>NW_022995755.1:600000-935548 GCF_900245975.1 Drosophila guanche | reverse complement strand
TGTACACAGAAGGCTGACGTGCCTCTTTATTTGTGTGTCAAAAATATAAGCGGGTGTTGAAAAATATTATATTTTTTAACTTTTGTTGTGGGGGGTTTTTTTTTTTTTTTGTTTCTTTTGCACAAATTTTTTCCCCCCCCAAAAAACACAAAGTTCCCCCCCCCCCAAAAAGCATAAAAAAAAGTTTATCTTTCCCCCCCCCCCCCCCCCCCTGATACTCTACGGTATTTTTGCACATTTCTCCCCCTCGCTAGTCGTGAGATTTAACATTTGGTTTTCTTTACAACTAGCTGCAATTGACAGCACGCCATCCCAACCCACCGTTCCGACGTGCCTGCCGACTTGCTCCAATTGGAGCTGAAGTTCGCGTTGGCCATTAATATTTTAAAGGTTGTTTTGACCGTTGTTTCGCTTTTGGTTCGTTTGGCAAAACAAACCGTTACGTTCTTCTCCCCCGACTAATCCAAATTACGTCCAAATACGATTCTCTTTTGATACCCATTCAACATAGAAACACTGGGAGAGTATTGGGCTTGTAAAACTGTTCCATGCATCCAATAAGAGCAGGGGTTCCCAGTATTAGAAAATATGGAATTACACCACAGAAGGTCAAGGAAGAGTTGTCAGAATAAGATTTGACATTTTGATAGATTTCATTTGGTCTTGATTATAATATATTTTCTACCATGAAATCCAAGAACAGGGTATCACATATTATCGACACTCTCGACACACCTATCATTTCTTGTTATTTGTTTGTATCTTCGTTTACTTGCGAATAATAAAAATAGAAAAACAAAGTTTTGTGCATTTTCAGCAAGTAAAAATAAGTTTTTTTTTTCAAGTTTAGCGATGAAAAGTGGGTCTAGCAGTCAGGTCAGAAATGAGTGGAGTGTGGTTGGTCTACAGGAGAAAGTGAAGGAGCTAACCTAGCGGTGGCCTGAGCGGGCACTTAAGACCGCCAGAGGCCAAAGTTTGCGTTTGAGTTTTTGCTATTCCATTTTATTTCGAGTTGTGCACTTATTAAAAAGTTTTAAATGTTTGATTAAAAAAGAATTCATCACGAAATTTGTTGTGGCACATTGCCTGAAAGTTTTTAACAATTCTTTAAGTTTGTTTGCTTTGGCACCGGCCTCAACCCTCTTCTGTTATCGAAGTTGGTGGGTTCTGTAGTAGGCTTTGGCTCTTATCGAATAAATAAACACCAGCAGCAGAAACTATGTATGGGGGAAACCTCTGAAACGAGTAGTTAGTCCGAACCATATCATTTGTCGTCGATGTATTGTATAATGTCTGCAGATAGCGGAAGAACCCCGCACCCGTACCCTGTCAGATATCGCATGTACACAACATGAGAATGAGCCAATGTGAGGTGTGTTCCCAAATACAAAATGTGTGAGATTGTGCGGACTTTGTTTGGTTTGCCTTTTGCAGAACGAGGGAATAGCGTGACTTATTTCCCCGACGAAATTTGAATAATAACAGCAAGTTTTAGCAAAACAAAAGACAGTCTTTGTCTGAATCTTTTTCTAACAAAGACTCACACAGTCAGTTTATTCAGCTTACTCCTGTATTAAGATATAGGCGGTGCCTGAAAATTATTTAGTAAGAAGTACTTTAGAATTTACTTTGACAACTTTCATTGGAATACGAAATAAGGCGAATAAAAGGCTTCATTAGCACCGGATCTGCAGCAGCTTCACCCCCGCGGCATCTTGGCATCCTCGGCATCCTTCATTAAGCGGAACAACGAGACAGAACAGTTCCAAGAATTGTTAATTTATCTGAATCTGAAGCAGTAATGGGAGCAACTCTTTGGAAGTACAACATTTTCTCAAATTACCATCGATTTTTGGAGACGAGAGTCTTGGCAATTTGCGATGCTAAAAACTGTCTTGCCTTAGCTTCAGCCTTAGCCTCGTCTCCAGTTACCTCATTGGGTGGGGGGCCATGTGGCAAAGCCATTGTGTTCGCCCTCTAAGGCTGCTGTTGCTGGCAAAGAAATCGCTTTACAAAGCAGATAAGCGACTGAAATCAATCAAAAGACTTTTATATCAAACAATATAAATGAAATGTTGTATGCCGTTGTCGTTGTCGCTGCGGCTGTTTCCAGCCATTATAGCTGTGATTCTTTCGTGTCTATCTTGGCTTGAATTGAACTTTCGATTGTCACGTTGTGCCCCAAGAACAACGCAATGAGCACGTAGAGACCACACACACACACTCGGGCGCACCAACGCCCGATCCGATCCGATCCAAGTCGAGCCGAGCCGAGACCCCAAGCGGATATCCCACAGCACAAACATGCAAATGAATGGCCTCTGGAATGGTCGAGTGTGTGTGTGTGCGTATGTCAAATGCTGTAGGGCACAAACTTGTACGACTTTTGAACTTAATGCCCCCCAAAGGTCACACACACACTCGCAGCTGTGTGCGACAGCCTGACCTAAATGTGGCGTTGATGCATTGAGGCATGTGGAGGCGGGTAGTTACATCAATGTACGCTATGTAAAACTATAGAAGGCAGATAAATTGTGGGAATCAAAGATAAATTCTAAGATACCCACCGACAGATCTAGTTTAAAGTTATACCAAAAGACATTTTCACGGAAATCGGTATAAATATTGAAGTACCAACCCAAGAATCTGCCTTGTAGATCCTTTATTAATTCTTAATACAACGAGAGCCACTTTGCTTCAATTACGAGCCATACAAAGTGGTCTCCCCTGGAAGGGAATATTTTGTTTCGTTTTTATGTCAACAACTTTTTATCCCATGGCGTATTTAGCCATGTTTATAGCCGACGTCTTTTGTCGGACCGGACTTTGCCCCTATATTGCGCATAACTTTTCAATTTGAGAGCCAGCAAACAAACAAAAAAATGGAATAACCCGGAGATCCCTTTATGCACGACAGATTTGCGCCTTGACCCCACTCACAGCCCAACAGCCAAGTGAAAAAAAGTAGCACAAAAATCGGACCAACAACGGCAAAAACTTTGTGCAAATCGCGCTGGATTTACATAATTTTAAATGCTGGCTTATTGGTTTGTGTTGGCTTTGAAACGAGGAGTGGAGCAGCAGCAGGAGGATAGAGGTGGAAAATACAGGCCGGGCCAAGCCAGGCCAGGCCAGGAAGTGGGCAAGTCCAAGTGACCCGGTCAAAACGTTTATTGCCATTTTGGCTTTTTCTATTCCGCTTTTTTTTTGTCACTGTTCACTCTTTGTGTGTGGATACCCTTTAAAGAGGGGAGCTAAGGCTAGTAGCATGCGTTGAGAAAAGTATCTCTGGTTAAATTGTTTCCTAATCGCTTAACTATCGAATATTTAACCCCCAAAGGAACTCCATTGATCTGCCAGGGTATCTGCAAGCTTCTGCAATCCTAAAAGCCAGAGCCTTGCCTTTCAAGTTTTTTTGCTGCCTTTTCTGCCAACATTTTCATTTGGCAATGGCGATAGCAACGAGGGTCACCAATTTGCATATCTGATTAATATGAATACATTAGTTCTGTGATTTGGCACAGTAAACCAATAGAATTAAATGCTTTTGCTGATTGCAGAGACAAAGGTCAAGTTGGCTCCTTGCTCTCCCTCTCTCTCTCTATCTTCTCTTTCCTCTCTGTCTCTCTGTTTCTGTCTCTTCTCTCTCTATCTTGTGGCAGTAATAATGCCTGTGCGATTCTGGTTACTTAAATTCAATTAGCATTTCCGCCTGAACTCCGCTTGGCTGTTGGCTCTGCCTCTGCCTCACTCATAATGCGATTTGTACTCTCGAAATCAGAGACATGTAAAGTATGTTATTTTTTGCGCTTTCTGGCGCTCGTTTCCAAGTGCTGCTCGTCTCCAGACACACAGCAGAGAGTTTCGTTCTCTTGGCTGCCATGCCTTGCTTGTTTGGAGCTTTTATTGAGGAAGCGACAAATTTATTTAAATTAAGTCAAAAATGCCTTTTTCTCTTCTCTTCTGCTGTTGCTGCTCGTAACTTTGCTTAATGTGTGGTAGATCTGACAATTATGACAGCGCAGAATGCGAGATGAAATCGGAATAAATTACTACTTGTGTTCAGGCAAAGGAGGGGACTAGTGGGAGCCTGGGCACGGGATCCCCACCATTATTGGGAGTCGAGTCTGTTGTCGGCTCTATTAAGTGGATTATGTTGTTTTGTCTGCTGAAGGGAGGATATGGATGTGGTCTGCGGGCTGTGGTTGTCGGCTGTTGGTCCAATGAATGACCTCTATCCTATCCTATCCTGTCCTGTGCTGTCTCTACCCTCCCAATCTCCCATTCTACCATCTAGGACTGTCGGCAAGAGCCTTTGCTGTGATTTATGTTGGGCAATTTTGTCCTGCGTAGCTTCATAAATTTTATTATCCTGCAATTGCAAACCGAGTGCCTCGGGCAACCCACACCCGACTCCTACTCTTCTCTCTCTTTTTTTTTCAAGTTTATGGGTCAGCAAATTGTATTTATTGCACGCCCTCAATTGACAGTTTAAGTTGATCCACGGAGAGATGGGGATGGTCGCACTGAAACCTGATAGTATCAGGGAAACGGCTTAGAATTGATCCCGGTACGTGCCGCAAGGCATTGCCAATGGTGGCAGTAAATGTGTGTGCGCTTGTTATTATTAGTAATCATTTTTAGCAAAGGCTTTTCAAATATAAAACAGTGATATGGAGAGGCGTGATTCTGAATTGTGTCGGCTATTAAATAATTGCAAATATTGAGAGACAACATGCACATTAGGAAAAAGTTTAGCACAAAGATTTCACTCTAGTTTATTATTAGCTTAATTTTTCCATTTATAAACTAATTGAATTTGATTTAGAACGGCTTCAATCGAACAAAGGAAAAAAAAACTAGACCACATTATGACGACAGAATCTTTAGA
The DNA here is from genome assembly GCF_900245975.1 of Drosophila guanche. NCBI lineage: Eukaryota > Metazoa > Arthropoda > Insecta > Diptera > Drosophilidae > Drosophila > Drosophila guanche. Next base: position 930,657 of record NW_022995755.1, on the reverse strand, counting down.
TTTTATGGAAATTCATTACTCATGAAGGATTTATTTGTATAACAAAGATGCACATAAATATAGACTTTTGAGTCAGTCATCCATCGTAGAACCCTAGACTCATCCATATGTAACAGTATTCCTACATTATGTATCTGAAAATCACTTTGGTGAATCAATTGTGGGGTGCCTGCTTCAAATATCCGATTCGAGTCGCCAGTCAGCCCAGAAACTGAGTCTGGCCTGAGTCACTGTGTTTGCAGCCGCTGAGCCTGACCTTGACCAAGTGTTTGGATAATAATAGGTGGTTTCCGCCACAGAGACTAGTTCCCAGTATTTTTTGAAATCGTTTCGGCGGAGATCCAATTGATTTTAGACATAAACGTGCGACATTTATTCATTTCATTTCATTCATATGAGACAATGTCTAAAATTAGTAACAAAAACACACGCGAAAATGTAAAATCAAACCGGTTTCCCTTTCGATCGAGGGCACATCGAATTCAACTTTAAAGTCACTCCAATTAGCTTTCAATTTTCTCTGACTCTGACTTCGGTGAGCCCTTTGTGGGGGCTAAACAGCCCATGATACGCGTCGACAGATGACTTCTAGACGCGCGACACAGATTTAATTTCTTCCATTTGTCTTCATTGCCTGCGGGGGCGACAGCGACACCTCCCTAATGCCAACAGACACACATCGATAAATCAGTACGGGACGAGTCCTCGAATCATCAGAAATAGCTACAACAAAAACAAACAATCCTCTAGGCGTCTGAAAATAATTTGTTGAGGTTTACGATGCTCGAAATGTCGCTATAATTGATTTTACGACACCCACACATTCAAATCCAGTGTTCCAAGGGACACGTGAGAGCACATCTTAGAGGAGGATTTCTATTTTGAAACCGCGGCTGCTACTTAATAGAATTTGTATGCAGGTACAGACAGATATGCATGCATACAAATGTACATATTCGTATGTACATACAAAGGTATGCACAAAAGCCCAGTTGAAAACAGGGATCAAACGAGTGATATTTCCTGTAGGGGTAGGTAGAGCAAGCAAAAACAGAGAGAAGGAGAGAGAGAGGACTTCGCAACAGGGAGAGGAAAGAGATTTTTCAGCCTACCTAAACAACATAGGCACTCAACATTGCTGCTCAACATAGCGGAATCAATCAATGGAAAAGCGCTAGAAATAGCGGATTATTTGAGTAATTTTCAAAGAAGGGTCATATAAGCTAGCAGATGTATTCAATTAATTGAATATTTATAGAACACTTAATGCTTAAATGTTCAGCTTAATTTCTTGCCGTATGTCTGTCGTGTATATAATTTTACTAATATTAAAACAGGAAAGATCTGGCTTGAAAACAGCTAGCACGATCAGTACGAACGCATCACTGATATGTAAAGAGAGGATTTAAAAGCGAAATAAAGAGAGAAAACGGAATCACGTTCGTTCCCATGTTGTTCTCGCAGCAGAGAACTTGTTTCATTCGATTTTTGAAACACGCGACGCGCACAACGGAAAATCCTGCAATAAACCCTAAAAACAAACCAAAAATAAAATGAAATAAACTGAAAATGTGTAAAGATTGTTAAACAAAAAGCGTATTTATGATAGAAACTACGAAAAGTACACGTAACAGAAACCGGTTGAAGTGATCAATGGAGCGTCGTAAAGCATTGGGCTTGTATTCCAAGCTAAAGGATCAGCAGGCGACTTTGATATCGACCCCGCAAAAGGACGATGAGGACGGGGATACGCTACCCGCCCTGCGCCGCTCGCATTCGGTGCGCTCCTCTCTGCGGCGCCTCAAGAGCAAGCTGCACAGTCCCGCCCTGCCGCTGCAGTCGCCCTTCAAGCTGCGCGCCCATTTGCATTCGCGCAATCGCAGCAGCGGCGGCGGCACAAGGACAACGCTGGACAAGAGCAAGGCGGCCAAGGCATTGCGTTTGTGGAGCGAAATCGATGCCGTTGCCGTGGTAACCACCAAAGTGAAGGGCAAGAAAGAGTTTGTGCCGCTCAATCGGCAGCCCAGCTCCGAGATGGCCGCCGAACAGGAGGAACTGGGCATCGAGCAGCTAATGTCCACGCTGCCCGTGGGTGTAACGCTGCCTCGGAAGGCTTGCAAGCTGCTCCAAATACCCGAGAGTTATTGCCAGCCGGAGAAGGCGAAGGTGAAGGAAAAGCAGAAGCCAAAGCCAGCCCCCAAGGCCACACTGGACTCGGACTTGGAGCGTACATTTAGCGGCGACGACTCAATCTCTGTGCTGGCGGACATCACACGAAATGCCCAGCAGGGGATCTATGGAACGACACGCATGCGCACAGCCACAATACGGAAGCCGATGCCGTACCTGAACAGTCGTAGGTGTCGTCGCCCTTTTTGAAGATCGTCTTTATTCCAAGAAATATATGTGGGAGTGGTTCGAAATGCATACATAAATCGCGATTAAGTGACAGATTCCGATGTAATTCAGTGAAATGTTGTCTCCCATCCTATGATTTGATTTGATTTGATTTTTATATCCATCATGTGTTGTTTTGTGATTTTTATTTGCTTCCAAGTGGGTCAATGAACTATTCGGAAAGGGCAAAAGGGTAGGAAGCTAAGACTGAAGCTGTATGGGTGTGTCTAGGATGGGGTAGTAGGGCTTCCTTCCCGTCTCAGATCTTGTTATTACATCTAAGAAAACAGTTTTCCCTTAGCTCGTTGCCATTTCGTTGCTTGTCTTCGCGAGAGTTGTTCCCTTTTCGAAGAAAGAACACCATAAAACGAGTGTGGAAATAGGATGAATATTCATTTGAATGTTTCATGGGCACACATGTGTGGAACATATAACCACTGGCTTAATCCCATGCCAAAATATGTCTTTCGGGGTCGTTAATATTATGCTCTTGCAGATGCTACCACAGCGATAGCCATAAAGTCCCCTGCCCGCCGCAGAAACTCCAGATGAGCAGCTGTCTCCGCTCTCCGGCTGTATTCATGCGCCAGAAATCGTTTCACACGCTCAACGAGCTGACCAAATTCTGTCAATTGAAAGTGTCCCCAACAGGGGCACGGGCAGCGGCGGTGGCGGTGGCGACAGCATCATCATCAGCAGTGTCGGTGGCTACCCACGGCACATTGAGTCCGCCTCCGTTACAGCCACAACGGCGTCACAGTCAATATGCCTTCGATGGTAAGAGATGATTAGAGAAACGGTACCCGTAACCCCCATACGGGGTAATTAAGAAATGCGCTTGAACTACTTACATTTATCATCATTCCTGCATACAAAACAATACCAAAGGAATACTAAAGGCAATTGAAATTAAATGAACGTAGGAGGAGGAGGAGGAGGAATAATTATCAAGAGTGGTGGGTGGCAGTGCTGCTTCTCGCGTTGCATGAAGACATAACCAAACACACACACTAACAAACATTTAAACACACAAACAAACAAAAGGTTGAAATCCGCTTCTGCATAATTAATTTAATTGGTGCGATGGTCATCATCATCTCATCTCATGTCAGGGCAGAAAGGAGAACAGAACCACATACAAACAACATACAATGGCGGTCGGAATAGGCATTTATGTTTAATATTTAATTAATCGCATTGGCATACAGCAGGCGGAAGCATAGCAATAATAATTGTTATAATTACCCGATGGTGTGCCTCCCCCCAAACTCATTCTACTCACCCACGGCGGGCCACACGGTTATTTACCTTCTCTGTACATATTTACATGCAACAAATCCTGCATTTAATTTATATTTAGCTTTTATTTGCTTTTAATTTTGCATTTAATTTGAATTTGCCTTTTTATTTGTTTCCTGCCCAAACAACCCACCCACAAATCCTTCAATCCCCCGCCGGATAGACAACATTCAGTCGCAGTCGCAGTCGCAGTCACAGTCGCTGTCGCTGTCGTATCGGGAGAGCGACGCTGAATCTGTGGCGGAACAGGTCAAGCTGCGCCCCAAGGATCGGAGCCAACAACAGAAGGATTACTATCCCACATATTATCCAGCGCCGTTGCTGTCCACTCGCTGGTCCGATCAGCTGACGCAGCATGCAACGGTAGCCAAAATACGCACCGCCATCTCCTGCCACACACAGGACCTGAGAGAAATGGAGTTCCTTCTGCCACACTCGACACAGTCGCAGTCTCAGCTTAGTATTTCCCGCCACTCCCAGCCGAAGAATGCCAAGCTGCGGGATGACCACGATGACAAGGACAATACCGATTCCGGCGACTTGGAGACGCCACCACTTGCCGCCGGGGATGAGAACACGGCGGCCAATGTGCAACAGCTCACCGTGCACCGCCAACCTGTGCAGCTGAGAACAAAAGTAACCGGCAACATACCACACCCGCGTGCCAGCAAAATGTCCAAGAAGCAACAGAAACTGGCCCAAGCCCAGTTCGAAAAGCTGACCCAAAGCAATCTTCATCTACATGGTAGGCCCAAGGCAGCCAACTAACCCACTAATCTACTTGACTTTAAGACCGCTGATTAGCTGAAACTGCAACTAAAATGTACCTGTGTTTATTTGTTTTATAGCTCTGTTCTCGGCCGTGGAGCATGGACATTTGGACAAGGCACGCACCATACTGGAGTCCACCGATGTGGATGTAAATAGGTAGAATCCATCCATTTCTCATTCCTCTGTGCACTTCTAATATAATAATCTCCACATCTCCCTTCACAGCATTAACAACGATGGACTCTCCGCTTTGGATCTGGCCGTTCTGAGCAACAATCGCTCCATGACCAAGATGCTGCTCCAACACGGCGCCATGGAGAGCTCTCAGTGTAAGTTCAAGTGCATCACTCTCTCTCTCTCTCTCGCTGTTCCTTTGACTAATCAATCTCAATCTCGTTTGTGTAGTTTCAGCGGAGAACATTGGCAGCAAGCTGAATGGCCTGCTGCAGGACGCCGAGTCGCGCATTCACGATCTGAGCGGACCGGAGGGCCTCTGTCCGCCCGTTTTCGCATCGCGACCCTCCATCTCGAGCATCATAATTGGTGAGTGGCGCACAGCCATCGACGCTCATGAATGGGGCTCTTAATCAGCTTGGTCTTTCCCTTTCAGGCAACTCGAGTGCCTCCGTGACTGGCTGCACGGGCAGCGAGGTGGAGAAACAGATCGGCATTTGGGAGCGACGCGTCAAGGGTCTGCGCCGACTGCTGCTGGGCTGGGACCAGGCCCGGCCGCCAGATGCACCCGCCTCAGTGGTCGTAGATGTCACCGGCGACAATTCCATCAGCGTACAAATCTTGGAGCCCTTCGAGGGCGCCATTGGCACGAAATTCAAAGGTAAACCATTCGCAAACCGCAATGCCAAGTGGCTGTCAATCACATGCTGATTGCCATGCGACCTGCCATTTGTGACTGTGATGTGGCTTTGGCTTAACCTCCATCTCTGTCTCTCTGTGTTTTTGCCGCAGTTCAATGGTCGACCCGCGCTGACTTCAACAATGTGGTGGGCGAGAGCGAGCTGCTGGAGTGGGTGAGCTTCCATGGCACAATGGGCGCCCAGTGTCACATATCCGGCCTCACCCAGGGGCGTCGATACTTCCTGCGCGCCTCCTGCGGCAATGTCAAGGGTTGGGGTGCCTATCGCAGCTCAGTTCCTGCCAGCGTGGTGCCATCCAGTGAGTAGCCGTCCGGACCGGACGGCCCCATAAATCAGCCAATCAATTCGTTTAAACCTTGACACACTTCCTCCACTTAGCCTGGCGGGACTTGGACAATCGCGAAGACCGATTTGTGGGTCGTCATCGTATTTTGGACAACCTCTTTACGGCCGTGCGCTTGGCCCGACCCGCCGATGTCTCCGAACTCACGCTAGATCCAGCGGGCGGACAGCGACGCAATCCCAAGAAGAAGACGACCATCAAGCAACTCTTCTCGGTGGCCTCCAAGTTCCAAAAGACACTCAGAAGGTAAGTACACGTAAAGAGATTCAATCTTTATCGAAAATTCATTCCAATCCAACTCTCCCACAGGGGCATCTACTTCTCGTGCATCGTCCACTGCGATGACAAGGTGCTGGTGACCAGCGAGGACTTTCCGCCCGTCATCGAGATCGACGAATCGTATCCGAGTGCCCTGCACATGGACTACTACTGGCTGATGAAGGTGGCCTGCACCTGGGACGATGTCAAGTCGCTTCGCTCCGACATGGAGCGCAATCTCACGTCCGCCGTTCACTTCCGCACAAAGCTTTTGTCGGCCGTCTGCCAGATGCAATCGGCGCTGGGCTTCACGGATCTCGGCCAGCTGTACTACAAGCCGCTGCGGGACTCGCAGGGCACCGTCGTCCTCACCTGCGTGCAGTCGGTGAAGAGCCAGAAGGCTGTCTCCATACTCAACTCCCGCTGGCTGCCGGTCAGCAAGTTGCAGAAGAAACTCGGGGCCCTGCACGAGGACTACAACATCAACGAGCTGCTCATCTCATCGATTGGCGAGCAGATGCACTACCAGCAGGCGGCACTGCAGCGCCTCGAGCCGGGCCTCTATCTGGGCTATCTAAAGATGCAGTGCTCCATGGACCAGATCCAGGTGGTGGTGCCCGTGAAGACGCCCAATGTGCTGCCCCACTGCAAGGTGCGCGAGAACAGCCACATCACGGCCGAGGAGTGGCAGGTGCTACATCGCAGCGGCGATCCTTTGCGACTTCCACTGGAATTCAGTTCGCCCGGCGGCGAGCGTTCGGGCACCACGGAGGTCCAGCGGCTCTTCCTGTACGATCTCACCAGTGCGATGCACAAGCTGTTCGCTGGGATGAACATCAAGGCCTCGGAGGCCACCACCCACCGCCTCTACGATGTGGAGGTGATCGAGCACAGTCACGACATCAGTTTCCTGGTTGTCTGCCCCTCCGCGGAGTCATCGTGTGCGGTGCCCGGACAGTCGGAGCTGCTGCTGCAGCGCGACGATCTGGCCAGCCTGAGCATCCAGGCCTTCGAGATGATCCATCTGCGCACATACCAGCCAGCCATTATACAGAAATACGCGCGACTCTCCTGCATCCTGGAACTGGACACGGCCCTGGCCACGCACTCGCTGCGAGAGGCCTTCTCCAGCAGCGAACTGCAGGCGGCCAAGGAGCGACTGGCCACGCTGCAGGAGCTCAGCTCTAGCCTGACGCTGGTGTGGAAGAGCGTGCGCTGGCTGATGGATGTGGTGGCCTATGCGCGCAACAAGAGTGCCCAACCCTCGCTGGCCATGCGGGAGATTCTCGACTTTGCGCAGCTGCGGCAGGACGAGCTGTCCACGACGGGTTGCCAGTCCAAGCAGCTGCTGCAGCTGCCCGTGCGCGAGAGTAAGTTCAACAAGACAGGCACTGGGCGTGGCAGCTGGCCAGGACCCGGCACCAACGAGGATCAGTCGCAGGGCAAGCCGGAGCACTCGAAATCGGAGCAGAATCTGGGCCTAACTGCCACCACACCAGGAGATGCCACAATCTCCAAGCAGCAGCAGCAGCAGCAGCAGCAGTCACAAATGCAACAACAGCAGCAGCAGCAACTGCTGCAAGTCTCCACCAGTGAGTACGCGGCATCCACATGCTCGGAGGTGTCGCTGCGCAAGAACAGCGGCGACTCCATGAGTTCCACCTACACGACTCGCAGCTTCTACTCTGCCGTGGACTCTATTTCGGATGGGAACAGCAACAGCAGCGTCTTTGCCCTGCCACCGTCACGCTCCGATGACACTTTGGCGGATGCTTTGCGCCACTCGCAGGCGGTGGCAGCCCAGCGGAAGCGAACCAGCTCCAACATAGCCCATCACACCACGCCGCTCATTACGGTGCATAGTTCCAGCTCGGCTCCGTATCTGGCCGGATCGAGTGTGTCGCTGAGGAGCGGCAGCGGCGCCTTTGCCACGGATCTGGAGCACAAGCCGCTGAAGCCGGCAACGAAGGCGGCATCCAGTGCCAATTTGCGCGAGGGTGGACCCTACCTGAAGAGCACCCTAGCCGAGCTGAGGGCTGTGGGTGGCGAGGAGCCAGTGGCCAGCACCTCGAAGGCGTCCTCCACGAAGAGTCTGTCCCGCCAGAGCAGCGAAGAGGACTCGGCCAGCTGCTCCAGCCTGAACACGGAGCAGGTGCCGGGCATCATCCAAGTGTACACCGCCTACAACACGGGATTGGCCAGTGGCACCAGCCTCAAGCTGCACGTAACCCCAAAGACAACCGCTCGCGAGGTCATCAATCTGGTGGTCAAACAGCTCAACATGGCCGTGGTGCTGAAAGGCAACAATGGGCCCATCTACAGTGCCGATATGCTGGAGAACTTTTGCCTGGTGGCCGTGATCGGAGCACGAGAGCGTTGCCTGCGAGATGACTTCAAGCCGCTGCAGCTGCAGAATCCCTGGAAGAAGGGACGCCTCTATGTGCGCAAGAAGCACGAGCTGCTGGCCGCCATCGAGCACTCCAACCGCAAGTCGCATTTGATTTGAGCAATCGAAGCGATGATCAAGGAATCGAAATAGAAGAAATAAATCCGATCCGACTATTGTACATTTGTTTGTGTGTTTGGTTCCACCCGTTCCACATACCCGCACTCACCTCACATCAGCAACGCAACGCTCCACGACAATGATCGTCGACCAATTCCCAAATTAGACTGAATTACTTATGTATGCCTCCCCCCCGAAACAAAATGGCAAAATGAATGGTATTATTATATTTTGAATAGTTTAGCGTTCTACATAAGACCCACCACCCACACATACACATATACTAACTATAGTTAATCCATTCAAACTACAGATTGTTGTTAGTTGTTGTAGATTAAAAGACAAAATAGGAGGAGAAGAGCGAGCGAAGAAAAGGTTACACCAATATCCAATTGAGCATAAAACATATAGATATGATTACATAGGAGAGTATTACATATGTATGTGTGGCATCAATGTATTTTATTGTATGTATTTGGTAGATTAGTAAACGAAATGTTTTAATTGTATTTTTGTGACATTTTTAAGGGGCGCACACACAAAATCGAAAGCCCTCGAGGGATGTCAATAGGCATTTTAAGTGTCTCTCTTGATGTCTCTCTTGTGCGGTGTGTGTGTGTTCCCTGACAATTGCAATTCCATTGGCTTAATGTTTAAACAAAATATATTAGCATGTAATCGGTATCACAGCAAAACAAAACAAAAACTGCAAATATTTTTTAAAAATATATTGGCACAACTCAATGTTGAACAAAAAAGAAAACAAAAAGAGAAAACTTTTAATTGAAATTCTAAAGAATGTGTTTAGTAAATGTCTAGCCACACGATGTCCAGACCCACATAGATCCTTTCTCTAACATATTCTAGTAGTAGTACTACCAGTTAATCCAGTGGTAATCCTCCTCCACACTTTACCCCTCCCCCGCCCCCCACTTGCAACTCGTTCTATTCACTTTGCTATCTACTCGTATCTCAATGTGCAGAACAGTATGTGTGTCTATAACTATACCTAAAGAAAACAAAAGCCCATATGGGTAATCTTACAATACGAAATACGAATACCTTAAGTAAACTAGTGGAAATTCTTCAGATATACATATGTATGTACTCTACGTATTGTTGTGAACCATAGACAAGGAGTCCGCTTCATTGTCAAGCTCATGTTCCCCCCAGTAGATCATTTTTGTTTGCGACAGCTGTTCGAATTGTAATCGAAGGCAGATGATAACGATGGAGTACATATACATTTTGAATCTTATGAGAAACTAGACAGTATCACACTTACTTTAAATGAATGTGCAACACACAGACACACACGAGTCCACAACAGATATCGAACTATTTAAGATGTCTTCGACCAACAAACGATTTTTGTACATTTTTTCTCTTGATTTTTGACGAGAAAAGAAACAGAAGTGCAGATTTTGATACATTTTTACTATGGTTTACAAGTGTCCTAGTAGGGCTAGTCGTCGAGTCGCAGCAACGAAACGAATGAACCACAAATCGGCCATGCCCATGCCCCACTCCCATTTGCGTTCATGCAACAGCAGCAGCAGCAGCAGCAGCAGCAGCAGCCCGGTTTCACATTTGTATTACCGTCAGCCAATTGCCACAATTCAAATGGTTCACCTCCCCCTGCCCGATGCCCGGGAAATGGTCGAGCAGACAACGAAACGAATGCAAAGCGAAGGCTAAACAAATTCCAAATTGAATGACCAGTTTTTCTGTTTCTGTTTTTTTTGTTTTATTAACTTGGAATCGGAATGCCAATTAAACAATTTCAATTGTACTACGATACAGCGTCCGTCCTCCCTGAGCAAGAGCGTTTGATTTATATACAGAGTATTATTATCATTTTTATTATGAATTGCAATCAAGTGAGATGGATTAGTTTTTACGATGCAATCTAATTGTACGAGTAGCTAATGAGTGGGAATATGCATAACCCAAAAGCATTGTACGGATAAAGGAAACACCAAACAGAATAAAACAAAACACACAAAAAAGACACACCTGTAATTAGATTGTCATAGAGAAAGATGAACCCCATCAAGTGTAACTCGAACCCAATTCCAGTACTAAAACATCCATTAACAATTCCGTGTGTCTATTATTGGTGTGTGTTAACTGCTATAGTATATATCGTATTGTATTATTATGATTATCAAATGAACAAATGAACAACATACTCGTAATAGATAATGTTGAGACAATGTAAGTGGCGGAAGGAGTCGTCGCGTGTACGAGTATTGTAGATTGGAAGTGTAGTCAAGCTAAGAATAATGTGAGTACCGAAGCATTCAAAGAATATTCAATTAAATAAATAAAGACTCAACAATTGTTATGGTGTAATCCACTGGAATTTGTGTTTCTAAATATTCTAAGGAAATTTCCAGATAAAAATAATAACGATATTCATCAAATATTGCAATTTGAAATAATTTGCTTGTTCCGCGCAACTCAGCCGGCACATAATGATGGATGTATATATATATATATGTATACATTTATTTATTTTTTTTAGAGATAGTGGAATAGGAACTGTGGCTTATCTCCACAAACTGCACTTGGATGCGGTTTTGGCTTACAAAAAAGGCGAAAATAGCGAAAATGCTGATAGCATGCTGATAAGGCTGCTCATTCTCACATTTCACCAGTTCCTGATAGCACACTCGGAGAGGGTAATTATATTCGAGAGGCTTCTATTCCAAAACATTTGCTAGCAACAGCAAAAAATGTTGTGCCACATGTTGCTCTTCACCAGTTTGGAGGCCGGATGCGTCATCAGCGATTCGTCGTGGATACACACAGTGTGCACATATATTTATGTATGTGCACAGTATCTATAGATATCGTCGGACTTTATGGGATTGTGACGAGAGACCAAACAAACATGGAGCTGTAATGATCGACAAACGAGTTAGATTGACTCATTCTCTCTCCGTGGGGTATTTAAGCAATATAAAAAGTCATGGCGACAAGTATTCTTTTGATTTTCTATTGTACCTCCCCACTTCCCGCTAAACACACACTTATATGTATGTATGTACTTGTGTATCTATTTAGTGCGTGCATAAACATTTGTACTTCTTCCAAGACACTTTTAGTAAGGGCCATATGTTCGCTCCCTGAACTTTAGCCTCAAATTATGTGTGCTCTTGCTTGCTTATTAATAAACCATTTTTGTCCACGAACTTCGCCACTTGAGGAAGAACAACTACTACTTGTAAGTGCCCTACTTACAGGCCAAAGCAAGCCACTTACTCCACCTCCAATCGCGCAGCTCACTCGACCAGTATATGGCCACTGTAAATTTCGGCAATAGATTAACTTTCGTGGCGGATGTACACCTTCATTTACAATCCGAATTTATTATAAGCGATGATGAGATTTATGGCTCCGTTGGTTGTTGCACCCACGAGTAAAATATGGGCAATATATTTAAAATATCTCCCGCTGCTGAATAAGATTCTGAGTTCTAATCGGGAGCGGTCTCAAGTATGCAATGGGTTGCCACGTGATCTGAGAGGTCGCTGGGTTGCTGGCCGCGTCTGCTTTAATTAGATTTGAGTCTAGAGTAGAGACCCAGACACAGACAGCGATTAAGAAGGTAAATAACAAAGTACTAGAGCCACAGGAACCAGCAGGGACTGCAGAACCAGACCACAACGCTGTCCAGTCCAGACCGCTGCCTGCAATAATTGTACGAGTGTGTACTAGACGTATACTTAATTTGTGAGCCGAACCGGTTCAAGGTGCGGTGACCCCTGCCAGCCGTTGAGAGCACGAAGCTAATGACACAAATAACAATACAACGCCATAGAGGGCGATAGCTGGTTTGCCGTTTTTGAAACGCTTTTATGTTCAGAAGAAGTTGGAGAAATCGTTTACAATAAAATCAATCGATCATCTGGGTTTCCTTTTTTGTATAACAAACAATAAGTACAGAACTACTAAACAGTATACAGGTATACACACACACACGTATATTTTAACTAAAGCTAAGCTTCTCTCTGCCATTTCCACTGCCACTGCCTCTGCCTCTCGACTCTGCCTATGCGCTAGCGTTGGGGGACCTCGAGGCACCCACAATGTAGCCCTTGGCAGTGAGTACGCCTCGACAGCGGACATGAACTTGGTAGCGCAACGACCAATCGATTGTGTAGCCGGGTGCCAGGGCGGAAAACTGTTCCTCTGGCAGCAGCAGCTCCGGATCGCCGTGTGTGTTCAGCTGAATGTCGTGGGCGGCGCAAAACTCTTGCAGCTCCGTGGGCACGCGGCAGCACGTGGACAGATTCACCTGGGCAATGGTGGGGGCGACTGAGGCAGTCTTGTGCAGCTCCGCCAGCGCCTCGGCATCGAGATCCGCAATGCCCAGCTGAGTAATCTTCTGGTTGAGGGCGTACTGCTCCAAAGACCTGTAGAGCTCCTTCAGTTCGGTTACGCCACTAGCGCCATTGCGGAGACTCCAGCTGGCCACGCTCGAGGGTGCGGGGTTTGCCTCAGAGCACGGAGATTTGACGGCCGGTGCGGCTGTCGGTGTTGTGGACTCAGCTGTTGCGTTGGCAACGGGCAAAGTGGTGCCACTCGCCGCGTTCGGATGGTAGGCCAACACAACGTTGTCCACGTGCGTCACATTGAGAATGTTGAGCAGCGCCTCCACCGCCTGCTCTATGTACACCGTTGAGTTGGTGTTGAGGAATATCTTGGCGCCGATGCTAATCTCACAGCGTTGGTTCTCAGTCAGCCTGTTGGTTAACTCCTGTGTGGCGTGCTGCACACGTCCATGCCGCTCGTCTATCTCCACAACCACGCGATCGACATTTGGGTCACCGTGCAGCGTTATTTTCAGCCCATCGTATAGTTCCTCGTTGGACTTGCGCTGGCCCAGCTCGTTGTTAATGATGTTGCCCGTGCTAATCACCACGTTTTGATACTTGTTTGTTATGCACGGTATCATGATGGTTGTTGGCTTGTTGCTTGGCTTTGATTACACTCGAAACTTGAATAGTTGGTATCTGCGTCGAAGATAGGTGCAGGCCGTGCCAGGTCTCTGGTGTCTCTGGTCTCTGTTCTAAGGTGTCAGGTTTTCACAGTGTGTGCTCGCGGCGACTTAAATACGCTTTGATGACATTCGTCTCATTTCCACAGCGCACACAGTGTTCGCTAGAGGTTTCAGAACATCAATATATCGATATCCGCGATGTATCGATGTTATTTTAATGATGTTTTACTGCCTTCACTAACGCTAAGCACACGAACCTTTGTTACCACGATGTTTTTTGTTCTTCGTTTAATTTAAAAAAAAATAAAATTGCTTGAATAAATTGCAAGCAATAACATAGTTAAAATTCAAAGATAGCTGATTTAACTGTGACGGCAGTTAGATATGGATTTTGTATCGTATCAACTCTATCTGGGGGAACGACTTCGCCGTAACGGGCACTTATGTCAAAATATTTGGGTCTGTTTTGGCATTTCTAAGCAAATAAATTTTAAGAATGTGTCCACACGCTGTCCGCAAATGGCTGGTGCTGCTTACCTTGGAGATTTACGTGGACAAATTTATGAGAAAAGGCTACGACACCATTGCCAAATGCCAGCGAATTGGTGCAAGGGATCTGAAGAAATTGGGAATTTACCATCGCTGCCATCGTAAACTGCTGCTGGATGGTGTACAACTGATGAACAACGCTCCAGAGCGCTTCAAATGCTCTCAGCCTCATCACAGTCGAATGCTGGATAAGCAAGAAACGAATCAGTGCGGCTCCAGTAGCTCTGAAGACTCTTCTGATAGTAAAGGTGAAGAAGAAGTGGACTGACACGCGTCACTGCTTGGAGCAGGTCGAAACTTCCATCCCAAGACATCATAAAACTTCAGCCAAACGTTTCAGCATCTCCTACACATGCGCAGCTTGTCCGGACTGAGCCTGCAGGAATGCTACAGATGCACGCAGCCCATTCTAACTATGGGAACAAACACGTTCAAGCTTGCTCCACAGCAAAAAACCAAAAACAAAACTAGTTGTATACATTTTTGTGATTATTAGCTAAGATAATCAAATCCTTTGCCCTTTTACTGGCTTATTTAACCTACTTAAACGTAATTAACGGATTCAACAACGCATTCAACAGATATTTGATGCCCCGCATTAGTTCCTGCAGGCGGGCATCCATTGGAGAGGCACCAATGAGTCGTTCAATGCTCGCCGTACCCAGCTCTGGGGATTTACAGTCCCGGCACTCGATGGTCTTCAACTGCACTTGCACATCGTTCGTCTGCATTCGGAGTGTGCCGTAAAACAGCACAATGTCCCCCTGGCTGAGCTGCCGCGTAAAGTTGCCAAAGTCATGGTGCGCCTTTAGAACTACTTCAGACGCTGTCGAGCGTCCCAGCAGTCGACTGCCGCTGCTGCTGCCGACCTTCACCAGCAGCTCGTACTCGTAGCGGTTGTACTTCTGCAGCGTGCAGCTGCCTGTGCGAGCATTCACCGTTTTGATGACGCGCTGCCACTCGTCGCACTGTTCATCAAGCTTGCGATTGCACTGGAAATTCTGCGAAATATCCTCGCCATGAGCGCAGCGCACGGCCCTTCCCAACCAGGCGGGCAAGTAATTGGCGACGATATCCTCAAACATATTGGAGACCTTGGCGATTTGCACCTTGGTGACGCTGCCCTGCCAGGACACTGGCATGCCGTTGAGGTGAAAGCAACGCAGCTGCGCCTTGATCTTGTTGGGTTGCTCCTGGAAGGGCAGTGTGCACAGGGAATGGAAACGATCCCATGGCAGTGTGTCGGCGTCCGATAGCGAGTGCAAGCCGACTCTTGGCATGGCATTGAAGCGCGGCGTGTCCTTGAAGCTGGACGTCATGTAGGGAAAGACCAAAACGCAGGCCATTGTCACACCCATGATTAGCTGAAAGTGATTTCAGGATCAATAATAGTATCACTGGATGTCTCCTGAACACTCACCTGCAGCATGGTAATATATTTCTGGGTGGCACGGTTCATGGCCAGCAGATAGGAGACGCTCATTATGAGAATGCTGGCGATGACAACGCCCCCCCACTGTAGCTGCTCGTTGGCCAAGCCAAGACTCTTGATGGCCACAAAGACTGGAACGAGGAGCGCCACTATCCCGAACAGGGGCAGAAACAAAACCAATCCAGCGAGGACCAGAGTGCCGCGGATCACGCCAAACATGGTGGCACTCTGAGAGGTGGCGATGCACACCTGCAGCCAGCAGAGCGTGACGCAGTGCGGAATGAGATGCGTGTAGACACCGTGCCAGCGTGAACGTTTGGCCATTATCACCAGCAGCACGGGTATCAAGAGGTACAAGGCTGTGCGGCAGTTCAGGCAGAACTCAATGCCGTTGCCTATGACAAAGGTCGCGAAGGTGGGCTTGCGCAAGTCCAGGAAGCGCCAGCGCGTTGTGACCACCTTGTCCATCTCGTAGGGATACTTGGCCAGGACGTTGACGGCAAAGGAGACGACCACCACCCAGTTGGGCAGTAGGTCGGACGAGGCATACATGCTGCCGCCCATGGTGAGAAGCGTAAAGGCTCCGGAGATGATGGTCAGCTCTGAGTGGGGCATCCAGCCATCGGCCACGAGCGGATACACAATCAGGTTGCAGATGAAGGCGCCAAAGTAGTACACGTACGGCTTCATGTTGTTCCGCAGAAAGCGCTTCTCCGCTATGCCCGCATCGATGTTGTTGTCGCCGTAGCGCAGGAACAGCCCCGACCAGATCCGAAAGTCGACAAACTGTTGCTTGGTCTTCAGCATTTTGCAGGTGGCCCAAATCATCATGCCAATGCTGAAGTAGTAGCTGATCAGTGGCACCAATTGGAAGCTGCTCCACCAGGAGAGGGCTATTAGGAGACCTAGGCGCACGCTCACAGGCAATATGCTGGGCAGCGAGATGATGCAGTTCACGAGGCGGTGGTAAAACAGGCTGAAAAATATGAGCGGGTGGAAGAAAATGCGGTAGAAGCGGGGCACATGGTCCAAGCTCCTGGGATCCGGCACGGACAGTGTCAGAGTGTCGTTCACGGTGGGCATTCGTCCGGCACTGTAGTTGGAAGCAGCCGAAACGAGGTTTGCCTCGGTGATTAAGCGTGGATGATCCACGCCTGAGTGTCCTATGGTCTCCATGTTACCCAGCGGCTCGCATTCCGATTCGCCCTCGCTGCTGGACCCGGACGTTTCGTCCTCCAGTCTGCGGCGTTTGCGCTGAAGATTGTATATGCATCTCATCTTTCTTTCCAGCTGCTTGGGCGTGACGTGCTCGTTGCCGTTGGAGAGGACGGCAAAGAGTTCTCGAGCTGCTTTTCGCGCCGCCCGCTCCCCCGGAGTCATGGATAGACAGCGACGCACTTCATCCTCATTCTCTGCCGTTATGCCACGGCCATCGTTGTAGCAATTCTTCAGCAGCTTGGCCGAGTCCTCATGCCCATTGTGTGCCGCAGCGACGAGCCAATTTACGGCCTTTTGATACTGTTCGACTTTGTCCAAAGGTTCTGACAAACAGGACGGGGAAACTTTAGTTTTCAATCAATAATTAATGTGGGGTGGGGTCTCACCTATAGCATTGTCCAGAATCTGCTTGGCCAAGTCATATTGCATCTGGGGGCATCCCTCCTGGGCAATGTGGTTCTTCAATTTGTTGAGTGAGGCCCGATCTGTGGTCATTTTTGAATGTTATTGATTTCTTGAATGTCCTCACTTATGGTTATGTTGTTTGTACCTTCTAGATTCCAGCGCCTACGTTTGCTAACGCCTGTCGGCTCATTTTGTGTCCAGGTTGCCATCTAATTCGATACAATTTGAAATTTTTGTTTACGAAATCGTGTGAAATTCTAAACAAGGGCCTTAGCGATGACATCTTGTGCCGATGAATGACAGGGAATGATGGTCGTGGACACTAGAATGATCCAATTGTCTTATCTGCAGTAGGTGAGAGCCGTATGTATAGTTAGGATTTTTAGTCGATCTGTTAACGATTTTTTCACTTTGCGATATAGTCATGAGTTCACAACCGACATGGTTTGTTTAATAGTCCTCTATCACAGTTAAGAAAATAGTTTCGCACGCCTAAAAAGAAGTGTAGTTCACTCCCCTTATCGCACAATAGTATCGATAGTTTGTGTAGCCATCCTGAGCATCAATGAAATATGTAAGCTAATAGTACATCTCTAATTAAACATTAAAAAAAGGTTTTTATCGCGTGAAACAAATAAATACATGTTGTCTTTATACGTATAGTATCACAGTAATCATATTAAAGGAATAAACAATGGATAGAACCATGCAAAAGCAGCTATACGGAATGGCGCGCGAGTCAACGCCAGGATTTCGCCGGGTTGGTTCGCCGGCAGCCGACAGCACGCGAAAATCATTTTTTGGCGGCAGCCCGAGCTGCGGCCCAATGTCAGGAGGCTTGAAGAAGACGGCATTGAGCAACAGGTATGCAAGATGAGGTCTCCCATGTATAAAGATGATTTTAAACACTTACTTTTTCCCCCACAGCCGGCATACTTTGTCTGTGCGTTCCACGCAGTCAATACCCGGCATCCGGTCGGACTATAATGTTGTGGAGAGCTTTGGCTTCCCCCTGCCCGTCGTTGTGAACGAGGCCCTGACGTTTGTGGGAGCTGCTGCGGGAAGCGTTTCTGCAAAGGTTGCCCAGAATGGCTGGGCTTGGGTACGGACAGCAGTACCAGTCGAGAAATTCTGTGGCTGTGAATTAAATGTTCGTTTTATTGCAGGTTGTGCACGGCCGCCGACTCCTCATTTGGCAGTACAAAGAGTCGTCCAAGCAGACTTCGCCACGCAATGCCAAGCATCCCAGGAGGGGAGCTGGCTTGTCGCAGTGCCGCGAGCTGCAGCTGCCTTACTCCGATTTGTTGTACAACAGCGAGTTGATAAATGTATTCCAGACAGAGGGTCAGCAAATGGCCTCCTGCATAGCCGTCTCTGCCACTGGAGATGTGCGCTATTGGTCGTCCATTGCCCATGATGGGAACAATGTGAATCTGGCAATCCTGGCCGGCCAGGATTTTGTTCAGCTCATCAGTCTGCCCGCGCAGCAGGGCTACCTTGCTGTGACGACGACCTGCAATTTGGTTTTCCTCAAAGTAGCCCTCACCAATGGCCGGTACACGCTGCACCAGAAGATTATCAAGCCGGCAACCAGTTTGCTTGGTGGATTTGGCAAGAAGTTTGCCTCCATGCTGATTGGAATGAACACGGGCGGCGACAAGGATCCGGTAAGACTTGCATTGCCATCGAAAAGGGTTTCCCAAATAATATTAAAATTCTATTTTCCAGCTCTTGGTTGGCATGTGCTGTGAGAGAAACTCGCCTGAAGGCGAAACGGTTGTGGCTGTGCTATCGGATCGTTCGATCCAGCGCTGGAGTCTGTCCAACAAGGGGAACACAGAAAGTTTGCTCTACGAGGATGCCGAGTTGGTGCGCAAGATTCGCGAAGAGTTTAAGCAAAAGTTCTGGAATATCCGTCTGCCCGCGGACAATGTGGAACTCGAGTTGCAGCTGCTGGACTTCCACATCGTTAACGAGAAGGCGTACATACTGGCTGGAGCTGTGAATGCTGTGCATGCACCACAGATGTGCTATGCCGTTGGTAAGCATTGCCAGTGAAGAGTTTCGCATTCAAGTTGACCAATTTCTGATTCCATTTGTAGCTGTGGCCAGTGCCCAAGCGGACAGCATGCTGCTGGAGTCATTCACGCCACTGAAGTTCAATAAATTTTACAGCGCCAAGACCAAAGAGGATTGCGTCAGTGTGCGCTTCATTATAGGCAGCAGCCACATCTACCTCTACACTCCAAAGGTGGTCTACCCGTTGCTCTTGTCCAACGCTGTACCCAAAGCCGAACTGGAGGCGGAGAAGATTGAGTTTCATCTGCACGACGATCGAATTTTGTGCGCCGCCGTCTGCAGTAGCCTGCCGCTGTTCTTTAGCCGCACCCACGGACTGGTTTCCATCACACCCGGCGACTTTGATGCCAACGAGCTGCACAATATGAGCTCCTGCAATACGCCGGATCTGTTTTCTCCATCCTCATTCCATGCTCCCGATCAGTCCTCACTGACCGCAATGACAGCCAGCAGCAACAATCTGCACTTGTTCGAGCTGGATCCGGAGGAGCTGTACAGTGATCTAAGCGACGAAGTGGGCCAGCTAAAGGCTGCCTTTGTGTACCACCTAAAGCGTAATGATAACATGGTAAAGACTATTGTCGGGGAGCTTTTGCGCACCGTCAATGAGCCCGATCCAAGCGGTGCACCCATGGATGCCTACAAGTTGGACAGGTGAGCGCTGGAATCTTTAACAAAATCAGACTATTATATGATTGCATTCCCTTTAGAATTGTCATCACAATTGCAGAGGACTTGGCCGAGGATTTACCCATTGCCGATCCACGCTGGGAGGAGGCTCTGAGCGATCACGAGGGCAATCGTCATGCATTGGGTAGCTCCCGCTCCATGCAAATCATCCATCAGCTGCGTGACAAAATCCTTGCCTTTCAGCATTTCGTTTCGTTTCTACATGCCAGCTGCGTTTGGGAAAAGGTGACGAACCTCTTATACGTTGAAATTATATTTATTTGATTTAATTTCTTTGCAGCTCAATGCCATACCCTGCGGCAGTAATGTGCTTAAGCCCACCAGCTTTATTCTGTCCGACATCAGCGAGAAGATTGTGGCTGCCATGGCACTGCGCTCCCTGCAGGCCAAGCTACCGAAAATCATTGAAAAAGCCATCGATGCCACTGTTGCCATGTGGGATGAGAAGCCCAACGGCAGCCTAACCACCCAGGATATATTTTATGTGAAGCTGTGCAAGTTTCAGTCTGTATTCGAGTCCCTGGCCGACTTGGCAGACAGTCAAATTTCAGCACAGAGTCAGACCACTGTGACGGTGGCCCAATATCTCAATGACATCAATTCCATTGTCCTGGACACGCTGGGCCAGGTTTTTGTGCACCGCGAGCAGCAGGGTCACAATTTTACACCGCACAACGATAGACTGGCCGCCTGCGAGAACCTTCCCTGGACGGCCATGGCGGGCAGTGCTGGCGTTCGGGACACACTCAACCGCCTCATAGAGCTCAGCATGCGCTATGGCGCTCAGTGCGTCAGCGAGACGGAGGTGAAGCAGAAGTTGTATCAGCAAATCTACGAGCTGGTGGACTGGGTGCTGGAGGGACGCAAAAGCTACTTGGACAGTGTGCGTGGCTCGGAGAAGGCCAACGTATTGCAGCAGCAATTTGAGGCACAGCGCAGTGAACTCATCTCAGTGCTGAGTAAGTTTAGTGTCAATATATGCCATCGGGTACAGGTCTTTAATATTCATTCCTCTTCCAGTTAAGGATCGCAAGTACGAGTACGCCGCCAAGTTGGCTGAAAAGTATTTGGACTTCCAGAGTCTGGTGCTCATCTGCGACGAGACCAATGACAAGGAGCGCTTGGACGATTACACGCGCAAATACGAAGAGTTTGACTTCTCGCAGTTTGCCATCAGCTGGCACTTGAGGCAGCATCGGCATGGCGAGGTATTCGAACGCTTCAAGGGCAACCAGCTAGCGCTGGCACAGTTCATGCGCGACCATCCATCGCTGGGCTGGATTCAGCTGATATTCAACGGCGACTACGAGCGTGCGGCAAAGGTGCTGTACGAGCTGGCGCAAAACGAGAAGGAGATTGTGTCGCGCAAGAAGTCAATGTTGTCACTGGCCAAACTGGCTGCTTTTGCGGCACCCGATTCCGATCTGACGGCCCAAGTGGAGAAGATAAATGCTGATCTAACGCTCATCGAGTATCAGTCTCAGCTGAGCCATGACGTGCTAGAAAGCTTTGGCCTCGACCCAGTAGAACAGAAAGTGCTCAAAGCAGAGGATATCATCGATGTGAGTTTTGTCTGTTTATACATTCGAAAAACCCCTAATGATGATTATATTATTATGATCCTCAGCTGTATATCGCGGAGGAAAACGACAGTGCCAACGAAGCGGAGTTTGGCAAGGCCTTGGAGCTGCTGAGCTATGTGGAGCAGCCCTACGATCTGCGCCACAAGATCTGGTGTGCGGCCATACGTCGCGACAACTGGATCGATTATGACCCCAATAATGCCATGGAATATATGCAGAAGTTGCTGTTCTTCAAAATCATTGAAATCTCGGAGCTGATGGGACAGGATAGCGACAACTTTCTGCCGCCCATGGAGGAGTTCCTGGAGAGCACAGAGCTGGACGAGCTGCCGCAGAACAAGTCGTTCCAGTACCTCCTGAAACTAACCTACGAATATGTGGCCGACTTGCTCAAACAGCCAGACGACATGGAAGTCTAATTATGTTGCCTGCCTACCCACAAGCATTTACATTTATTAAAGTTACGTTAAGAGTTCAAGAGGTTTGCTGCGACTGCTCTGCTCAAGCGCTGGGATTATAATATATTATATGTAGACTGTCTGGGTTGCCTCTAGCTGCCACTGTCAAACGCCGCGCTGCCGGCGAAAGTATCTGAAGTGTGGCGAACGGAGAGGAAACCCTCCAAGTGCTGGCGCAACTTTAGAGTTGAGTTGCCCTCGGCCACTGGCCCGCCCTGCCATGTTGTTGGCTGCATTTTTCAGTTCAGCTTCGATCATGACGGACGAAACAACGCCACTCACCAGCGCCGTTGCTGGTGGCTCTGGGTATGTGGCGCTGCCTCCTTACCAAGGACCCGAGCACGTCTTTCCAGGCGGCGTCTCACCGCGTTCGCGACGCAGCAGAATGAAACAGTTTCAGTGTTGCATTGGCATCACATTCATGTGAGTGGGGGAGTCAGAATTGATCAAAGAAACTGTTGCCTTGTCCACAAAGTGATTGAATTTTCCCCTTCCACAGAGTCATTGTGCTTGTTGCCTTGGGTCTGGCTCTGGTGTTTGACGATTCGCTCAGCAAAGGCGATGGCAGTCCCAGCTTTTTCCTTGTCATAAACGATACAGACTTGGCGCTAGATCCGATGACACCCATTCCAGATGAACCAGCAGCGGAGTGGGCCCTACAAGAGGCAGCTGTGAATCATCAAGAGGGCGCCCGTTCAGTTGGTGTCGGCATCAAGGCGCTGGGGGATCGCGAGATACTCGAGGAGGGTCTGCAGCCGAATGAGGTCAACACGCCAGCCTTTCGGCACTATCGCTCGCTGAGCACCAATCCGGAGGCTAGGAAACTGGCGCGTCGTGGCTATGTTGAGAACCAGGCGACCATGGACATTGCCCGCAGATTTAACTACACAAAGGAGCCGGGAAGGAGTAATATTGGCTGGGGGCCGCAGATCGTGCTGCCGGATCCCACGGTGCTCCGGCTGGACTGTGACTTCAATGCGCGCTACAGGCGATCCACTGGCGTGTGCAACAGCAAAGAGCATCCGCGCACATTCGGCGCCTCGATGGTGCCCTACCGCCGCATGGTGGCGCCGGACTATTCCGATGGCATTGCAGCACCCAGGACAAGTCATGAGGGTCGCCTGCCGACCGCACGCCTGGTCTCCCTGAAGATCCATCGTTCCAGCTACGAGACGGACTCGAATTTCACCGTCATGCTGGCGGTCTTTGGGCAGTTCATGGACCACGACATCACCGCCACATCGCTGACCACCTCCGAGGAGGGTGAGTCCATCAATTGTTGTGTGGCAGCCACCCGCGAACAGCATCCCGAGTGCTTCCCCGTGGAGATACTCCCCGATGATCCCTACTACAAGCGCTACAACGTCACCTGCATGAACTTTGTTCGCTCAGCGCCAGCGCCCATGGGCAGATTCGGTCCGAGAATGCAGCTGAACCAGGCCACCGCCTTCATTGATGCCTCTGTGGTGTATGGCAACCTGGAGCAGCGGCAGAATCAGCTGAGGAGCTTCATCAACGGCACGCTGCGCATGTTCCTCACCGACGACGGGCGAGAGCTGCTGCCGATCTCGGCCAATCCCGCGGATGGCTGCAACCGCGTGCAGATGACGCGACTGGGCAAGTATTGCTTCGAGTCTGGCGATGATAGGGCCAATGAGAATCTGCTGCTCACCTCCATGCACCTGCTGTGGGCCCGGCACCACAACAATCTGGCCCGCAGCCTGCACGAGGTGAATCCCCACTGGGACGATGAGCGCATCTACCAGGAGTCCCGCAAGATTGTCGGTGCTCAGATGGCGCACATCACCTACAACGAGTTCCTGCCAGTGCTGCTGGGCAGAAATCTAACTCGTGCCAAGGGTCTGCTGCCGTCCAGCCACAATCTCGAGGAGCCCGACACCTACAATCCGCAGGTGGATCCCAGCATTGCCAATTGCTTTGCGGCTGCTGCCTTCCGCTTTGCCCATACCCTGCTGCCGGGTTTGTTCAATGTGTCGCGGGACAACAGCACTCCCGAGGCAATGGAGCTGCACAAGATGCTCTTCAATCCCTTCTCGCTGTGGAACGAACACGGCATAGACCACGCCCTGAACACGGCCGCCAATACGCCAGTGATGCGTGTGGATCGCTTCTTCTCGCTGGAAGTCACCCAGAAACTGTTTGAAGGCAATCCCGATGATCCAGTGCCGCTCTGCGGCCTGGACTTGGTCTCGCTGAACATTCAGCGTGGTCGCGATCATGGCATACCCGCCTATCCGGTCTTCCGCCGTCACTGCCGCCTGCCGCCGGTGGACACATGGGAGCAGATGGCCCAGGCCGTTGACAACTCCACTTTGGCGTCCATCAAGCAGATTTATGAGTGGGTAAACTGCACTCTGCTTTTGCAATCTGTTTTAAGCTCCTTCAATCCGCAGATCCCCGCAGGATGTGGATGTCTATACGGGCGCTGTCAGTGAGCCGCCGCTGGAGGGTGCCATCTTTGGTCCGCTGCTGAGCTGCATGGTCTCCGATCAGTTTCTGCGCCTCAAGCTGGGCGACTCGCATTGGTATGAGCGAAAAATGGGACCACAGAGGTTCACCAAAGGTGAGACCAGTCGGTAGTAGAGGGAGAGTTGCCTTAACCATTTCTGCTGCAGGACAACTGGCGGAGATCTACAAGTCTAGTCTGGCTGCCATCATCTGTCGTAACTCGGATAACATAACGCGAGTGCGAGAGCGTGTTATGGAGCGTCAGCGAGTGGATGACAATCGCTATGTGGACTGCCAGAATTTGCCTGGATTTAACTTGGATCTCAAGGCCTGGTCAGAGTCCCAGCAGCCGCCAGAGCTGCACAGAACCAGCATCAGTCGGGAGGATAAAGCGGTGCGTGTTATGCCAAAGGAGTCGAAGAAAGAGATTAATTCCTCGCTACATGGCGGAAGCATTGTAAATGTTTGAGGTCTATGGAGAACGGGCATGAAATGTATAAACAAACGCCAAATAATTGTGAAAATCTGCAGTTTCCGGGCATGACTCTGTCGCTGGCTCTGCCTCCGCCCAGCAACCACAGCATGATAAGCGCTTCAATTCCTATTTACTTGCAACTCATAAATGTGTGTACGTTCGTGTGTGTAATCGTGTTTAATTGTACTTATTCAAAATATAAATTAATAGCAAATAATGTCAATTAAAGTAAGCTTGTAATCAAACACGAATCATCCATCCACAATCCGATTCCGTACTGCCGTAGTGCCGTGCTAAGCTTATCGCTTAGTCAGCAAACGGAGGAATAGTCGCAGCTCGCAGGCGGGAAAGGAAAGCCTTAGTCGTTGCCGGAAAGCCAAACAGCTGGCGTATTGGGAGCGAGTGCGGCTGATGTAATCCCATGGGTGGTATTGCGGCATCGCCAAGAGCTCTGGGATTAGGCTATAAACTGGCCAGCAGCAGTTGAGTGCCATTGGATGCCAAGGCCACTGGCCCAGAGAGAGGGAACGGGTATGCTGTGGCGTTGTTTGTGGTCGTGCCGGTCGTGCTAATTGCTCTATTTGACCGAC
This sequence comes from Drosophila guanche, assembly GCF_900245975.1. Classification (NCBI taxonomy): domain Eukaryota; kingdom Metazoa; phylum Arthropoda; class Insecta; order Diptera; family Drosophilidae; genus Drosophila; species Drosophila guanche. Next base: position 905,252 of record NW_022995755.1, on the reverse strand, counting down.
AGCCATCGTTGGAGTGGTGCGCCAGTACCAGTGCGGTGCAGAGGGTCAGCAGGAAGATGAACCCGAGGCAGAACGAGCACAGACGCCGTACACTCTGCCACCAGGGATCCAGGGCGAAGGGCAGCAGCTCATCCAGCGTCAGCCCGAACGAGTAGCTTGGGAAGGGAAGGGGCAAGAAACGCTGTGTAACAAAGTTATTTTTTAATGAAATGCGACAGAAAGCGTTTACTCAGCAGTTGTGAAAATGGGTTCATAATCCTTTGGATCCTTTGGCACAACAATGATGTGCTGCTGCTGGTGTCCTTGCTGCGATGCCAGCAGCGCTGTTCTCTCATCACATGACATATTTGTTTGCCTGTCTGTCTGTCTGTCTGTCAGGAGTGTCCCTGGATAACAAACACTTTTGCTCTGCCAAAGGCAACCCACTGCAATCCGGCTGTGATTGCGGACGACTGGCGACTGCCTTTGGGTTTTGCTTCAACTTAAATTAGCCAAACGAGAAGGCGGCTGGCAGTTCCATTGTGTTTTATTGCTATTTGCGTGGGTATGTACAGAAAGATGTACACATGTATGTATTTGGAATACCGTAAACAACTTTATCTCTCCGCCTCATTGTGTTCTCGTTGTCTTCGCTCATCTTCCGCTTACTACGCTGATTTCCCCGCTTATCTTGTGCAGCTTTTTTGGGTCTCCTCTCGCGTTGCATAACAGCGCCCGAGTTTCCCACAGCGATACGTCTCTGCCGCCTGCCTGTCTCTCCGATAAGAGTACCGATCCCATCAGCAGACTGCTTGGAAAAAGAAATAGCAAAAAGATGAAGTCGGTTTAATGTGTAGTTTATTGGGTTAAAATGGCCTGGAAATACACTCATACATTCAGCAGCACTGCTGAGCGCCTTTATTGTAACTCTCTCTCTCTCTCTCTCTCGCCATACGAATGGATAGTAGAACGATAAGCATTTATTGCATTTCTTTGCCAGCCCTAAAGTACGAGTATGTAAATTCTCAAAGTGAATATTCAAGTTCTTATAGCGTATAGATAGAGGGCTCTGCCTCTGGCTTCTCTGTTCTCTGAGCCAAGAGCGATAAAGATACAGATACCGATACCGATACCGATACCGTTAGTAAGTTGGCTACAGATCTAACTGCATTCATACTACATGTACATATTTATGCTACAGAAGCTACATATATGTATGTAATATGTATATATATATGTATGTCGTATTCGGTCTGCTATTTGATTAAAATGTACTTTTGCTTTTGCTTCTTGAATATTTTGTATATAGTCTGGATGTACGAATATACATATAGATATATTTTTGTTGCACTTGCTTTGGTTTTGTGTTGTTTTTCTTGGGTAAAATCACATTCATAAGTGTACATATAAAAATGCAGGTATAATTTGAATTCGAAAATACACGATAACAAACAGCAAATGATTTATATTAATATTGTACAATACACATACACATATTAAGTAACTCGTTTCTGCCAACTCCAAGCATATTGATTCATTATCGTACATCTATAGAAAGGAAATTGGAAATTTGGAAATAAGAACAAAAATATTCGAAGTTTCAATATAAAATAGAAAAGAAAGTAATAAATAAGAATCGAAATTTGTATATATAGTAGAGTCCTTTTCCTATTCAAAGTTCTTGAGAAAGTACCTACACTCTATGTCGGAAGCACTTTTATCGCTTTATTTGCCTTTTCCATTTAATATAATCGTCTATAGGTACATATATGTATGTAGTTCTGTTGTATGTCTCGTATTTATGTTTGTCTGGTGTGTCCAGTAAGTTATTTCCATTTCCATACCCTACTCTATTCCATTCACTATTTTCCAGCGATTTCCTTACCAGACTTACCCCCGAATCGCATGTTAACTGCATTAATATCCCATTGAATATTCCATTTATCAATCTATAACTACACAAACAACATTCGTGATCATCTGATCGTGTGGCGACAGAAAAAAATAACAAGAACAAATCAAATGGAAATCAATTTTTAAAAGAAATTTAATTATAATATCTAGCAATAAACATTGTTGACAATTTAATTGAATATATTTCATTTATAATTATATTTATTCCTTTGTTTATGCCTGTGTATGTGTGTATGTATATGTAGTTGGTAATTAATTACGTCAATTATGTCTAAATTTGGCGAAGTTCTCTATCTGCAAGTTCCCCATATAATACAAATTTATGCATGGCTATAAATATCATTAGGTTTTCCTTTCCCTTCCTTTCCATTCCTCTGCTTTCGTTCTTTTTTTCCCATTATTTAGCTAGAATTTTGCTACAATATATATGAAAAAATATGTAGTACATTATACAAAAAATATGTACCTGCTAGCTATTACATTTTGATTACTTCGTACTCGTACACGTACATTCACATTATTTGTTTTGTTTTTTCATTCATCCTTCCATTATATTCGCTACTTCGTTTTTGGTTCGATCCCTGCCAGGCGCGACATAAGCAAATTGAAAGTCTTTGTTTTATTTTTTGCTGGTTTTGTTTTAAGTAAATTGATTAGTGCTGCTCCTGTTCAGTGTAGTGCAGTGTCTAAGCACACTGATAGTCTTACGGGGCTAATCGCTAGGCTAGTAAGTAGTAAGTGCCGCCACTTTGCATTTGGTCAGAGTTCAAGAAGAAAAGAGTCAGTTAGGATGGAGGGAGGGACTACTTAGAGCTACTCGCAGTTTGTTGGGGTAGTCAGCCTAAGTATTAATAGTACGAATAGTTTTAGTATTAGTAGTAGTTGTTTGTATTAGTGTTAGTAGTTGTGTTTAGCTTAGAGGGATCATCTCTGGGGGGGTTTGCTTTGCTTTGTTTGTTTGTTGGCTAAAACATTTTTAATTTCTCTGCTAAAACTTACACATGTATTAAATCAACAATGATTTTTCGCGGACAAATGGAGAGACGATTTCAATTTCAAGAACTTAAATTCGAATTCAACTGGGACTTGGATTAAGTACAGCTTTAACAAACAACAACAATGACTTAAGTTGTACGCAGAATGATATAATAATAAATATATAATAGTGTATTTTAGAGTATGTGTAATTAAGTATATATGGCATAACAATGAATGATCTCGTCACAATTACAAGATTGCTGAGCCGTGGCAGCCTTTCTGTATTTACAATTCATATCTTCTGTATACATATACATACATATATATATATATATATCAATAATAAAGAGAGTAATGTAATGTAATTGTAATTGTAATTGTAATTGTAATTGTAATTGTAATCGTATTCGTAAAATATTTAAAATAAAATGTATGCCCCGAACTTACAAACCTAGTTAAACATTTACTCATTTTACTCCTTAGTGTTAACATAAATTTTACACAATAAATATCAATACATATACATATATATATATATAGCACACAAGTACATATACATATATATATATATAAGTTTATCCTTCCTACAGCTTCTTCGCGTGCAGTTTTTAATCCCTTATTCCTTCCATTCAGATTAGATTTTGCTTTGAGCCAACGCTTAGATCCTGATGATATCGTAGGCCTCCAGAGTGCAGATGACGACATAGAATACCCAGAGGAACACCAGAATTGAGGCGCTGATGTACTTGGAATTCTTGGGACCACCCAGCTCAGCGCCAATATTCTTGTTCCAGCGCCGGAACATGATCACAGCGACGGCCACCAATGCCTCGGCCACAAAGAGACCCACTGCAAAGCCAATGCTGTAAAAGGGAGTTTGATTTCATTCAAGTCTTCACTGTTCCTCCAACACTTCCTCCAACATGCAGAACTTACGTTCCCGGCTCCACGTTGAAGGTCATGCCATGGGACATGTGGTAAATGGAGGCAATGGACCAGGCCAGCCCAATGCCCAGGAATACGTTGACCGCATTGCTGCCCGTGACATTGCCGATGCAGTTGTCGGCACCTTCGTCGTGCTTGGCCGCAATCATGCTGGCAAATGTGTCTGCAAACGAATCGATCAATCGAGTGTCGGATGGAGTGTCGGTTCTACACCCAATAGCTTACCTGGTATGCTGGTGCCCAGGGCCACAAACAGAATGGCGGTAACCGAATCCTTGATATTGAGGGCGCAACCGAAATAGGAGGCGGCATCCCCAATGACGGCGGTGATGATGCCAATGACACATATCGAAACCACAAAGGTCACATAGCCGCCGCAAATATCTAAGTGGAATAAAGAGCGAGTTAGGAATAGAAACAGAAAGGAGTTTGCAGACTGAAGGGTGAGACTCACTTGTGGGCGGCACAAATGCAAAGAGAACCTTCCAGAAGAGGCAGACAAAATGGCTGATGTAGCTGAGGCAGCTGGGCACCACCTCCTCCACATCATCGTCTCCGTCATCGAACTCACTTTCATCGGCTGTGAAAGTTTTTGTATTCATTTATTCAATGTTAATGCCATGCCGAGCTCTGGAAGCTTACCTGGGATGACGGTGAGAGCATCTTTGAACTGTTCCTTCCAGGAGGATGTGCCGAGCACGGCTGAAGTGTTCGCCTTGGCCACCAGTTTGTCGACAGTAGCCTGTGTTCAGCGTGAGATGGGAGAAACAAACAAATATTACTCATACGAACATTACGTATACGCAAGCAGGCAGACAGACAGCACACACAACGCGTCATTTGGAGATTTACACACAATTAGGGGCTTATTTGCCAGGCACCTGAGCGCTTAGTGTGTAACTTGATCTGGCAGCTGGATAAGACAAAGTCCAGGCAGCAGGGGAATCATTATGGGAGGTGTGTCCTGTTGTGTCCCCAGCACGCATTCCATGCACTAAACCCCATGTTAATGTGTGTGTTTGTGTGTGGCTGTGATTATTCAGCAGCTTAGTTGTCGAGTGAATTGAATTGCTTTTCATTTGCATTGTCCTTAGTCTAGGGTGGGATCTAATCAAATCGAGTGGGACTCACCCTAAATTCCTTGCTCTCTCGAATGCGGACATGTGAGGTGGTCAGCTCTCCGTTCCTGGGCTTGCTCAGCAACAGGATGCGATCCAGTTCGGTTAAATCCTTGGTGTCCTTGCGCTCCACCTCTTGGATTTTAGCTTGAAGTTCATCGTCTGGCCAGTGGCAGCGGCAGCGGCATTAACAGGAAAGTAAACGGAAATTTAGATATCTGCCACACTAAAGTGAATTCTCATCTTCGACTTTGCATGCAACCACGCCCGTTTCCCGCCCCCACAACAGAGAATCTTAGACATACATGGCATAAGTATAGATATAGATAGATAGATATTGATATTGATTATTGCGTGTGTGTTTTGTGTGTGTGTGTGTGTTTGCATCCAAACGATAGTGCAATGCGGTGGATACAGTTAAATGGAGCAAACACAGGGGGGCAGACAGATAGTCGAGACGTAAGGTAGGGTGAGGCAAGCGGACAGGGTCAGCCAATGAAGACAGAGAAAACAGACAGAGATTAAAGACTAAAGCGAAATTCAGTATTGAATTGCACTTCAATATGAATTCCAATTCAAATAGAACCGAAGCACACACACACGCGGCACAATTAGCTGGAAATGAAAACCAAATAAAAGCAAACACTTGTATGATGTAGGTACATACATACATACATACATACATACATAATAAGATGCGGGCTGTAATTGGTATCGGGAAAAAAAAAGAAAACACAAAAGATAAAGCGCCAGAGAAGCCAGCCAATGAGGGGGCTGCAGCTGTTGCTAGACTGAAGTTGGTTACGGGGGAAAAGCTGCTTACTAATAGGTACACAAAAAGGGAGATAGAGATACACACACAGAAAATACACAGAATACTAATACATAGAACGAAAGAAAATTCAATGAAAAGCTCAAGTACACATCTGCCTTTAAGGAATGATTCCACAAGTCACGAAGTTACTTGAGCGTTCCAATGAGTGGGCAAAAATATTTATGCTAAATTGCCCGACAGGATGCACTTGAGTGGAAAATGCACATAGGCAGGCAATAGGCACACAAGATGTTTAAATTGTATACATAGACAGAGAGAAAGAGTGTGGCATGCATACGAATATTGGTTAAATACGGTCTGCTAGTTATCTCAAGATATGACTCACAGGTATGATCTCCAGTGTATTCGTGTTTTTCTATAGACATCGACATGACACGTGGGAATGATGGGTAGTTGCAAAGGGAGTTTCAGTTAAATTGGTATTTGAAAAGGTTGATATGTTGGTTCAACAATCTCTATTCAGTTATCGAATATGCCTACGACGAGTGAGTGGTGATTTTTGGGCGATATTTATCCTTTTACCTTGGTTTATTTCTGGAGCAATTCTTGACTTGGTTAGGGCTTGGGTTTAACACATTTAGATTGTATGTTCACATATGCAGCTGTGTTCTATCTATATATACTTTTCGTTTCAATTAAACTCTAAACACTCACACACACACACACATAGATAAGACATAAGACTGCAGTGGAACGGAACGGAACGGAACAAAAGATACGATACATCGACATGGTTTACACAGTTAGGGTGAAATCAAAAGCCGTACACGATCATTAAGGATAATTGTAATTTAAATGCTTAAAATGTATTGCCTTAGGTTCTAGAACACACACAAATCGAAATACAAAAATAAGAAGAATACGTAAAAATATGGATAAGCAATAACTCAAAGACACACACAAAAAAGACACAAAAATATATAGAAAATATCAATTTTTTGTTTAGGTACGTTCGAGATTCAAATTAGGTACGCAGTGTAGCGTGTATTACTTACAAATTGATTTGGTTTTTGGCGATGCAGAGGCGTGTTTGATTGGTGTGTTATCGATATCGTGTTCGAAGTGTCGATGTCGTTATCGAGATCGAAATTCGAGCAGCAAGTCGGGGCACAGGCACACAAACAGGAGAAGAAGCGGGCACAAGCGCGTAATACAAATGTCCGCCGAGCATAGAGATAACCAAAAATATTACCCACAAATTGTGATTAACCCACGACCTTAACAACTTTATTTCAATTGAAGACGAAGCCCGATCGACCGATTGCTGCTTTTCATTGTTTGCTTTTTTGCCTTCTTTTCTTTTACGAATATTTATTAGACACAAGTAGCTGGAAGCTTGTTGCATTTATCAAGTGCGTGGCTGCTGCGTCGAAAAAGCGCAATTTTTCTTGGATGGATAACAGCTTGAATGCAGAATGCAGAGACGACACATAGATACTCATACTCAACACACATACACAACACATATAGATGTGGCTATGGATACATACATATACGGATACTGACGCGGATAAGACTGATATTTCTGATAATGTGTGTTAATGAGCAAAAGGATCAAATAAAACCAAAATAATATGACAATGACACAATGACACAATGACACAATGGCTACAAAAACAATATACTTTCATCTTTCTTTATCGCTTTTCTTGTTGCTCTTTTGCTGCTGGGACTGTACTGCATATTTAGCATATTCTTCGATTAACTGAACACTCGAAATTGTTGATCGCAATCTTATAGGCAAAGATATGGGCAAAGAAAGACGTGTACATACCAAAAAATCGATTGAAAAATGATTCCTTATTAAAGTCATCTGCGTGAGGATTGAACGTGTGTTTCATTTGGCAATTACATACGTTGTGGATTAGTTCGATTGGTTTTGGTTTTGATTTTGATTTTGGTTTGGTTGTGGATTGGAGAAACAAGTGTGAACAATATGTGTATGGTTTTTAGTTTAGTCATGTTATTATGTAGACAAGCAAATGGGTATCGATGGGTCAACAGAAATAAATACTTAGAATCAAAGTGCACAGTGCCTCAGGTGGTGGTGGTATGGGAGATGGAAGGAATGGATTCAGATCACATGTGTGTCTCGGATTGGGTTGGGTTTTTGGCTGGGCTTTTGGGGCTTACACAGATGCTAGTGAGGAATGCTATGTTCAGACTTCGATGGGGAACACTTAGGGGCAACTCATACTTAAGAACAACCTCTTGCAAAACATCTAAACAGATAAGGGAAACGGGACTGGGACTGGGATTGGCAAAGGGAGTGGGAGTGGAATTTCAACACATAAAGAGGTTTCTACTCTTAGATGGTGGAACATAAGAACATACACAACACCGACACGAAACGAAACGAAATACGTAACTAAAATGTGGCTACTTTTGGTTTTTTGGGGGGACACAAACTGAAAGGAAATAACCAAATGAATTTGCACTTTTTTGTCCGCAATTTCCGCACTCGGTGAAACAAAGAAAAGGACCAGACCACAACAAATTATGAGTTGCACGGGGGGCAACCATTTTCAAGGGTTTTTCTTCTCTTTTTGTTTTTTTTTTTTGAAGAAACCGAAACCAGAAACCCGAAACCCGAAAGTGTTGTCCAATTTGGAATTGGCATTTGTGTAACTTTTTCTTAGAATTAGCCGCTTCACGTTGCCACGCTGGCAAACGTATCCACGGCTCTTTCTTTTGCGCTTTCGTGTTCAATTAAAATAAAATTAATTAATGCACAATTCAAGGCTTACGGTAGTGAAGGGAATCTAGAAGCATAAAGAACACAAATTAAAAGACACAAAAAGTATAAAAAGAATCCAAATAGTCGATAGAAATAGGATGCGACCAGAGCGACATACGAAACCAAGTAGCAATTTCCTTCAATTTAAATTTCAAATTCCAATTCAAATTCAAATTGGAATTTCCAATATACAACCAACTTTTTTTTTCATCTTTTGTATTTTCTTGCTGGACCTTGACGTTCTTGCCTGTTCTTAATATTTTCGGGCTAAAAAAGAGGGGTCCAAAGGAGTGGAAAGGGACTCGTTCGGTCTCACATAGTTTTTGCTTTCAAAAGTGGAGAGAGGATTGGAAAGTGTGTGGGGAATATATTTCTCGTGTGTGTTGTGTGGGTTTTCCCTGGGAATTTTATCTCCCCGGTGACGCCTGTTGAACTTTGACCAAAAGAGATGGAAACTTGTCCCATCTTCGGTGCACTTCTACGAGTGCGCTGGGCTGCTTCGAGTAATTTGGTTAGCATTGTCACAAGGGGGATGGTTTTGGGTGGGTTTGGGTGTTGGGTTGTGGGTTGTGGGGAGGGATTTGTGGAGCTTGGACTTGGATATGGTCTAGGACTCGGTGCTGTAATTGCAGCTGGCACGCTGTGTCGCGTCAGTAGGTCAGAGGCCAACACTCACCTGGTGCCAATCGTGGCACTCCGATGTGAACCTTAAAGCTGACATCCTTCTCGTAGCTGCTCTCCTCCAGTATGAGTACTTGGATTTTTTGTCTGCAAATGAAATCAAGTGTATAAGAATTAGCACAGAGGCGGACAGTGTCAGATGTTTCATGTGCAATGGACTGCCCAAAAGCCAGAAGCTATGAGCCAGAAGCCATGGGGCTTTAGCTGTTTGATTAATGCCTTTTGCCTTGGCCAAATGGCCGCAATCTTGACACTCGAAACAGAGCTCCAAATTTATTAGCCAGCCTGTGTATGTGTATGTGTGTGTGTGTGTGTGCGTGTGTGCACCCTCTCTCTATTGGCTGTAAATAAAAAATTACGTATACGCCTAGAGTGCACATAAATATTGGCATTATTCATGTGGTGCAGTGGCAGAGAGCTCTCTGCGGTGTGAACATTAGGAAACACATCCGAGTGTGAGTCAAATTATAATTGCTTCAAGGAATTTCGTATTTTTAGCCATTAAATCGCCCCAAACACAGCCAAACAACCGGCCAAACAGCGATAGCAATAGAAATGGCAATTTGCGATAGCGTCGATTGCCCAAAAAGAATTGAGTTTTGCAGAAAAAACTTTAAGAATTCTGTGCTCTGTACTCTACAGATTCAACAGCTGCACTCGGGCAACTCCCAACTCCTCCATTGCCTGCCATTTGGCACAAGCCAAGTGCAAATGAAGGTCAACTAACACGCTCTAATTTCTCCTTTGGACAATTCAACTTTAACCTTTCTGTTCGCTGTTTTCCGCTTGGTGCTTGGCTTTTCTTCCGTTCGAATGGCTTTGCATTTTGGTCTCCGTTTCGTATTGAAAAGGAAACATTTTCGCTCTTTCAGTCACCTGCTTGAGGGCCCAGTTTTTATGGCTCTCAAATAAATGAAATGCGGTGCACAGTGGACGCCCATTCACCGAGCTTATCCGCCAGATTTCTCAGATATTCCCAGATGATTACGTGACGTGGAAATGAGAAAATTCAGCTGATGACCACACCATGCGGACTGCGGACGGACTACTCACGTGCTCGGGCCACGGATAGCCACCGAATAGCCATAATAAATCTATAAAATGTCATACTTGGCCCCATCGTAAATAAAAGCACGCCTCGGACCAAGGAATTAAAAGGCGTATTAGATTTGCTGGCGATTTGGTGTTTATGGAGCCTCCACCACCGCATATCTTATCGTAATCTGCATCGATCGATAGGACGTGCCAAGTGCCAGACTGCTCTGTGGGGCAGCCCCAATCCGCAGTCTACAGCAAGATGTTCCTCCGAGCGAACGCAATTCTGATCGCCGTCGGCCTGTTCCTGTTCCTGGCCAGCCCTGGTCAGGCAGCACCCGAGTGTCTGCGTGGCCCGGAGCATTGCCGCGAGCGCAGCATGCATCCCGATCTACCAGAGCCGGTACGGGCCACGCGCAAGGTGGAAGGCGAGGAGACCACCGCCTTTTGGCGTGAGCAGGGCGTGGAGTTCATCAAGAAGCAACTCGCCAGAGAGCCGAACAAGCGGCAGGCCAAGAACGTGATTCTCTTCATTGGCGATGGCATGGGCGTAACCACAACCTCTGCAGCCCGCAACCTCATCGGTGGCGAGGAGAAGGCTCTGTCCTTTGAGAACTTCCCCTATACGGGCCTCTCGAAGACCTACTCCGTGGACAAGATTGTGCCCGACTCGGCGTGCACGGCCACCGCGTACTTGTGCGGCGTCAAGGGCCAGGAGGGCACCATTGGCGTCAATGGCGTGGTGACCCGCGCCAACTGCACGTCCATGCTGGACGAGAACACGCACGTCGACTCGATCGCCAAGTGGGCCATGGATGCGGGCAAGTGGGCGGGTCTGGTGACCACCACCCGTGTGACGCATGCCTCTCCCTCCGGTGTCTACGCTCACATTGCCGAGCGGGACTGGGAGAACGATGCGGAGGTGTTCACCGACTGCGGCGCCAACTCGGGCATCCAGGACATTGCCTACCAGCTGGCACGCGGCGAGGTGGGCAGCAAGCTGAAGGTGATCCTTGGCGGCGGACGCAAGCACTTTGTCGACTCTACGCTGTCGGAGGAAGGCAAACGCACCGATGGCCTCGACCTGATCGAGGAGTTCAAGGCGGCCAATGCCCGGAATGTCTTTGTGGACACCAAGGAAGAGCTGATGGCCGTGAATGTGGCGAGTACAGAGCGTCTGCTGGGACTCTTCAACTACGATCACATTCAGTACCGCATGGAGACGGCGGAGGACAGCCCACAGCCCTCGCTGGAGCAGATGACGCGCAAGGCCATCGAGTACATGAGCCAGAACGAGCAGGGCTACTTCCTGTTCATCGAAGGAGGTCGCATCGATCAGGCACATCACAAGAACCAGGCACGCATGGCGCTCAACGAGACGATTGAGTTCTCCAAAGCGATTGCCGCTGCCCAGGAGCTGACCAACGAGGAGGACACACTGCTGGTGGTCACTGCCGATCACTCGCATGTGTTTAGCTATGCAGGATATGCGGTGGGACTTCACTAGGGACTCCTACTCTCATTTGTATACTCATTTTGGGTTACTTCTATTTTGCAGAGCCGCGGCGAGGATATCTTTGGCAGGGCACCCGTAAACGGCAACGATGGCCTACCCTATATGGTGCTGAGCTATGCCAATGGTCCCAGCTATGAGAAATTCTACGACACAGAGTCCAAGCAGCGCAAGGATCCCACTGCTGTGATAACCGGCGCCCCCACCGATCAGTTCCCCTCGGGTGTGCCCATTTTCGATGATTCGCACGGTGGCGATGATGTGGCCGTCTATGCTCTGGGTCCCTGGTCGCATCTGTTCACCGGCGTCTACGAGCAGAGCACCATTCCCCACCTGATGGCCTATGCCTCCTGTTTGGGCGACGGGCACACCGTGTGCAGCACGTAGCAGGATGCCATGCCACCTGGCCATAACAATTAAGTTTCTGAAGCTCATTAAAACCAGCGAGCGGCATTTGCATTCGCCTTGCACTCGACTTGATTATGCGAACAGCGCAGATTGCAAATTGAATTAAAGCGAAATGCCAAGCGAAGGAAAGTCTCTTAAACTCTTAACTCTTAACTGGGTTAGTACTTGCTCCACCCGTTTCGTGTTTCAAGGCGTTGTCCCATCATCATACACATCCTACACCCACCCACCCACTCACTCCTCATGCTTCCCTCGTAATTCACAATTTGAAACTCATCAGAGCTTTGATGGGAGTTTGTTCCTTGCTCGACAATTCCCTTGCGTGTGCACGCCAAAAGTTTTGTGTTTTTTGTGGGGGTCAAACCTTCTTCGAAACCGAACCCTTGCAAATGTGCAAATTTCCTTCTTCGTTCGGCCGCCAAAGAGCCTCCCATTAGTGGGATTGGATTAAAGAGCGCCCAAGGCTGGAGTTGTTCAAAATTGCTGATTTGCATTCTGAATTCTGAATTCGAAATTCAAAATACAATCCAGCCAGCAATTAAAACAATTACCCGTCGTGTGCGTCATGCGTCATTGATGCATGGATGGATGGGTTGGGGTCCTCTCTGAGTAATGCGGAAAAATTGCTCACAAATTGGCGGGCAAAAAGAAAAAAGAGAAACGCAAAGGGTTTGGGCCACCGCCAACCATTCCAACCAACTCTAACTAGCTATCTATCTCTGTGTGTGTCTGTCTCTCTCTGTGTGGGTACTTCCATTTCCGATTTGATTGAACGCTAAATTATATCCGCCACACAGACAGACTAGAGCAAATTGCAATTGGAATTGGAATAGGAATAGGGAATTTTGCCAGCATATGGACTTCCCCCCTCTGTGCGGCGAGTGGCGGCGGGAGGTGACAACCTCAAAACTTTTGCCATAGCCCTTTTCCGGCCTCTGTGCCCTGCCCCGCTCCACACCTCTCATTGACATTCAATGCTAATTTTTGCTGTATTGCCTATGCCTGAAGCACTTCCGCCGTTTGATTTCAATGGCAACGGCCACATTGCTGCCCTCCATTGTTAACCAGCGCACACACAAATACACTCGTACACGTACATGGCACATGCCTGAATGGCTTACACAGCTGTGTGTGCGCGCTTAACGCGTCTATTGATTTTGCACTATCAAGTGAGAAGCCAGAGACCAGAGACCAGAGACCACGAGGCAGACAGACGAACGTCAGCCAACATTGTGGCAAGCAAATGCGGCAATGTCAAAGCCAATGGAGAGACCCACTTAGGGCAGAGAGGGTGGCCAGTGGTGTGCGGTCTGGCAAACCGCAGACACTTACACCGGACAGCGGAAAACTTGCAGCGGAAAGGAAACCATGTACCAGTCGAAGCAATGCCATGAATCATTAATCAAAATACTGAATATTGATCAAGATTCAGCTACAGATGGTGGTGTGTTAATCTGCGATGCCAAAGAGTCAGCCAATTGGCTTTGGGTGAGTCTGTAAGCTGCCGCTTAAAGTGCTTATCCACAGTCGCAGCCGCAGTCAGCATCTGCCAGAGATCCCACACACAAGCAAACAGCAGGCCAGTGCTGATTGATGCCACATATCAGGGTAATAATCCACACAAGCATCCCAGTCCCAGTCTGAGTATTTCCTTTCAGTTAGATGTCCGTGCTGCTGCTAAGCGCCTCAATTACCTGCTCCTGCTCCTGCTGCTGCTGCTGCTGCTGCTGATTCGCATGCAAACTTCTTCAGGGCCTCCTCCCTCCCCTGTCCATATGGTCAAGCACACATAATAGCATTACTTGGTCAACACAAGGGCGAGGCCAACGCAGCACCTCCCGTCCACCCACAGACAACGACAGCGACAACGGGTGGGAGAAAGCTTTGGGGTGCGCTACGAAACTTTTGCTTGAAAATAAAATTAAAGAAAATACAGCAATTTGCATAGCAATGAGCAGTGCACAAGAGTACCCCGAGCTGGGTATCTGAATGGGAGGGAGGGAGGTGGGGAGGCAAGGAGCTCGGGTCTAGGGTTGGGTCCTGGACTGGGGTACAGCCATGAGGTATGGTGGGGTGGCTTACTGCTGGCTGCAACCATTAAACCCCAATTGCCAACTCAGGGAAAAGTTTCACCTTTTGTTGGCAAGCCACCTCCTACCCCCTCCGCTTGGCTCCTGCTGTTGCTACTCCTGGCAAACCGCTTATCCTGCCACTCCCACTGTGCGGTGAGCTGTCGCTTGGGATTTTTAAATGACGTTGCGGCTGCATATCATATTATTGGGACACAGTGTGGCTTTTAAGGTTTTCGTTTTGAATTTTAAATTTCAAATTCAAGGCAAAAGTGTTCGAGGCAGCTGGGAAATGGACTTAAAGTCCTTGCACAATCCATGCCCAGGCTGGCTGATCAATTTAAATTGGTTGCTCCACAATTATTATTATTTTCGCACTGACATTGGGCTCTGCTTTTAATGGAATTCCCACGAAAAAGTGCAGTTGTGTGGGCGGAAACTCAACACGAAATTTGAGTGGCCAAATTGATGCACCTTTTTGGGGCATTCAATTAAATCTGACCTGTCCGTGAGTCCGTGAATACCCTATGCAAATATAAGTTCACCCCTTTCGGGGAAGAGCAACAGGTGGCGACAGAAGTCAGATACTATGGTAATGAGAATCACTTCAGTCCGCACTTGCTGTCGATGGATCAATAATTCAATAATGCTGCATCACCGGCATGCATACTTAATGTCTTCGAGTGGCAGCCTGGACTGCCACGTGCTGCTCGCCCATCGAATGGTTGCTGCCACCGGCTGTTGTCCGTGTCGAGTGGTAGAGCAGCCGCCACGGGAAAGTGCAAAGTTCAAGAGCGTAAATTTAATAAATTGAAAATGAAAATGAAATTGTGTTTACTTTTGGAAAGTCAATCATCGCTGGTCGATGGTCTCTGCTGCTCTGCTGCTCTGCTGCTCTGCTGTTATTTCAGTCTATCAGGCGCGCCCGTCCAATATTGACCGAACGAATGCGAGATTCATTTAAAATTGATGGCAAGTACACGTAGCCTGAGCCATAGCCGAGGACGCCCGAAGCGGAACCGTTTGGGCCACGGCTGCGAAGGGTTTCTAATGAGCTGCACGACGACCGTTGGCCATTGGCCATTGGCTATGTGCTGTGTGCTGAGTGCTGTGGAGGGGCAGTTAAATTGAACCCTAATTGGGGCAGTCCATCAAAATGTCAATCCTGAATGGCTTGTGCAAACATTCCATCGATCCCAAACGGTAAAGGCGAGGGGATCCACCAAGTAGCAGTCCAGGCATTATCGTAACTTTCTATCTGGTCAAAAATCAAAACATTTCCGCTTATCTAGCCCCAAAATAGAATGTTGTAAATCGCTGTGGCGATTCAAACATTCAGATAGCCTGCAAGTTGAATGCATGCTCGACAAATGAGACACAGAGACAACAAAATTCCACTTGTTGAGGCGCGAAATTAACAGAAAACACAAAAAAAAAAACAACAAAACACACACAACTTCCAGTGTCGTGACTCCACACTAGCCGCAATCGAATCGGGTAAATAATAACCCAACGGAAGACAAGGGTGCAAAATGGCGCGGAGTGGAGCTGCGGGAAACCTTTGAGTGACGCCCCGCACTGGGGAGGGGACAAGCGCACGTGGCCGTGTCCTCTTGTGCATGCTCCGTGTTGAATAACAATTTAATTTACTTGCTCCTCTTGTTGTTTTCAACTTAAACTGCACAACAGTTCTAGGAAGTGCAAACATTTATAAAGTATTTATTCATCCAAGAGCCAAGAGTGTGGAAGAGCGCATAAAGATGCCACATTCAAAGTCAACATCCAAAGTGCAGAAAATATCGAAACTTCCTATTGCAATAAATACTCTTATTGGTATGTACAACTAGGGGGATCCCATAGCCCTATACTACCAATGTCAGTTCCCTCGCTCTTATCATAAAATCGCTAATGCTGGTTGGGTGGTGAAAATTCTAGGAAATGTTCAGCCGCCCCCGGTTCCGTGGTTGTTGTTAATCAACTGAAATCTCTGTGTGTGGCGCTGTGTGTGTTGATACAGACCGCAGACAAAATATAACCAAATAAAAACCAACACAAATTTGGGGCCTGCGTTTCTTATTTTGTTTCGCTTCTTCACATTTTTGGGGGAATCTGTCAGAAGGCAACCCATGGCTGACCATGACAAAAGTTTCCACAGCAAATAAACGTGAGATGTTTTTGCTGGAATTCTAAATTACCGTTTAATTGGCTTCCAGCAACAACAAAACAAGTTGCTAGCCAGCCTCGTACTCGTGCATGTGGCATGGCACTGGAACAGTTCTGGCCATAAAAGCGCTGAACAGGCTCGCGCACATCCCGCGGATAAACGTAAAATATATAAACTTACTCACTCCTGTGTGTGTGTGTGTTTTTTTTGTATGTTTTTGTTTAGACAACGTGTTGTGTTTGTCGGGTGTACACAAAGCCGAGAGAGGGTAGGGGCTCAGGGAGGTGCAGATGGCCGGAGATGCCATGTCGTCTGAGTAATAATTCATTCATTAAAAGGCAGTAAACACCACACAACAAACGGCGCATGGGAATGGGATTTGGGATGGGGAATTGAGTGAAAATATTTTGCGGAAATGATGAAAAAGCGCAGGGAAAAACGCACAGAAGAGGCAGCAGCAGCAGCAGCAGCTCGAAGTTCGGGTTCATAACTACCTACTTATTGAGTCTGTAATTGCAAAAGTTGAAGTAATTGCTTAAATGAGCTGAGCATTCACAAGGAACAACTTCTCGCTCCTGCCCTCCCCAACTGCCCCATGGGCCTTCTCGCATTTCCTTTGTGCTTTGCCAAGGCAGCGGCGACTTTACAAAAAGTTCTTCCACTCGTCGGGGCTGGTCTTGAAACAAAGGGAAGGAGCAATTCATTCAAGATTCCTGATAGGGCCATGAGGTACGTCTTTTGTTCGAATCCTGGCTGGAGCAGGACCCCTTCAGCCATTCGCTTGAATGCAAATCGAGTGGAAGCGTAATCCCCCCCCACACACACAGTCAAAGCCGAGAACCAATATAAATCACAGAAATAGCCCAGCCAATCCCGCAATTGAAATTGAAAATTCCAAGTGAAAATACTAAATGGATTTTTAGTTCTTCGAGCAGCTTCGAGAGAGTACTCAGGAGTGTGCCTCAATTTGATATTCATATCAGGCAAAATGATGGCCAGGATAACACAGTCCTGTCTAATTGGCTTCGCGTTGAGACAGTGATGAGCACCACAAGTTCACAGACAGGTGGCACAGGCTCAGGTTGGTTTTTGGGCTTCATTTACTTTTGGGTTTTGCCTGGATTTCGCTGGCTTTCCTTTGACCTGCCACATAAGTCACATTTAGTTGACGTTTTAATGAAGAAGCCAATGTGCAGGCAGCAAAGGCAGAGGCAGCCTTGAATATGGAACTGGCATAGAGAGAAGAGAGATCAAAGTGCTTGGCTAACATTACTCACAATCAGTTCTGGCATGTCATGGCATGGTGGGAGTGTGTGTGTGGTAGTGTGACCTTTGACATTGACTGTGCGCTTTGTGTTCCATCATTTGCTTGTCGCTTGTTCTCATTCTGATTCCTTACTTTCTCTGTCTGTCAGTGGCAGCAGCTGCTGCTGCTTTATCGGGTTGTTAGCAGCTGGCAGCACAAATCAGCCACAGACTGACGATACTACAAAGCGTTGCAGAAAACACACACACAGCATGATGCTGCACCGCTTTCAGTTGACATTTCAGCAGCAGCCAGCTTCACGCAAATCCAAGTGAAATGTTCGACTTGAAGGCGATGATTGTGAGAATGCAGATGGGGAAGAGAGAGGCAGCTGTCAGAAAAAGCAGACACACAATCAATAATGGTAATGTGCAATACCATATTTCCAATCAAATAAAAAGCGTATAAAGTGCTACACAAAACCAGAACACCAGGTGATGGGCAATCACAAGAGCTCCATCGTGTGTGAATTTGATTAAAGAAATTTATTTAGTTAAGGTCGAACCAAAAACAAAGCCAGAAAAGAGTTTTTGCTAGCTGCAAAATACTTTCAGACTGCCAGCAAATATAAATTGAGGAATATCTCTTGAAAATGAATTATTTATAAATAAATACTTTCATCTGTCTTCAATTATGTAAAGCTTTTTGCAAAAATAAACATGTTCTCTAAGTGATGGCGGAGCCAAAAACCTGGCTTAAGCCACCGAAATTGCTTTCCAAATTTAAGATTTAATGCTGCTGCAGCATTTTCCTGGTATTAGAAAACTTTCTGTGGCAGCAAGCGGTGAGGTGGCAGGGTGGCCGGGCGGAGCTGAATTCTGCGTGTAGCTTTTATTTAATTTTCCCCGCCATTTGTGAGTGAAAATCTCAATTTTATTGCTGCTGCTTTGCAGTTCAACAAGTTTTAAAGAGGCTTAAATTATACTTTGGGCAACAGTTTTGCCCGTTGCCAAGGTGAGTCTTGGTGCTGTTCGTACTGTTGGGAGCAACGTAACCCTAAACCCCTTTTGGGAAGGTCGAGCAACAGATGCCCCAAGCCCACGGCTGCTGCTCATCTCGATGTTGATGAAGCTTTCCCCTTCCCCCTGTTGTTGGGGATGTCATAATAATAACAAGCAGAAACAAAAGTAACCAAAAGCCTCGTAAAACAAGTCTCACGATGAGCGACCGCAGCCAAGGATCGGGCGAGCTGGAGGGGAAGACTGCTGGGACCGACAACGATTCAGTCTAACGACATCAAGATAAACACGAGAAATTCGAACCCAAGCACCAAGAAGCAGCAACAACAACCAATTGACATTGGCTAGGATGGACGGACAGACAATTTGTTGCCTGTTGCCGTTCGTCGGTAATTTATATGCCGAGCGAAGAGCAAGGACCCTGGCGGAGGCCCAGGCACGAGGCAGGCCCCAAAGCAAATTGAATCGCAAATAAGAGACTCCTCCACTGGCACTGATTGAACCGATCGAATCGTAGATACTCTCTCTTGGGTCTGTGCTGCAATGGAACTTATTCAGTTGAAACTATTGCCTGGGATTATCTTTAGTGCCATGCAACCTGTTGTCTTGTCGTTTGTAATTCCCCCCATGAATTGGCGACTCATGACAGCCAAGCAAGGAGTGCCAGAGTGGCATCAAAAGTGCTTAAGGGCTAAAGCGAAGACGAGGGCAAAGGCATTGTGGCTGTTTGCTCGTCTTCACGCTCACATGGATGGGAAACTTCTGGCAGTTAGGCAGCTTGGCACAGCTCAGCCAGTTGGGGACAGACTTCCCTCGCTTGGTTGTCAGTCAGTCAGGTTAGGCAGTCGTAGCAGCCTGCTGAGCCATTCCTGGGCATTTCCCCGCCGGCCACCGGAAATGTTACATGAAAAGTGAAAGCAAAAACCGCACACGAGTGGATGATAGCTTGTAAGTTGCTTGGATTTTTGTCTTCGTGCTGTGCCTGCCTGCTGGAAATAGCATAAATTTCAATTTTAGATTATGTGTGCTTAATAAAATATTTGCTCTTATCTTTGCTTCAACTTGGAATAAGGACAAGCGGGGAGGGCTGCTCCTCCTGTACATATTTTATGTTTAACTTTTATATGCCTGGAAGTGGGTTCATGCACGCCAGGGATTGTGTCTATATACAGGTGGTGCCTTTGGGCCTAGCTCTTGAAGCTGCGCCAAAAGAGAATCTTAAATGCTGCCTTTTGCGAATATTTTTTGGGACCGCCTAAGCTGTGGCTAATTAACAAATGCCACGGACACCTGTCCGGGCGGGATCCTAATGGAAATGTCTGCTGTTTAAACCTCTCGACGGACCCTTGGCTGCCTTAAGGACTCTATCGTTAATGTGGCGCAGCAAAGTAGGCTATGAATTTTAGCTTTTATTTTACACAGGCGGAGCTCGCCTGCAACGCTGCAAGTGGCAAGTCGCCGGCGGGGGTTATTTAAGGCCCTATAACTCAATCTAAATGTCCCTCGTGCCCCCCCCGCCACAAGATTATACAAATTTATGCAACAGTGTTGGCACTTTGTAGACCGTCCCTCCTCTCCTCCCTCCGCTGCTCCACCCTCTGCGTGCGATTTTTTTTTACTGTTTTGCCAGAGAACTTTATGGCATTGCCGCCTCTACTGCTGCCTCTTGTGTTGCCAATTCTGCTGTTTTTTATGATGCCCAGCTACATGGCTGCTGCTGCTGCTGCTGTTGCGCATTTCCGCTGGCTGAAGGCTGGGAATTACCACTGCTTGTGGGTGTAGCAGTGCCACTGCTTGTCGGTGTCCCAGTGGCCGTATGTGTGGGCTAGGTACTGGCAGTGGCAGATTTTGATTTTCATTAAAACTGAAAGAGAAACAGAGGCAGCAGCAAACCAGACCAGACCAGACCAGAGAAAGTTATTGTGGGCGAAAAGGAAATTTATTGCAGCCACAGACCAGCACACACTCAACAACAAACCCACATCCACAACCAAATCAACTTCAAAGTGGATGTTGCCAGTAAATTTAATTTCTTCATTTTTTCACGCTTCTTCGCATGGAAATTCCAGTGCATGTCCCACGCCCCTGCTGTGCCTCTGCAGTCTTTAGCCATTTAATGGCCATTTAAAAATACATCAAAATGTGTTTAATTGTGCGCTGCCCTGCCCTAGTTTATGGGCCAACTTTCAGTAAATACTCTGGAGGCACTGCCGCCGTACCGAGTGCATTGGCTGAGAAGCCAAATGTGCCCCAGAGATGCTCATCGAACGGGAACTATGGGGGTGGCAGCCTGCCAACGCGTGAGCCACTGAAGAGGGCAAAAGGCGGCGAAACTGGCAAACATTAAAAACAAATATTATTACCAAAGCCACCGCAAGGCATTCAACTTGAGTGGCTGTAAATGCTACCCAAGGATCCACAAGGATTGCCACAGACACAGCGGCGAAAAGGAATGGAAAAGCAAAGAAACGGAAATTTATTTGCCCAGTGGCTGGCTACAATGAAACGTTTTAAAACTTTTGCGAATAATTGCGATACAGACAGGGAGAGACAGAGACAGAGACAGAGACAGAGAGCAAGTGCATGCATGGCGGACAGCCGCAAACAAACATTAAAAAGTATTCCAACTGTCATTGCAAATGGTAAAACGGTTTAAGCCCTGACTCGCCCGGCTAAAAGCTTAACGACCACTTTGGGAGCGTTTCAGCAGGATGTGGCACCACAGTCACAGTCACAGCCCACGTCCACAACTACATTCTACTTGTACGAGCACGTGCACGAGGTCCCTCTGGTCTGCCGTGGAGAATGCCGCACGGCATCGTTGCCTTTAAGTTTTCCCCCGTTGACGTTGACAGTTGGGAGGTGCGCCACGGTGTGTGTGCGCTCTCCTCTAATTGTCTGCCCCGTTTTGGTTATTACTTAATACAGGAAAAAACCTCAACAATTTATGTTACGCCTGAGCGCGACGTGTTTGAAACAATTTTACGCCAAGCCGCAGCTGAATGTGGCAGACATTCCAGAGAGAAGGAGAGCTGGGGAGCTGGGGAGCTCCTACCAGATGAAGTTTTTACGGGGCGGAACGCCCCCACCTTAAATGGCAACTCTCTGTAATCTAATTATCCAAGCACGAAAGTCCAGCATAGCTCCCAATTAGGGACTCACTCAAATTAAAGCTACTGTAGAGGAAGTAAAGGACAGTGCCTTAAGGGATCCATCCAGGTCCAAAAATAGAGCAAGATTATTCAAACTGTTGCGACAAGTGACAAGTGACACTGTGGGAAATATGTGTGGGCTTTGTTGCCCTTTAAATGATGTTGAAACTCGCTTGAACTCCCTTTTATTTGCAGTGCGTAACTACCGCATTTTGGCATGCCTAATGTCTGGCATATGCTGCTCATTGGACAGGACTATAAATCATGCTCGAGCGCCTCCGTGCTGGCTGCTGCTCCTGCCCAAAAACTGACTTATATTTGTGGTCATGTTGCGTGCTGCCAGTCAGTTTGCAAATGGACATGGACATGGCTGCGAGGACCGGAAAACATATGCAAAACAAGTTAACTAAGTGTGGCTGTCGTCTGCAAAATGTATCATCAAAATGAATAAATTTTGCAAAATTAATTACAACTTGCTGTCGGCCTGCGTTCAGTTCTGTTTTTGCTGCTGCTGTTTCTTGCTGGGTTGGTGGTGTTAATGTTAATGTCTGGCAGGGAATTGTTAGCGTTGTCGCACAGCACGCAGCCAGGACAATGGGGGCACAGGCACACAGCACACAGCACACAGCAGGACATACATAATAGATTCATGAGTCGAGAACAGGTGGTGCCAGCCAGGCAGTGCAGAAGCGCTGACAATGGGGAGAGGCCATAAACCTGACTGTCTGCCATTTTGCAGTAAGCACATTTTGGCCATCGCCATTGCCAATGCCATCTGGCAGGTGGTGTGGCAATTAAAAGACCCAAATTATTTCAACTTAAATCGATTCGAGGCGCACTCTCTGGCACGCACAGAAAGTGGCTTGTCAATTCCCATGGCGGAAATTGCGAGTTTGCCAAAGGAGTCCATGGGGAATCCGCATTGCGTGATGTGACACGGGGCCGAATCGGCACACTGCCAACACGCAGATAAACGCCAAGAATAGTGGGCCATTTCCGGTATATAATCGTATGTAGGTTAAAATTCTTTCTAATACTCACTCTGTTTCATTGTTCTCGAAGATCAGCTCGCCGCGTACGGCCTCAAAGTCTTTTCCACCGACTGCGGTCTCATCTTCGGTCCAATAGGGCACAATGACGGTGCCACGTGCACCGGAGTAGCGCATCACCGCTATCTCGTAGAGTCCCACCGATTCGCTGACCTCAAAGGAGGAATCCGAGAAGGCAAAGATGCCGGCATGATCATCGTCCAGAATCATTACGGTGGCTATCTGGGGCACCGACAGAATCACATTTTCCGATGGATTGAACAGACGGATGTAGAAGCACTCGTCCTCCTCGAAGATGTCATCATCGATGACCTCGATCTTGAAGCGCTGCTCATCGACACCAGGGGGGAAGCTGAGCACTCCCTTCTTGCCAATGAAATCGGTGCCGGCAACGGCTGTGCCGTCCTGCGTCTCATACTCGACGGTCGAGTAGTTGTGGATGTCGCCGCGGCGCACAATGCGCACCTCGAACTCGCCACAGTTCTCCATGACGGTGTAGTGGCCCGGCTCGAAGTAGATGCGAGTTGGCTGCTCATCGGGATCCTCCTCGTCGCTCTGCTGCAGCTGGGCCTTTACCTCGGTGAGATCGCTGTGGGCGCGCTCTTGGATTTTGCGCATCAAATTGCCGCTGCCAACCATCTTGCGGGTGGCCTGGACACGGTAGAAGGCGCGCGACTTGTTGCCGCGTGAGATGACCTGCTCCTGGGCCATCATCTCCAACTGGTCCAGATCCGCCTCGGGGTACTTCTGCCTCAGCTCCGACAGCACGTTGATGTACTCGCGTCGCGCCTCATCGAAGGCCTCGGCGTCGGAGTTGCGGTGCGACGGGAAGCCGACCATCGGATGGTGTCCCTTCTCCGCATCCATCTCCACCTGGTCGTGCTCGCCGGCCACCACAGTGCCGCGCTTGTTCACGCGGAAATTCTTGTCCATGTACTTGTAGACGAGCATGCGGCGCTCGGCAATGTAGGCCCAAATCACAGTGATTGGGAAGAAGAGCAGGGTGACAATTGCCTCCCACACCTCGATGATGCCCGGGGAGATGACGGAGAGGATCATCCATAGCCAGACGTAGGCGAAGATCGAGAAGAGGGCGGTGACGAAGAAGACGCGCAGATGCCTGATCCGACGCACCTCTCCCGCCGGTATCCATACCATGCACACGGCAATGATCATGAACAGATTGTAGGCAGCAGAGCCGACAATGGTGCCCGGCCCTAGATCGCCGCTCTCAAAGTCCTTGGCATAGATCTCGATGACGGAGAGCAGAATCTCCGGGGCACTCGATCCCAGTGCCATTAGCGTGAGATTGGCCACCGTCTCGTTCCAGATGCGGACGTGCATTGTTTGTTTCTCGTTGTTGGGTCCACGCACCACCACGGTCCGCTCTATGGACGTGATCGCTTCGATGGACGCCATGAACCGATCCGCGATGATGGACACCCCAACGAACAGGTATATCAGCAGCAGGAAGTACACAAAGCCGCGTATCAGACGATCTCCCATCGAGATATTCTTCTGGGGCATCCACAGTGGCAGTACCAGGCCCTCGCCGCAGACTCGAATCTCCTCCGAGTCGGTTTTCGTTGCTCGATCCTGAACACTCTCTTCTTTGAATGAAGTCTCAGTCCCTTCCAGTCCACCATCGTCTGGGGCCTGCCGCAGCCGTCGACTGTGGAAGGGACTCTGGTTTTGGCTGATATCGGTCCTGTTCAACAATGACGACCTGTACGACACCCTCGTGCCATCATCTACATCCTGCACCTTTGCCAGAGACTGGGCCGTGGAATAGATGAAGAACACGAATAATGCGCAGGTGGCTATGGACTTAAGGAACAGCTGCATGGCGGAGCAGTGATCTGATAGTTTCAATTAACAACTAATTGGATAGTGCTGGCTGGCTCTGCTCTGGGGCTGGCTTGCTCCTGTGCTTCGCTCTGGAAGTGTGTGGGGGGAAGTGGGAATTGGAACTCCACTGGATACTGGATACTGGATACTGGAAGCTTTGTTGCGTTCGATTTGGCTGTGTTGAAGTTGAACTCTTCTCTGGGTTGTTGGTTTGTGCTTAGTGCTCGTGCTTTGGCTAGTGATGATTTCTCTTAATGCTGAATGCTGAGGGCAGATCTGATGCTGGGTGCTGGTGGTTGACTATGACGTAGGTCCGCGAGGTGGCATTCTCGCAATGGCACTTTTAACACTTTGACGCAGTTGGGCCGCCGCTGCACCTGCAATCAGAGAGAAAAAGAGAGGGTGGACATTAGTTGACTTGCGTTTATTATAATTCCTATTCTTGGGGCCAAACTATTTTTGGTGCATTGCATCACGAATGTCGCGAGGCTTGTAGACGGCAATGCCACTGCGAAGGTTGCGGCCCACAAATAGTCGCTAGACCACCACCCAGTTGGTGGCAGATTGTGGGTGGGGGTTGGGGAATGCTGCCCTGAGCTCAGAAACTTTGCCAGAACAGAACTGAACTTTTGTTTTTCAGCTGTTTTGTGTATTTACACAATAAAGAAATTAAATGCGTAAATAGTCAGCATAAAACATAAACAAAAATGCAGCAATAAAAATGGCAAAACCTGCACTGAAAATAACAAAAACACAAAAAAAAAACCCAAATAAATCTGCAGGAAATCTAGAGGCAAACAAGTTCGCTTTTCCCGGAAAATTGAAAAGCTGCAAAGTTAGTTGCAAACTGAATTGTAAACCGAAAAATGCAACAAACCAAATGCCAGCCAAATAAATTATCCATCAACGGAATCGATACAAGACGCAGAGCTTCAATGTCAATAACTGATAATTGTGAGCACATAAGCAATGGGAACGGAACCAACAGCAACACAACCTACGTTTAACGGTACATTAGCAGTAGATAGCAAAACAAAGAGCAACCAGAAAAGAACTAAAAAGAGTAGCCTCGGCTCGAGCACTAATCTGAAAGCTACAAAAATAACAAATAATAATAATAAACTAAAATTTGTGGAAAGCTTTTTTGACAAAGATTCCATCTGTAAAATACAGTTGCAGACAGAATATATATTTTGTGCAAGCACCTGATCAAATTGATAATACCTTTGGTAAGGGTATCATAAATTGAACGTAGCCAAACCTTAACGGTGGACAGAACCCAAGAAGAACAACAAGCAAGAACAAGTGACTGACAAGACAGACCATGCAAAAGATACCCAACAGGGGGGATAGAAAGGAGGATAAAGACTGAGCGAGCGAGAGACTAAAAGAGCGGCACACATACATAAATATGTACAAGTCCATACATATGTATGCACGAGTATGCATTTTCGATGCACATACAGACAGTTGACAGCTGGCAGCGTCGAGGCGCCAGAGTAGTTGGCGTATGGCAAATCATGGGTAGGGTAGGGTTGGGTAGGTGGGGGGTGTTCGCAAGACTTTGATAACTTTAAATAACACAAAGCCAAGCAGAAAACTGTACACGATACGTTTGTATGCTGTTTGTCAGAGGGAACAGAGGGCGAACGCGTGTGGGAGCTCCGTTAACAGTTCGCTGAATTTAACTTTGTGCATAAACAGACATTTATTTGGCATATTTATAGTCGAGTTTTCCCTTGAAGCTGTCAAACTTGATCAAACACCTCGCATCAGTTGTTGGATCTTACGTATCAAAATTCCATAAATCAATGTGTCCCTAAAATGCACGTGCTTGTACATACGTATGTACATATGTATGCCCTACACTGTAGGGCCTACAGTTAATGACGTAGACGGTTAGGATAAGAGCCCAATCTACACTGAAACACAACTGATTGAGTTCTTACAATGCGTTTAACTGATTAATAAATATAGCCTAGGGGGCAAAGATAATAAACATTTAGAATACACTGGATGGACTTTCCGCGCTCTAAAACACGGAACTATTATTCTACGTTCCCTACAACTGACAATTGTACAACTTTACGAAATTGTATTATTTAATGTCACTTTTATTTAGCTTTTATACAGCAAAAACTGTTGTAATATTTCTGCTTGACCAAACACACACGCACACACACTTCACTTTTGTTCCGGCTTCGAAATCCGATAAATCAATATGCAATGCAGTTTATGGCGAAGGGGCTGGCTGCGATAATCATCAACGTTTGCATTAATTTAGCAATTACAACAAGAGCTGACAGCAGACAGCAGCAGAGCAGAGCAGAGATATAGATAGATAAAGAGCGGGACAGATGGAAAGAGAGATAGAGAGAGCGCGCAAGTTGGTGTATAAGCGCAGCAAGGGAGAACGAGGTAGGTGGGAAGAGAGTAAAGCCATGAAGATGAGCAAGGGCGTGCAGACGAATAGACGCCCCTGGGAGCAGAGCAGAGAAAACATATGCTGGGCAAATATTCCGTTTCTATTTTTCCTGTTTCTTTCCCCCCTTGCCGGATACCATGATTTTTACTTCCATCGGCAAATTGCATTTGGCCATTATTGGAAAATTGTTGCACGTCGTAGTCAGGTTGAGAGATTGCGAATTAATTAAAAGCCTGTGACCCCGGGCTGCTGCTGTTGCTACCAGGGTGCTGTTGTTGCTGCTTACATTTCTCCGCTGCCCGCTTATCGTTTCAGGTATACCGTAATCCCCTCTATGATTTGATTTTCTTGTGGGTGTGCCGTACCGTTTCGGTTTGATTTAACACAAATGCTGGGCTTGACTGACTGCGAATAAGAATTGAAGGGATTGTAGAATTTAAAGCACGCCAATGACACTATACCGCATATTTATGCTTGCTCAATACATATTATAATTTTAACAAAGACTTTTTAAAATTAGCACAAAACAAAAAGTAAAAGAATTCTCGATCGAACGCGCCGCGTTTCGCCAAGGACTGAGACTTCGACCGCCGTGAATATGAGTGTGTATGAAAATGGGAACTAGGAATGGGAATGGGAATGGGAAAAGGGGAATGCGAAGGGGAATAAATACGAATATGTAGAAATAGGAAATAGATGAACGGCGGGCAAACAGCAATCGAACGAACTAACGGAACCAGCAAGCAAAGCCAAACGCTGAGGCAGAGACACAAGCAAGCGAACGGCACATTGTTTACGTTACGTTTGTGCCGTTACGTTGAGACTTTCTCAGTGCTTTTGGGTCGATCCAATTTTTTCGATATTTTTTTGGCAAGTTCAAGCACAAGGCAAAGGCACGGCAAGGCACTGGCACTGGCACTGGCACTCACTCGGGCACGGGCACGGCACATCACATTCGGCATATGAAATCGTCTAGTAAATTAAATTACATAGACATACAGCACATTTGCACGGAACAGCTAGTAAGAATTAATGTACATACATATGAATGTATGTATGTATGTATGTAGGTGGTTCTGTACAATGCCAAATTGGCTGTTAAGTAATTCCCCGTACATATTGTATGATGTTTATATTTAACTCGCCCCAAAAGTTCTGCTATTCGTCTGCCCTGACCGAGCTAGCGCCGATTTCAGATTCCATTTGTTGTTTTTTTTGAAATTTTTTTTTTTGTATTTCGCATTCGCTTGGCATCCAACGCACGACTAATCTGCCACTAGAATCCCATCCCCACATTGCCACCTGGCCACCTGTCTGTATCTGCTCTCTGTCGCCCATGCTCTCTCTCCCTGTTTCTCTCTCAGTGTCTCTCCCTGATGGTCGTCTGCCTGGCGGCATCATCTCTGTTTTGTCTGCTGTCTCGTCTGTCCCCCAGTTCATAATTATTCGGTGTGCGCTACTTTTGTTCTCTGATTTTTCGTTGAATCGTAACTGGGACCGCCAGCTAACATATGGAATATGGCAACAAATTTCAGACACTAATGATTGCACAATCGATGGAGTGTTGAAATCTGAATGGAGCACTAAAGGCACATTTTAATGTGTTTTTGTTTTTTACTACATCCTCGTGCAATCATATAAGAAATTTGAAAATGTGTTTTTAAATGTTGTAGAATTCTATTTATATCGCTGGGCTTTGGCTTTCACATGACTTTAGCCCCCTTGAAATTATTTCTCAAAAGTTTCATTAAAAAATAAATATGAATATTCGAGTGCAGGCTCACTGTCCAAACATATGTATGCATCGTATCGATTGTTTGATTGGATTTACCAACCAGAACGGGGCGAAGTGACACATGCATACATACATTTGTATGTATTTATCCCTCTTGTATTATTAACCATTCATTCTGCATTTTGCACTCTCCATCCATCTATCTATCTATCGTCTGCTTCTCCTCTGTGTCCCCCTCTTTGCTGGTTGCATTTTGTTTGTTTATTATTGTCCGCGGGTCGGTCCGATTCTAAGTATAACAAAATGCGGGCAATATTTCTGGTAGCCATGCACAGATTTTTGCTAATTCCGATTCTGATCCGTTCATCTGTGTGGCCTGTCTTTTTGAGTAAACTTTTTCAACGCATCTTCATCATTTACAGCTACTAACAAAAGACTCTCTTCTCCTCTGTCTTTCTCTCTCTCTCTCTGTCTCTCTGAGAAGTCCCCAGTCGCAGGCCGCGCGCCAGACATGTGAAGATTATATGTATGTACCATGTAGCTATTCGACTGACTACTTAGCGTGGATAGATGGTATATTGTATGCTGTGTGGCAGTGCCACACACCACACATAATTTATTCGCATATTTTCTATCTCATCTATCTGTGGTAAGCGGCTTTTGGGTCCGCATTTCATTTCTATTCCCACACCTCTATGGCCCACTCTCGGACCTGCCCTCCCGCTAACATGTGATTTTGGCTGCCGCGCGTTACGTTGTGGTGTCGACCCTCGTATTTGTATATGTATATTCTACATATTCTACATAGTGCTAGACATTCATCTCCTCCACATGTCCCTAATGTGTGTTGTGCTTTGGCAGTGCTGTGTGCACGCGGTATTTGTCCCTTGGCATACTCACTCAGAGAGCGGGGATTGACTTTGGAATCTAGCAAATATTCAATATTGGGTATCCACTTCACAAGACTTGACTTTGATGAACGCTCTGCCCCGGACTTAATAATGCATTGCTTTTGCTCTGTGCACGCCGGTCGGGTTCGGGGTCGGGGTCGGTCTTCTTCGCTTGCTTCCTGGCAAGCAACTGAGCTACCGGCCAGCCAAGTGCCTACTGCTTCTGACAGCTCTACAGATACAGATAGAGTTACAGATACAGATACAGTTGGAGAGACGGTTTGTCCATAAATAAAAGGAAAGACTTTGCATTCGCTATCTGCGGTCTCCACACGGGTCTCTCACCTGAAGCTTCGATCCTTTATGTGTGTGTTTGTGTGTGTTTGTGTGTGGTGTCTTTTGGGGAATTCGACAGCTCTGTTTCGTTTTTGTTAAACATGAAGTATAAATCAGAGCACTCGCGTGCCATGTGGGTCACCGTTTAGACTGAATTGTATTACTATAAACGTAATCATATCGCCACTCTGGCAGACCCGTTGATATCTCGCATTTCACATTCAACTCTGGTTAGTATATGACGCACGCAACGGCCTCAGATAGGGCGACACACACTCGATAGGGAGAAATACAATAGTTGCTTAGAATAACTGGCGATAAGTCGGAGCAATTACGTTTGTACGGCCGGCCATGATAGCCCAATGATGATAGCTCTTCATCTTGATATACTCTCTGGTCTGTTATATGATCGGCCTTTAATCAACGCCACCGGCACCGGCACTGGGACTGTGACTGTGACTGTCACTGTCACTGGCATAATAATTATAAACCAGAATTTTGCCCCCATCTCGTCATTGACAATCACGGACATGTTGCTAACCTAACCTTAATTATGGAGTTGAGTTGACATTTGACAAAGACCAAATAAGCCGATGGTTAAATGGTTATCTGCCAGTCACAGTGGTTACGTGTACTGTAAAGCCAACTGAATTAAATATTTAGCATGAACCGCAACGAACCGTAAAGCCGTTACAGTTACACAGGTTGCCGCAGCTTTTCTCTGTGTGCGTTTGCGTTGCAGAGGAGTCGACAAGCGTATCAGATTCGGAATCTAGAATCCTTCAACGTGAACGTTACCCGCATGAAGGGGAAAGTAAATCCAGCCACAAAAATTTCACCAACACCCCATCAAAGCTTATCTCCTATCACTTCAGTTTAAACCAGTTCGAAGCAGCACACTTGGGTTTGGTCTTCGTATATATACCCTGCCTGGAGGTATCTACAGCTTCGGTCGAAGTACCTCTGGTTTCGCTTAGTGTCTAGATCTAAGAGAAATGTCATCCCTCACTGGCATAAGCATCGGTATTAGATTCGTTATGCTAACAAGAAAATGTCTGACATTTTTCGGTGTTCTGATGTTTGCCAGGAAAAACCCAAAGCAGAAACAACAGCCAGGCCGAGCCGAGCCAAATGACATGTTTAATGCAGGACGAAGTGGAAACAGTTGGCGATGTCAGCGTATTTTTCCCTCTCATTTATTGGCGACATTTTGATATCGTCACTGTTGTTATTTCTGTTGTTGCTGTTTCTGATTCGGTTCTGTTCGGTTTCTGTGACGTTATAACAACAAGTTTGAGGGCGGTTGTTATGTGAGTCGTCGATTCGAAATGCCTTCTTGTCAGAAAACTTGGAGCATGTCGCAGTGTGTGTGTTTCTGTGTGCCCATCTCGCTGCTCCGTTAGTGCTTTGAGTGTGTGCGGGCTTAGATGTTTATCATTTTGTGTGTTGACAGTTGAACGGCTACGCCACTCCCCCTGTGCCTCCACACATTTTCACGCCTTTTGTCTGCCGTCAGAGCGTAAACTGGTTATTAGTTAACAGTATGCGTTCTGTGTTCTGTGTGTGTGGCTGGGTTTATTTTTTATTATTTATTTATAACAGTTTTTCACACATTTACCAGAATGTCCATGCAGGCAGCTTAGGGTTAAGATTTAAATAGTTGTCGGCCATGGTGTGCTAAGTGGGTGCCCTATAAGAAATTTGACACTTGAATAGGCGCAAAACTCAACCAAAGCTCAAACAGAGACTCGCCCGAAAGTAGACTACACACATTCCGTGGCGCATCTTGTGGCTGTGTTGGTGTTTGTCCATCTGTCAATTGTGCGATCCCATAACTGCCCTGGGCCTTTAACCGAAGCTCCACATCACTGTCGCATGTCTAATGGCAATCAAGCAGTGCAATCGCACAGATGACAGAGGACAGGAATCACGCATTGCCATCAGCTGGAAGCTGGCACTGACATTGATTTGATTTTGCAAAACGCTTGAACCTCATACTTGTCAGCAATGTGCGCTATGCTGCTCGAGTGTTGGGAATGCAACAGCTTGACCAGAGACGAGATTCTCACTGCTTGAAAATAACTTGACGACACTGCTTGCCACATTAGTCACGTCTCGTCTTGACTAATAGTATTTTCTTGTAGGGCTTCCACTGCTGGACGACTGCTGGCTCGTAAACAACAAAAACCAAAAGCATGCAGTCATCTGGGGGCTGAAGTTAATGCCAGCGTCAAGGCGAATGTACACCAAACACGGATGGTACGAGCTCTTAGTCATATCTCTCCCACTCAAAAAAGTGGAGAAAAATAACAGCAAATAATAAATTATAATTAACATTGGCTCTGGGGCTATAAAGTTTAGTGATAACTTTACGTAAGTGGCAAAGCTCTACGCTTTAACAGTGTCAAATAGTCGAGTTATCAGGAACTAAGATATTATCACTTGTTCGCCATGATTTATTGGCATGCGGCAGCAACAAGGAAACCAAGCAAGAGAACGAGCACGAACAGCAGCTGCTTGCCACATAAATATGTATGTACTCGTACATACATTTATGTACATATGTATGAGGCGTTGTCGCCGGGCAGTACGCACGGTACTATTGATTTTCGTACGCCATACGCATCCGCATCCACATCCGGTGGCAACTCCAAGAAGAGTAGAGAATGAGAGCCATGCCAAAGTTGGTTAGATTGCTGTTAAAGTTGCCGGCATGCGGGGGAGCACCAACTATTTGTGAAGCAACAACTCCGACAGCCAACTCCTTCCACATTTCTACTCCCAACCGCTAGTTCTAGTCCGATAAAACTTTCAATGAAATGGGAATTGTGTTGGCTGTTTATGTGGCAATTTGCCACACAGTTGCCGTGTTTCGGTGGCAGCAACTCGTCCACTACGCGATGCTGCCTGATGGATGATAGCTTGCTGGCCAAACCCAACCAAATGTTTGCACTGCTGGCATGAAAAAGCGTTTGCCGTCAGTCAGTTCATCAATCGATCAATCAATCATTGCATGAACAGGAATGAAAATGCTGACCCACAGCTTGATTAGTCAGTCTCTCTCTCTCTCTCTCTTAGCCAATCAGTAAAGCAAATATCTTGCCCCGCTCCCCTTCGACTTTCTTAAGCGAGTTGTTGCAGTTGCAGACAGCCCGATAAGCTGGGTACAAGCATTTGTGGCACTGTTATGGTATGGTGGTTGGGACCTCGTCATGTACATGTAATTTATTTGCTTGCCTTGGCATGAAAACGGCTAACGATGTTACAATCTGGCTGAGAAGCGGAGCCAAGAAAAGTCGCATTATCCCCATCGACAACATCATCGTCATCACCAGCAATATTCTGTGTGTGTGTGTGTGGGTAGCTCTTCCTCCGACCCCGAACTAAGCAACAGTTTCAGTCCCCCACAAAACAAATTGTTATGCTCCTCCGCCTTGGAAATCCATTAGAGCCGGCAAACAGAGCCAAAATGGCGACCCCCTCTCGTGGTACTGTCTTAGCATATAGTTTGGCCGCCTCGTTTATCCACAGCGTGGGCTGGCACCCCGCCACAAGGACGAGTAGTAGGAAGCCATCAATGAAATGCGCAAAAATGTACAAGCGAAAATTGAAATGGAAATTAAGTTGGACCAAGGCAAGACGTACTCATCCTCCTACTCGTATAGTGATTTAGATTTCTCAGAATCACTTAGAGTTTTGAATTATTCACCAAACATTAACCGATTATGCCTTTTGGCTGTTTGTTTGATGAATATTTCAGGCACGCGTCTATTTAATTGAAATGCGACTGATGAAGGGCAGTTAAAGGTAATGTGAGATTGATTAAGTCACTCGCAGTGAGAGGTAATTGAGAGCGTTTCAATTACACATTCCAGGAAGAATCCCACAGAAGTGTGGGCGTGTGTGTGCGCGTGTCTGTTAAGCGGAAAATTATAATTTCCTTGGCCTTTGTTCGCTCTGTCAATGGCAAAACTCTCTTTTCTCTTCCTGCTGCTGCTGCTGCTGCTGCTGCTGCGGCTCTGGGGAGTTGAACTGAAAGGTTTTCCTTTTGGTTTCCGTGTGGATACAATGCCAGTTTGAATTTCGATATTTTCTACGTGCACGTGTGTGTGTGTGTGTGTGTGTGTGTGTGTGTGTGTGTCAGGTGCGTGTCAACGGTAATTTAGATATCCCAATATCTTGTTCCTTTTCGCGCGTCTTTTGTTTCGCACGGCACAGCTCGACAAAAGCTAACTTATGGGGCCCCGGTTGTCGTTGTCATCACCATCACCATTGCCGTCGCCATTTTGCGTCTCGTTTTGCTGTGTCGTTGTCCTTTTTTTTGTTGTGTTTGTTGCTGCCCTGCTGCCATTTTCCCCATGTTATTTATTGTTCTGTTTTTCGCCTTCTTTCTGATTTTTGCTGTCATCTTTATGGAAGTTTTATCTCTTTTAACTTTTATTCGACGCTGCTTTCATCATCACAGCAGTCACAATTTAATTGCCATTCCCTTCTTTTTTTATGGGCGGACTCAGGCTGGGGCGGATACGTAATCGAGTCCAAGGAAGAAGCTTCCTGTCTGCTCGCCTGCCTGCATTTTAATGCTCGACTTGGTTCTGGCTTAGAGTAATCCTTACATTTCTTTCTATATAATATACTTTATGGTCCGCTGGCTTTAATCAAATTGCCTGCACATTTACTAGGGACGAAACCCAAGCGTTTTACTGGGGGCGTTGCGCAATTTGGAGCACGTTGAGCACACATTCAATTTAGCAGAGCAATGCGAAAAATATAACTCTCTTTCACACTCTTTCCCTGCCCTTCCCTACCCCTTTTCTATGGCTCTTTCTCACTGTCAGTCGTATGATTAACTCTGCTGTTGCTGCTGCATTCTGCATAAAGTTTACACTCGAAAGAATCCTTTCTTCGCTTGCCCAAACTTGTGTTTCCATTGTGCGAACGGCTGGCTGTGGCCAGTGCAACTGTAACTTTGGCCCGCTTTTTGGCAACCGC
This sequence comes from Drosophila guanche, assembly GCF_900245975.1. Classification (NCBI taxonomy): domain Eukaryota; kingdom Metazoa; phylum Arthropoda; class Insecta; order Diptera; family Drosophilidae; genus Drosophila; species Drosophila guanche. The sequence goes on along the minus strand of NW_022995755.1, from coordinate 870,184 downwards.
CCTTTCGTGGGAGGCGAAGCTCATGAATTGCCTGCCAGCTGCATGAATCAAACATGACCAAATCTTGTTATTTGCCGCTTTCTGTATCCGTAGTTGTGTGTCCGTATGTGTGTTTGCGGTTGCTTTTTTGTGTGTCTACAAAAAGTTGCGCTTTTTATGTGCCACCAAAAAAAGTTGGTTCTCTTTTTCTGTTGCAATGGAGCGACGGTGCGGGCGTGCCACTGTTTTGCGGCCGCTTCATATGCATGTGCAATGCCATAAGCCTTTGAGTGGCTGCCACTCGTCGTACTCGCTCTAAGCCTTTAAAGCGTTGAGTTTTCAACGTAGAAATGTGGGTGGGTACAGGCAGAAGACGCGCTGCGGCTTGTTGCTTTTAATTGCACTCAAAACGAACGTAGAATGATTCAACAAATGAAATGAATTTGCATAGAATGCGGTTCCTACACAGACCCACGTCTGTTCCGTAGAGGTACGGGTAGTGGTTGTGGCAACCGATCAATGCTTAATTTGCATGCCCATGTATACTCGATGGAATTAGGAACTCTAGGAGTTCGTTTGCACACCTTAAACATTTGGCAAAATTGCTTCGAATTGCTTATCAACTTATTTGGGGGTTTCGTTCGAGTGTTTCGAGTCATGCTGATGCTCAAGTACTTGATTGATTAGCTAGTTAATTGCCATCATTTGGGGTGATAAGATTCGAGGCAGCCCCAACACACAAGTTGAACATTCAATTGTCCAGCAATTGAAACGAAATGTCAAACCATCGGGGATGACCTTCTTTCTAATAAATTTGTCAACCCCGAAGGGACTGCCATGAATGAATGGGTAGAAATGTAGATGTGTACTCAAAGGAAACTTTGAAAACGAAATGGTAAGCAAATGTCAGAAATGTGAGGCGACAAAACGTACAATTTGACTGATATTGACAAAGGGAAATGCCACCAGCCCAGCCAGCCCAGCCAGCCGAGGCAGGCGGCAAGTGGAAGGAAACGTGCCGGAAAGCCTGCGACGAGGCGAGTCAAGTGGCAGGACAGACAGGACAGACAGGAGTCGTAAGTGCTTCGCCTTCCATTTGTTTACCCGCCTCCGTGTGGACTGCTTTTCCTTTATTTTTGTTTGTTTCGTTCCCGCTGCTGCTGCTGTTCCTGCTGCTTTCTTTCTGAGCCGCACAAAAGACTCAATTAGGCGTCGCAGAAGACAAGAGAGACGGGCGACAAAGCCATATGCTGCGGCTGTGGCATGGCCCAGAAGTTGCCGCTAATTCGCGAAGGCGGAAAGACAAAGGCGAGACCTAGACAAGCGGCCACAACGGTTCAGAGCTTAATCGATAGCAAAAAAAAACAAACTAACAATTGTCACGGACACCCACCGCCAACCCTCCTTCAGTCGTTGTCAAGGTAAGCTCAAGCAGTAGGGGCTGAGGGTGGTTCCCATTCGTAATATCCTAACCCAAGCATAAGTTGGGTTCCCGAAACCCAACCAAGCCCAGAGAGAATCTTACCGGCAATTGGAGATTGAGGCGCCAGACTGGCGAACTGCAGAAGTTGCTGCTGCTCCACTGATGCTGCTGCTACTGCTGCTGACACAATTTTCGCCGCTGCAGAGATGCTGCTGCTACTGTTGCAGGATACACATGCACACACGGACACACACAGGGCGCTGAAAGACAAACAGGATGCGCACACGAAGCCGGGACGAAGCGACGATGGGCTGCACTGCACTCACGAATTTGCAGTTGTGCTTGCCCCGAACAACCCGGTACCCGGAACACGGAGCACGGAGCACGGAGCACGGCACCCGGAGGCTGTTGAACCGTTGCACCACTCTGAGCCACTGCACCGAAACTGAACTGAACTCTTTATGCGCTTGTCCCTTTCGCTGTGTGCTTGTGTTTGTTCGCTTTTCTTTATTTTTTCCCACTCTTATTGCACATTTTCAACTGCTGCCAAAAGCTAAAGAAAGCAGCAAACTGGGACGCCACGGACACGGAGATGCACGGCCTGCCCGGTGCCCGGTGCACGGCGCGGTCAGCGGTCAGCGCTGGGGCTTGGAACAGGTTCAAATGTCGGCGACCGCAGGCCCAGGACCTGTCTGTCTGTCAGTCGCTCTTTCTGTGTGCTTGTGTGTGCTGAAAGCGCTGGCCCAAAAGTATGCAAAGATATTTAGCCTAGTTTCGGCTAGGAGATGCGTTGCTGCAACTGTTGTTGGACTGTTGTCGATGCTGCTGCTGCTGTTGCCGTGTGCAATTCTGAACAATTTATTTCCTCAAGTATTGCTCAATATTTATTTATGGAAGATCATTTCAATAATATTTAACACTGCCATGTAATTGTCGCTGTTTGTTGTTGTTGTTGTTGTTGTTGTTTCTAAGTGAAAAACCCACACAACGCGCATCCACACACAGAGACGGACACACGCTGCACTCACACGAATGAGCCCGAATGTCCGAATATCCACGCATGCACTGGTGTGTGTGTGTGTGAGTGTGTATCTGTGTGTGGCTCTGTAGTAAAAATAGTAAAACGCTCGGCACTTAAAATAGGAGAAGCGCAGCAAAAACCGCTTTGCCGCCGCTCGCTCTCCTCGAAACTGCTGGTCGCTGGTGCTGTTCGCCGCCGCTGCGTGTGTGTGGTAAGGGAAATGCGAATGCGAAAACGTGACCCGCTCGTACGCCGGATAATGAAAGACTGAGGCCGCCAACCGAAACACGGCCCGGCCTGGCTCGGCCCCGGCCCCGACCCGACCCGGTCCCACTAGCCCCAACGCCTACAAAAAACACGAATCGCCACGACTACAGCCGAGCACAATACGAGCAGAGCCGAAGCACGCAGGGGAAGCTATAGATAAGAGCCCCCAACATTGCACAGGATAAGAAGAACTCGCTGTGTCGGCCATGCGATAAGAATTTCGCTCTCTGAGAGTGTACCTCTCTCTCACACTCTTTTGGGTTGGTTGCTCTCTCAGTGCAGTCTCGATGGCGCATTGAGAGGGAGTCCCCCGCTGTCTTAGACAAGCAAGCGCGTAAGTTTTTGTCGCCTGTGTTAAGTCGGGTGGAAAAAGGTTTGTGCTCATTCACATGGCCTACCCTGTACCTGGCGAAGGTATGCTGGAATTAGCTGAAATAATACGAGTCTATGGTTGGAATAAATCTCCCAGAAAAGGTAAACTACAACAGAAATTGTACACAGCAGATTACAGCAGAATTATTACTGCATATGGAAATGGCCTAATATTTTTCACATAAATCCATTTGATAATACCACATGCCAGTCTGCCCCGGTGTAGGGCATTGCCATGGCTGCGACCCCTGCTCTGCCAGCAGAAGCCCCTGACAAATGGGTTCTTCGGTGTGGACGGGGTCTGCGTCTGCGTTGGGGACCTACGTTGGGGGCCGCTGCCTCGCGAATGCGAACGCGAACGCGAGCTGTGTGAAACATCGTAAAAATAAATAAGCAAAACGGAAATTAATAAGACCCAAATGTTTTTGCTGTCGCATCGGCCTCCCAGTCCACCGCTGGGACCTGCGTCGCGACACTAACAACATCAGCAGAAGCAGCAGCAGCAGCAGCAGCAGCGACAGCAGCAGCGACAGCGAAAAAAAGTAGCGTGCCATGGCTATAAACGCAGCCGTAAACAGACACACACGAACCCGCCATTGTCGTACACGCACACATTGAGGTGAATGAGTGCGTTGGTGTGCGTGGGCCTGTATTTCGGTTCATCTTTTTTTACATTTTTGTGTGCGTTTCTATTTGTATACGTCTGGGGGAGCTCTGGGGGCGTATGAGCAATATATTTATGTTTATGGCCGCGTTTCCAGTGTACGTCTGGGCGAGAGGGAGTGCTGTTCGCGAAGATGTCACGATTCTTTTTTGGGCAGAGATGATGATTTGGCAAGAAAATGTCTCTTAGCGATGGAGTGAAACGAATAGACCGAAATTGGTGTATAACCAATCATCAAATGAATTGGGAAAAAGTCTTCAATATGCACACAATAATAAACATTAATGAAATCAAAGTTGCCTCTTAACGTTGCAATTTTGTAGCTAATTTATTGCCATACTGAACCTCAAAAAATCCACCAAAAGCTCTAGCCTCAAAGCCTCACAACTTTCTCGCACATTCTCAAGCCATTTGTCATTGTCCAAAGGCCAGATGAATTATTCAATCTATTTAATTAGAAATGCCCATTAAAACTGGACAACTTCGCACAACAATAAAACCAGTTTGCTGTATTCATTTTGCTGATAAATGTGTGCGCCGGAGTCGTCTATCTTTATATTATTTATAATATGCGGATTCTGTCATTCGATTAGAAAGAAAACATTTCGTTTGGTTTTTGTTTTTTTTTTTTAAGTTTTATTTATGTAGTTTTTTATTTTAATCATTGTTTAAATCTACAAATACATTTACAGCGGAGGGCGAAAGAACAAAAAATTAAAAATGTTACTCATTGTATTTGTTGTTACATGCAAATTGTTACTTCTGCGTGTTGGTTGACAAATTTCTTTGTGGTTTCGAGTTTGTTTTATTTCTGTTTGCTGTTGCTTTTACCATCAAACGTTTACATAATTTCTGCATTTGTTTATAAATATTTCTTGTGTCCATATTATGCATAAATTTATTTTAATCGGTTTCTTTTCCGTTTTGTTTTTGTTCGTTCTGCTTCGTTTTTTAGTTTAGTTTCTCTTTCACATCAGCATCCATCGATCAATATTATTTATTACTCAATATAATTTGTTAACAACTAATAATAATAATTTTGTTTAGTTTTTTTCTCATTTTTCTTTCATAACTAACATGCCACATATTTATCGGTATCTTCAATGCTAATGATCATCTTCACTAAGTTAGAAAACAAGACAAGTATTGAACCAAAAGGTCAGCGAATCAAATGTTCGAGTGTACTCGTATGTTCATGAGTGACGTGATCGACTGTTTGAATATATCTTTCCAATTTCAATTAGCCAGCGGCCGCATTGTTTGCCCTTTTCTCTGATAACGTCAACCCCGTGGCTTTTGTTTTCCCGGAATTTGGGTTACCGATTTCATGGCCAGCATTTTGACCGCTCAACCGATCGTTCGTCAGTCACTCAATCAGTGTGTGTGTATGTGTGAGGCGGGTGTGTTGTGTGGGTGTATATGTGTGAGAAGCGATAAAAACAATCAAAGAAAACATAAACACAATACTGCCTTGGGCTTGCCCCATTTTGGGGCGCTGTGCCGTGTAAAACTTACAAACATTTATTTTTGTGGGGTGTTGTTTCACTTATTTCGGTTTTTCGTATTTTTTTTATTTTTTGGATTTAGGTATCGGTTTCGATATCGGGGGACCTAACCCCTCTGTATCGTATCTCTGTATTTGTTTTGGGCTTAAATGCACACAAAGCATAATATTGCATGTCAATTGGTTTAAGGGTTTATTTATAAACATTTAGTTGGTTTAGTTTTTAACAAATTCCCCCGCCAATCGCGGGTCTCAATGGGCCTCTCTATCTCGATCTCGATCTCGATCTGAGTTCGGTAAGCCGCCGCTGGGAGTTGGTTGGTTTCGTTATCGATTCAATTTTTTTCTTTTTGTTTTTTTGGTGTATTGTATAGCTCCATTTATATAATCAAATTTTTCCATATAATATATGTGTGTATATATATAAACAATTATATTCCTTGTGTAGCTTCACACTGCTCTTCGCGCGCGCTCCCTCACTGCCTCTATCCTTCTGGCTATCTGTCTTGCTCTCAGCGTTTTTGCCTTCTGTTTATATATATTTTCGTGTTGACCGTTTCTTGTTCTTCCGTTCTTCGGCGCTTTTGCTGCGGCACTACTTCACACACAAGTTTGGAAATTTAATTTTCTGTTTCTGTTTCGATTTCGGTTTCGGTTTTATGCTCATTGGGTTTTCCCTTTCCTCCTCACGGCTTATTATGTAACTACGCTAAGGGGGGTTGGTTTTCATTGTTTTCTTTTCTTTACTTTCCTTTGTTTTTTGTTTTCTTTCATTTTCATTTTCATTTCTTTTATTTGTATTACTTCGTTTTATAATTTTTCTAAACTTCTTATATACTTTGTCTCGTCATGCGTTGTGTTATAGTTTGCGTGTGTGTGTGTGTGTGTGAGTGTGTTTGTTTGTGTGTGGGTGTTTTCGGATGTGTCTGGTGTCTGTGGGTGGATTTGCTTTTGTTGCATGTTGCATGTGGCATAGAACGGGGCACACATGGGTCTGTGGTTGTTATTGGTTTTGGGTTTTTCGTATCGATAAGCTTTTATTTAATTTAAATATTCGGTTTATCCCTTTCGTTACGTTAATTAAATTACTAAAAACATTTCTCGTTTGGTTTGCTAATTATTGGGCTTCTGCTTGTGGATCTTCTGCACAATTCTGCGTTTTTCGATTGGTTTTGTTTTCATTTTATACTTTATTTAAATCTTAGTTTTAGCTTTAATTTATAATTTAAAGTTACTTAAACGTTTAAAATAATTATCGCTTGCATTTTTGTTTCTCCTTGTTTACTTTAAATAATTAAATTAAAAAAATAAAATATATTGTAATATTTTCTTGCTGCTGCAGCTATCTGGAGCTGTTGTTGTGGCCGCTGCTGTTGCAGTTGCAGTTGCAGTTACAGTTGCTGTTGCTATTGCTGTTGCTGTTGCTCTGGCTGTTGCTGTGGTTGTGTGGCTTTTGTGGTACATAAACATTACTATTTGTTGCTCTTCATGGTAGTGTTAGGGCATGTGTGTTGTTGTTGTTGGTGTTGGTGTAGGGTGTGGGCGTACGTGTAGGGGTGTTGTGTGGGTTTGTGTGTTTAATAGTATGTCTCCTGCTCCAACCAGCCTCCGGGGTTGCGACGCAAGTAGAAGCGACGAGTCTCGTCATAGATGAAGATGGCCAGCGCGAATGGAATGGCCGGGAACCACCAGACAAGTCTGTGATGATAGAAAATTGAGAGTTTCAGTGTGTGCTGCCCAATCGGGGTCACTCAGGGATACTCACTTCAGGGGGTACATGCGCAGACCCTTCTCCATGCCGGGGCAGTACGAGAGGAACGCGGCCAGCACGGTTTCAAAAACGAGACCAAAGTTCAAAGCCCAGTTGCGCATGCCTTGCTGGAAGATGGAGTTACGGCGCGTCTTACAGATGATCAGATCGGCCCATTGCACAACCACAATCGAGATAAAGAAGGCCGTGTGGCAGGTGTACTCCAAGGTCTTGCGGTCGCGGTAGGTCTACATTGAGGAAATAATTATATAAGTGAAGTGATCCATGATAATATATTGTATCCCTGTAGCTTACCCATTCCTGTCCGTAGGAGTCAGTTAGATCGTTGACGGCCTTCGAGTCCCACATCTTACGAATGCCAAACAGATGCCTGGGCAAGAAGCCGTTCTCAGCCATGATGACAAAGTACACAAAGAAGCCGGCAGCGGCCTGGATCATACCGATTTGTCCATAGGCCATCGAAATCAACCTAAACGAGTCAAGGGCGTGGGTCGAAGGGGGAAGAGAGAGCAATACAATCATATTAGACAACGCTCAAAGGTATGCTATCATTGCTTTTGTGTGGGGTTTGTTTTGTTATCAGGACGCAAGACATTTCTGGTTACGGCTTTTGGCTAGCGGTAAAGTATCGGGGGCATCCGGCATCGAACAGCACCCAGAGCATGCGGGGCTTGGCCAGGGTTTTTGTGTATTAATGATGAAAACGAATAGACATTTATATACATAAATATACAGATAGAGAAAACAATTAAAAATATGGAACAAAAACCCCGTCCAGCAGCCACAGCAGCTCCCGTGCTGTCCGTACTGATGTTATTGCCACCACTTTACCTTGGAGCTCGTTTATGGGCTGGTTAAGCAAATGAATGTTTATCTCTTGGGTTTCTTTTTTGCTTTTTTAGTTAGGTGTTAGACTTTACTTTATACAGCGTGGATTGTGTCTGAGCGAATCTCATTTGAATTTGTGGTTTCTTTTTTATCTGAAGAGCGCGCAAAAGCAAATTGTTCTAAGTATTTAATTAAATGCTTGGCAAAAGCGTGCGAGAGCGCAGAATCGTTTTGAATTTTTCGTTTGTTTGGTTGGTTGGGTTTTAGTTTTAATTGGATGTGAATGTGAAAAGCATAGTTGTTATTGCTGTTTGTTAATTCTATATTACGACATGCAGAGACTACCATATACAGGTTACGTATTGTATGTGCAGCTAGGCAGGCAGAACAAACATTGAGGCGTGCATTGAGGAACTACAACTAGAATAAGCTAAGGTTAATGCAGCATCTTCTATTGGGTGTTACAGCAATCGTTTACTTACGTTTAAGGTAGATTCGATTGAAATAACATAACGTAAAACATTAACTCAAGGATTAACTTACACTTAACACAAACTTAAGAGAAACACACGCAAGAGAGCTTTCCACAACAAAATGATACAAAAATCTCCGTTGCCTTTTGGTTGTCTGGATTTACCTAGTACATATACGAGGACTAGTTCCCTCACACATTGAGACTTACTGCGACTTGGCACTTGGAACCAGTTTTCGATACGAGATTTGATATTTATATAGTAGTTTGATATTTGTAGAGTATATAACGAGTACGAGTACGGATACGAGTACGAGTACGAGTACGGAAGCGTTTTGGGTTTTGGCTCGAACAAACTCATCTACAAGTAACGCACTAACTTGGACTAAGAGTAACAGCGGAAGCTTCGTTTTGTATGGGTTGTTTGGTCTGTTTCTATTTTCTATTATATATGAGGTGTGTTTTTTGGTTGTTTGTTTGTGATCGTTTTTGTACTGTTTATGCAGGAGCGAGCGTTGGAGCGAGCGAGCGTTTTTCTTTGAACAAACATCGCCTAAATCTCTAGAAGCAGTTGTTGGGCGTTTTCTTTGGTGATTCTACGGCTTTGTAGACAAACACAGAACGAGTGTTTCTACACTAAGTATTTATTATGATTTTATTTTGCTCCTAATCACATTTGAACACACACAATTATCGTGTGTCGAGGGGTTCTTGAAGATATTATTTTGTGCGGGGAACACACCACAAAGGATTCGAGTGAGGGATAAATACATACATCAATATTCAATTTCGAATCAAACAAAAGAGGATTATAAATATTCGATTACATAGTATGCGTTTAGAATTTCAAGGAACTAAAACACAATAGATAATGTTTAGGTTTTCATAATAATTAGAGTAAGAGAATTTCATTCCACATTGAGAGAGGTCCAGAACAGAAACGGAAATCATAATTAGAAATATTTCGATCGCACACAGGAAACAAAAACATTTTAAAAAACAGTTAATTGTTTTGAGTTTTTGTTTAGGCTTTTGTGTGTGTGTGTGTGTTTGAATTGGAACAGGAAACAGGAAACAAAGAAAAACGCAGGAACATCAACGCATAAGCAAACGAACAAACAGTCTCTCTCGTGATATTCTCGTTATAAATTTTGGAATTTAGCATTCGATTAAAGATCGATTAAATTTGGCTGTTTGATTCGATTGATTGATCGATGCAGAGAAACGCGACGACCACAACAACACATCAAACAAAGTTCAAATCGTTCAAAGTAAAAAGATGGTTGCATGTTTGTTCATTTTCTAGTTTTCTTAACTAATCAACTAAAAGATTGGATGGTTAACACTTGGATATTGTTTGATATTTGTATTTGTTTTTGTTTTTTGTTTTTTGTTGGGATTAAACCTTAGCTTTAAGTTTGTCCTGACCTGCGGTTGACCAAGTTGTCGCGATACGGATCTCTCGGCTGACGCTTCATAATATCGCTCTCGGCTTGCTCGTAAGCGAGTGAAATGGCCGGAATCTTGCGGTTTATGGCATTAATGGCATTATTGATAATTCAGTTTGTGCAAGTTGCAAGTTTGTTAGTTGTTTGTTTGATAATCAAAAGAAAGACATAACAAGAGTTGAAAGAATGTGGGGGGAAATACAAAAGGAAAATCTGATTAAAGTTTACGAATAGCATATATAAATGTAAATGTATATATAAGTATATTCATTTTAAAGGATTCATATAAATAATTATGTATGCTTGCGGGCGAATAGTAAATACTTGTTCTTTAAAAGCTAAGTAATATTCACTAAGATAGTTCGTTAGAGATAGACAGAGATTGATTATGGGGGAGAGCGAGAGCAGAGCACAGCTGGGAGACAGTGTCAAGTTGTACCATCACAGGGGGAGGGTTGTATCGGATCGGTTTCGGTTTTCGGTTTCGGAACTGTAGAGTTGCGTGTTCTTTGTGTGTGTTTTCATTTAGCTCCTGCGTACTTACGAAGCTAAAACTAGGACTAGGGCAGAAAGTAGTTCAGTTAGCACCCAGTAACAGTAATCATAAAAACAGGTACGATACGAGTAGTATGGTTGTTATAGGGGGGTGTATAAAATTGCTTATAGCTTAACTTGCGCTAAATCGTTAATATATTTGTTGTTGTTGTTTTTTTAAGACCAGAACACAATTTGCGCCTTGTTTAGATTTATTTTTAATTCGATTCAGGATCGATTTTTGTGTGGATTTTCTACAACTCAAAAGAATAGGATTCAATGAGTGATTGATATAGTTAAGATTGATAGAGACATAGACATAGGGCAAACTCTGACTGATTGGTTGACTGAGAGAATGTCAATGGAGAGACGTGAGTGATGCGTGAGTCTGTCTACCGATAATAGTATACGAATTTTGTAGTTTATCATAAGTAGAAACATACATAAGAATGATATATAAATACAGACTTAGGCCTGCTCTAGCATTGAGTTTATCACTACGTAGATGATGGACAGGATATAGTCCGAGCCGAGACGAGACGAGATGCTGGCAAAACTATCTATTGTATACGAATGGAGAGACCTCTTGGTTTCCCTGAGGAGGCGGGAACAACGTCACTTACCTTCGAACCGCAAAACTAAAAGACTTCAAATAAACATTGAATTGAAGTTTGAACACAAACCAAATGGGATACAAATCAAAGTTACAATCAAAGTTACTTGTACGATTATGCATTTATCAAAAAAACAAATAAATCAAAGGGCATACGAAAGACGTTCAGCACCGACGACGTCAAAGCGATATAAGATCAAAATATAGAGAAAAAGAGACAAAAGGGTGTGATAAGAGAGAGAGAGAGAGTTGACCAAGAGAAAGCGGTAGAGTGGAGAGTGGCAAATCGAGCTCCGCGAAGGTAGCATTCATTCGTATCCCTTATCGAGTTCGAGATACTAAGTATATTCTATGAATCTAAATAGATCGGGTGCAAAAATTGAACTATCCAAAAATAGTACTTCCATTGTGTCCGGTTTCGGTATATAAAAGTTGTTATGAAGATTGTAAAAAAAGGTCAATCGACATTTCTTGGCTATGTTGTGGCTATTGATTCTAGGATTATCAGTAAATTGGATATATTCTTGCATTATCGAAAATAATAGGAGTAAAAAAAACAATATAACAAAAATACAATTTGAGAAAAAGATCCGGACTAGAAGAATGTTATACAAGACAATCGTTGGACCTAGGAGCCCAGCTTGAGAATGGTGAATTCGCATCACCTCTAAGCAAACGCACTGAAGAAGATGTGACTTCGACTCAGGTACAATATGATATTAAAACGTAAAGAAAAACATTACTAAACGCTTTCAAATATGCTTGTTCCACTATCTGAACAAAATGATCAGAAACTAGAGAAACGAGTAGTAAGGTAAATAGGGAACATTGAACAGATATTAAAAGGAAATCGTAAATCAAATAACACATTTAATAACATATGGAAATCATGGAAAAATACACTTTGGAAAACTTTCCAAATAATCAACATTCAACCAAGGAGAGAGAAATGATTACTTAAACTATTTTGAAATTATTTTGAGTTAGTAGTATATAGAGCGAGAGTTAGAGAGAGATATAGCGAGATATATTTATTGTACGATTGATTATATAGAGAGAAATAGAGTAAAATGATTGGAATTATCTTGAATTATCTTTTTGTTTGATAGAAGAGTAGAAAGCGTACTTTGATTTTGGCTTGCTTTAGGATCTTACGATCATAAATGAATAATTCAATTTGCTTTTCATTGGGTGACATAAAGGGGGAGGAGGTAATTTTCTTGGTGGTTGGTTGATACGAGTACGGTTGCAGAAGAGGCACACTCTTGATTTGCATTCGGATTTGTGTCTTTTACTTTGATACGAAAATCGATTCTTGCTGTTTCTTGATTCTTGCTTGCTTCGTTTGTTGACTAATTGTTCTTGTTGTATTTGATTTGAGTTGATTTGAGTTGAGTTTGAGTTGATTTGTTGAACAGCAGAAGGAAAAACGTTACCTTTCGTTGACCAGCTTATCGCAAAATGGATTCCTGGGCTGACGTTTCATAATATCGGATTCAGCCGTCTCATAGGCTAGGGAAATGGCTGGCACCTAAACGTGCGAACGAACGATCGATCGTGGTAGGGCGTAGGTTTTGTTCGATTGTTGGGTGGAGTTTTGGTGGTGGTACGAGTAGTAGTGGAAAAAAATAAATTTAAATTAAATACCATAAATTATCGAAACATAAACTCTTTCTCAATGTTTCAACAACTGCAATTTCTTTCCTCTGAAAGATCCCGCTTGAACAAACAATTGCTGCTAGAAAGGGTTCTTCGCTGCGATGCTGAGGGAAGGACTACCTCTAGTGGGTAGTTCAATTAAAGATATCTTACAAGCTATAAATATATTTGGAATATATAGATAAGTACTTAAGATCTAACTTAAAATGCACAAAGACTTAAGAAACGGTGAATGCTTGGCGTGAGGCGGAGGGAGAACATAATGCAATGGAAATCCTTGAGATCAAATTAAATAAATGAAAGTCCAAATGAAAACAAAAACCAAAATCATATTCATTTTTGGTGGAGTGTGTCTAAGTAGTATTTGCTACGATTTGTGTGCAATTTTGATATTCACTTTTTGCCAAAAATAATAACGTAAACAAAACTCAAAAATTCCATAACAAATGCCAATCAATTGGTCTAATGGTGGGGTAGGAATTCTGTCTCCTGTTACACAACAAAAACAATAATCGAGAACTGTGTGAAACGGATTTATCGGTGAGATATTAAACGAAATACGAATACGACGCACACCAATTAACATTTAGAGCGTTTTAGAGTACGATTTGTATAGGCTGGATGGATGGATTGGTTGGTTTTTGGCTGAATGTTGGATCGGCACTGCAATTGTACATGTACGAAATAATTTATAAATGTATGTAAAACAAGGTAGGATTGGTTGAGAGTCGAATGATCTGATTGGACTGAAAATGTACAGAGCAGATGGATGGACAGAGTTTCGGCACACGAATGTGTTTGGCATGAATGGCATGTATATGGAGATAGAGATGCGTTTGAGTATATGCTACACACGGAGGGGGGTGGGATAGTAAACGATAATCTTAAGAGTTAATTAGGTATTAGTAAACCATAAACCATAAACCATAAACGTGTCAAACTGCGTTAGTTAGTTAGTGGTTTTTGCGCTGCTTTTCGTTATGCTGCCAAAACTTATGCTAGTTACAATCCAGCCACATACATACATACATGTACATACACATATGCAGTACGTTAGTATTTGTGAGACATATGCTATAGTTATATGGTTATTCTCTTGCATTTTGTTATTAATTCGCTGTTGTCTTCTCTTTGCTTTTCTTTTAGTCATGGAGATTAGTATGTTGTTTTTGTCTGAGTGTGTGTGTGTAGGCGTGTGAGTGAGTGTGTGTGTGTGTGTGTGTGTAGTAGTAGTGTGGGGTAGAAATTGACTTGATTGGCACCTTGAGTTCACTAATTTATCGTTGAAGGGGTCACGGGGCGGACGCTTCATAATGTCGGCTTCGGCATGTTCGTAGGCCAATGAAATGGCTGGCACCTAAGTATTGGATATTATATGTCAGTTTTGGTAACGATTAGCAACGGTTTACATAAGTTTTCATTAAATATTTGTTCGCTTTTCAAGCTCTTCCACTTCTGATGATGGAGAGGAGAGATACATTGCGCATATACAATAGGTACATATATACGTAGTGGATAGATACATAAGATACATACATTGAGGCATTGAGCAAATTGTGGGCAGGGTAAAAGAGCACTTAAACTACTTGATAGCCTAGCATTTGGCACTGGGACTGGCACTGGCACTGGCACTGGCTTCTTATATGAATGGAATTGGCACACTGGCAACTCGCTGCGAGGATTATGAATACCTCTCATTGACCAGATTGTCGACGTCCGGATTGCGTGGACGGCGCTTCATGATGTCCGCTTCGGGTCCTTCGTAGGCCAGCGATATGGCAGGTATCTGCTCGCCAGTTCAGTTTCAAATCGTGGATTAAACAAGACACTAATACTTAACAATAACAGAGGATGGGTAGCTGGGTTTGGCTGGGTACAACTTTTACATTTCAAATTGCTCGATTGACTTTGACTTAATTTCAAAGTGAAATAAAATTAACTTGAACTCAATGGATTTGGAGGTGGTGGTGGTTTTGCCTAGATCCCCAGGTGGAAGAACTTACCATGTCAGTGCCCAAATCGATGCAGAGAATGGTGACGGTACCCAGTGGCAGTGGTATGTCGCAGAGGATGAAGGCCAGGAAGGGGGAGATTTCGGGAATGTTGGAGGTCAGGGTATAAGCAATTGATTTCTTCAAATTATCGAAGATCAAGCGACCCTCCTCCACACCAGTCACAATTGAGGCAAAGTTATCGTCCAGCAGAATCATGTCAGCAGCCTGAAAACACACACATTTGAGGCTTAGCATCCATCTGTCTAATGTTATGAGTGGGACTTCTCACCTGCTTGGATACATCAGAGCCAGCAATGCCCATGGCAACACCAATATCAGCCTTCTTCAGGGCGGGTGAATCGTTCACACCATCACCAGTCACGGCAACAATGGCGCCCATGCGCTGGCAGCCCTCGACAATGATAAGCTTCTGCTGGGGCGAGGTACGGGCAAACACGATCTCGGTGTGGTAGCGCAGAATCTCATCCAATTGGGTGCTGGAGACATCACGCAGCTCGGCGCCATGGACAACGGCGGCCTTGGCCTCGCGTGGGTTCACCTCGGAGATGGGGATGTTCAGGCGCTGGGCAATATCCTCAACGGTCTCGTTGCCCTCGGAGATGATGCCGACAGACTTGGCAATGGCCTTGGCAGTGATGGGATGATCGCCAGTGACCATGATGACCTTGATACCAGCGGAGCGGCACTTGGCCACGGCATCGGGTACAGCGGCACGTGGGGGATCAATCATGGACATTAGGCCAACGAATCGCAGATTGTCAATGGGGAAGTTAATGTCGTCGGTGTTGAACTTGTAGCCGGAGGGATACTTATCGGATGGCAGCATGAAGTCGCAGAAGCCAAGCACACGCTCGCCCAGTCCTCCGAGCTCCATGTAGGCATTGTTGAACGCCTCCTTCATCTCCTCGTCCAGCACCTTCTCCTTGCCGTTGATGAAGATGGTGGAGCAACGCTCCAGGATCCGCTCGGGGGCACCCTTCATCACGAGCAGGTAGCGCGGATCGTTGGGGTCCTCGTTGTCGTGAATGGACACCTGATACTTGTTGGTCGAATTGAATGGCAGCTCGGCAATCTTCTTGTTGCGCTTGCGAATATTCATAACATCGCCCAGGGCCAGCTCCATGCACTTGAGCAGAGCAGCCTCTGAGGCATCGCCGCTGACCTCCTTCTTGAGGATTGGCACACCGTCCTGACCTCCTTTGAACTCGGCCCGATTACAGAGAGTGGCAATGCGAGAGAGCGCCTTGAATCCAGGGCTAGTTCTATCGTATTGAACACCCGACTGATCTTCAGTGGTATCGGCCTCAATGATCTGATTGTCGAACCACATATGGGCGACCGTCATCCGGTTCTGGGTGAGTGTGCCGGTCTTATCCGAGCAAATGGTCGATGTCGAGCCCAGGGTTTCGACGGCCTCCAAGTTCTTCACCAGGCAATTCTTCGATGCCATGCGCTTAGCGGTGAGGGTCAGGCACACGGTGACGGTGGCCAGCAGGCCTTCAGGTACGTTGGCCACAATAATACCGATCAGGAAAATGACAGCGTCCAGCCAGTGGTAGCCCAAAATGAAGGCAATCACGAAGAAGGTGACGCCCAGGAACACAGCAACGCCGGTGATCAAATGAATGAAATGATGAATTTCCTTGGCAATGGGAGTCTCGCCGGTATCCAGGCCAGAGGCCAGGCCAGCAATGCGACCCATGACGGTGTGATCGCCACAGCTGATGACCACACCCTTGGCAGTGCCCTCGACGGCGTTGGTTGAGAAGAAGGCCAGATTCTTGGTCTCCAGCGGATTCTCGTGGGTGAACTCAGCGTTACGCGACTGCGGCTCCGATTCGCCGGTCAGCGAGGAGTTGTCCACCTTAAAGCTGCGCGCCTCAATGATGCGAATATCGGCGGGGATGCGATCGCCGAACTTCACCTCGACCACATCGCCCAGCACGAGATCCTCGGCGCGCAGCGTCAGTTTCTCGCCCTCACGGATGACAGTGGCGAACTGGGGCACCATGTTCTTGAACGATTCCATGATCTTTGAACTTTTCGATTCCTGTGTGTGTGTGTGTGTGACGGTAGAAATTGTGTATTAGAAAATGAAGAAGTGAGTTTATAAGCCCGATACGGGGATGGGGCATGGGGGACCGAAGGACCGCGGACCGAGGCTCACCTGATAGTATGAGAAAATGCCCGTCACAATGACGACAGCGGAAAGTACAATACCCAGATACAAATTATCATCGGATGGCTCCTCGCTAGTGCTGGCCTGGATAGAGTAGGCCACAAAGCAGAGAATAGCACCGATCCACAGCAGCATGGCGAAGCCACCAAACAGATTCTTACAGAATTTCACCCATTCGGGCGTCTGCTTGGGTGGCGTAAGCGCATTGGGACCATCACGCTCCAGATTCTCCTTGGCTTTGGCATGACTTAGACCCTAAGAAAGGAGTGAAAATATAGGATTTAGATCAGAGGAACATTTATTATGGATGCTGCTTACATTTTCGGGATGTGTCTGAAAGCGCTGATACATCTCCTCAGGAGAGATCTTATGATGGTCGATGTCCAACTCCTGTTTGAGATCATCTAAATTCTCCTTCTTAGCTGCTTTGGCCGGCATCTTGCGTTTTGACTGTGTGACAGGAAACACCATAAGAAATATGTTATTATCTCAGCTGGTAGATATTTGTATTTGTAGATTGTAGCAGCGAAAGACCCAGAAAAGCCGACACAAAATTCGATTTACTTCATGCCCTTAGACGGGGTTTAAGGCGTAGAGAGAGAGAGATATTTATTGTGGAGTTAGACCATTAGACCAGAGAATGTTAGAGACACGAGAGGGATTAGTAGCCATCTACTTACCCAACAAAATAATTAAAATAATTAATATTTGTATGCATTTGTGTTCCTATAGCCTGTTCATAACCTGCTGTATTTATGGCACAGTATTTGTGTGAGGATGATTGGAGCGACGAGCGTGAGAATATTCGGAATAGTTCTAGTAATCTGAGGCATGCAAAACGCTCCCTACCGCCTCTACATTTGAATGCCAAGAGCACGTAAAACGAATTGAGTTTCAACAATAAAAAAACAAACAATCAAACGACAGATGTACGTTCCAAATACAAAGGAAATTTAAAAAAGCTAAAACAAATAATATTAAAACTGAATGAACATTTACTCTTTCGTAATAGATAGATACTCGTACTTATTGCAGTATTTACTATGCACTGTCGCTGACCTCGGAAGCCATTCGAATTAGCAGAATTCAAATAAAATAAAATAGATTTCAATATATATTATATGTACATACATACATATGAGTATATATATATAGACGGTGGGAGCAGCTGTCTAGTGTCTGGCATTCTATCTTTAACATTTGTCTATAAGTATTTCGCTCTATTGGGGAGCACGCGCAATGGTTTTTTGGCCGCTTTGACGTCACTGTTGAGAGGCTGCTGGCAATCGCAACAAGAAAAGGCCAAAATAGTAAGAAAATGCTCGAGTAACGAACTTTTCCAGTCCATCATTATGGATCTCTTGCGTGTTGCCAATGGCTCGAAATCCAAAAGTAGAAACGTATTGTATCGAAAAATATGAAATTGCCATCATTATGACATTATTATTGGCCATGGTAATACACATACAGCACATAGAAATACAAAGATACACAGGGGGTATTTATAGTTTTTGTAAGCATTTCTATGATATCTTTTAAATGTCAGACGCTCGCGGCTCGCAGTGGCACTTAGGCCGTAAATGCCATTGGAATCATGCCCAAATATAAATGAATAATAAATAATAAATGCATTTATAGACGACTGACCGGGGTAAATCAATGGGAATGGGCTAAGGTAAGGTTAGTTAGTAAAGAGAATCGTACTTAAATGAAAAGTATAGAAAGTGAAAAAGTGAAAAAGGAAAAAAATAAACACACATAATAATATGGATGAGATAGTGGTGAGTGAGTGCGTGAATGAATGTGAATGTGAGTGTGAGTGTGAAGAAAATTCGATTTACCTTGTAGTGACCATCGGCTGTGCGATTGTCGTCATCGGTCGCAATAACCGTGGCGACTCGATAAGAGTCCGCTCTCCCATGCTACGCACATCGAAGGTTTATTTAATTTTGTATTTTTTTTTTTTTTTTGGTGTTGCGATATCGGTGGCGGTGGGTCAATTGGTTGTTTGGGTGGTGTTTTTTTTTGTTTTGTTTTGTTTGATTGATGATGTCGATGATGGGCGAACAAACAAACGTATATATAAACGGGGGGATAAAAGAGCACAAATCAAAAACGGAACAAAACGAAAAGCGAGCATAAACAAATGCACAGACATAGTACAATATAACGTAAAATATTTGTAACATTAACTACAATAAAATGCATATTTAATAAATATTCAAATGATTAGACATTAACCTTATACTAATCTGCTGGGGTGGTTGTTTATAGACTGTCTACGAGGGATGTGGTCTTGTGTGTGGGTTTTTGTTGTGGCCTAGCAACACGCCATTTGTTGTTGGATGATTCAGCGCAAATCTTTCACTCGGGGAAAGGCTGCGTGGGTGTAGTGGGAGGGTCAGGCCAAAGGACACTGAATCATGTGTTATGCACAGCTTTTGCTGTCGCACGAGAGATGGCTTTCCAGTCAATGGGCCGCCAAAATTCGATCAGTGTGCAAATGCGGCCTTATCTGCCAGTGCGTGACTCACTTCGAAAAGCAAACAAAATGCGAGTAAAGAGCGCACCCGTCAGCACAAAAACACACAGCTCACAAAAAAACCAAAAACAAAGAAGAGATATGCAATATAAATATAAGTACAATTTTGAGAGCGGGAGCGAGAGAGGCGCACAGCAGGGGAGAGAGTAGAGCGAGCGCGCACGGCAGTGGAATCAAACAGAAAATCAAATTAATTAAAAGTACAAATGTATCTATGTACATGGGGGCCACATGTGCATGCTTTTGTATGTATATTTTTCTGTGTGCAAACATGATGGTTTGATGGCGAGAGGGTAGTTGGAGGGGTTTGGTCTGGGAGAACGCAAACCTGTCGCACTCACATGGACGCGACGCGACGCGACGCCGTCGCTGATGAAGCTCAACGGCCAATGGTCGACAGACGGACGGACGGGGTTCGGTCTCTTCTGGGCAGACAACTTTCGGGCAATATATGAAAACATTCGAAAATCGTACACTTTGTTTGGGTTTTCGTGATTTATTTATGAAATAAATCTAGAATTTTATGCCACGGGTAACTCTCTTTTCTTTTCTCTTGGCTTACGCACTCTTTTTTTCACACAAAATATCGATCTGTTTTGGCGCCTTCACGGCGTAGGCTTTCTCGCTGGTTATCTCCCGTAGAGCGGGGTACTCGCTCGCTCTCTTTTTTGTTCACACAAAACGCTAGACAATCTGAGGCGATGATCATTTTGATAAGGAGAGATCAAAAGAGTTTGCAAAATTAGTTAGTAGTTTGGCTTAAAGTAACTTAGGGGCGGGCTTACTGGCTAAATCTACTTGGTTCTGTTTGGATCAATGCAAATCAATTGTTAACATGGTGACACGAGGATTGGAGGACAGGCGGATGGGCCTCCGCCACAATGGCGATAGTTTTGGTTTTCCTATACAAATTAATTCGAGTTAATCGCGCTTGTTCATGGTTCAATTGATCCCAAACAATTGATACACGAAATTGCTGACAAAACGCAGCATGTGAACCTGTGCTATCTGTAGTCGAGCAATTAGATTGTGGCCGCTAGGCAAGTCAAATCAAGGCGTCCAGGATGAATATGTATGTATGTATAAATCAGAATGGGACAATGGCTGGGCCCACAGCAAAGGCTTACATAAGCGAACGGCAAACGGCAAACGGCAAGCAAGCAGCGTACATTGCCAATTAGGCGAATAGATACAAATGTATCTGTGGCTGCGCTCCAGCTATTCATTCAGTTGTTTCCCATTCCCCATTCCTCAATCCCCCCCACCGTTTTGCTGAACAGTTTGCGCACATTTTGCCGCAAACCATTTGGCATTTGAACTTGAATATCAATTTACAACAAACAGACATCACATCGGCCCAGAGACGGAGACGGGCCGAGTGCTGACTGCGCCTAGAGGAAGAGAAATGTATAGAGACAGAATTGACACGCTAATTGTTCAATCAATGCAAAACTATCTCTGAGGAGGAACGTGTAAACTCGCGGGCGTAACCGAAAATGAACAAATTAAGCCGCACAAAGCGGTGACAGTTGTGCTGGGGAGAGGGGAGGTGAGGGGACACAACACGTCAATTGTCAGAACAACGGCAGTGCCCACACTCTCGCTCTTACACACACACACACACACAGGGTGCATACTGGACACGGTCGGAGGTGAGTGTAAGTTTCGGTTTGAACCAGTTTTGAAACCAGTATCAAGAGGTCTAACTCTCAATCTCAGACACACACAGATGGAGAGAGAGAGCGAGAGATGCCGAACAGGTGTAATGGGAGGGCATTCTGTATTCCATCTCGGAATCAAACAACATTTACTTATGAATATGCATTGTCTGAAACACCCGAAAAAAACCCCACTGCAGGGCCTAAAACCAGTTTTCGTGCTTGATAACAGATCGTTTCGAGACACGATCGATCTCCTCTCTGTAGTAGTACCTTTGGGTTGCATTTACATGGGAATTTAACTTGTTTTTGAGCAGCCAGAAACAGAAACAGAGCCAGAGACTCGCGAGACTCGCTAATGATCTCTCCAGCTTTAAACATTATTTACGATTTAGTGCTAATTGTTTGCTTATTATTTGTTTTGCATGTTTTGCATGCTTTCTGCTCCGTTTAGCAGCAGACCCCAGTCCCGGTACCAGTCCCAACCTGGATTTGCCTCGTTTATGACAGAGTTCGTTATCAGAAGTACCTCTGCTGCCGCCGCTACGGCTGCGACTGAGAACAGACAAGAGCAGAAGTTCCCCAAGGGCAGAATTACTCGCAAAAGTAAATGGAGAGTTATGCAATTTATTGGTTGAGAGACGTTGACTTTCTTCTACACTTAATGGATAAGCTAAAAATGATAAAATAAAATAAAAAATAAAATGTATGCAATTATTCATGCTTGGGTGGCATACCGAGCAATTTATAAATGATGAAAATAAATACGTAAATAAGATCAAATATTTTTTTAGAGCTTGTCATTGCTCATTACCCACCTGAGCACTCATAATGAATTTTCTGCTTCGGGTTTTCTTGTGTTAAAAACTTATTAACAGAGAACAGAGAGGGAGACAGACGTTTTTGCAAAAAACAACAGGAAAAACGAACTACGATACAAAAAGTCAAACTTAACAAACGGAACAAATAACAATTAAACAAACTAAAAACAATTTAAACTGCAATGAGAAAAAAAGAAAAAAATGTATGGAGAAATGAAAATGGGTATCATGATTTACGCTTATGCAACAATCGAGAGGAACGACTCTGCAGGGACACGCAGCCACTGGAAGGGCTGAGTGGAGCCGAGCCGAGCAGCCAGCCACAGAGCCACTGGAACGATGGAGTCATGGGAAAGTGCCAGTGGCAGTGGAAGGTGTGGAAGTGTGGAAATGCAGGCGGGCTGGAAACTGCAGCCAACAGCAGGATGCGAAATAACGGCACATGGCAAAGCACACCACGGTCAGCAGGGAGGGGAGAGAGAGAGAGGCCAGCGAGAGAGAGAGAGGAAGAGAGAGAGAGAGACTCTGAGCGATATCGAATTCGAATTTCGAAAATGAGCGAGAGCTTAACTGTAAACAGCGCTGGCTGCGAGCGAGCGAGGGTAATGTCAAAAAGAAAAATTCCCATGCTCGTAATCGTACTTTTCCAAGATTTTTCGCCCCTCTGCTATACACGAAGACTCTCGATTTTCCCTCTTCTGCTCTTCTAGTTTTTTTGTTCGTTTTTGTGCTACGTTTTGCAATCGTTTTATGCTTCTGCTGCTGCTTCTGCTGGCATCGCAGAATTATGAAATAGCCAACAGCGGGGAGTCCTCGTCAGTCCCCCTGATTTTAACCCCCTGCTCATCCTATCTCTTGTCCGACCCAGCTACAGCTACAGCTATCGCTATCCCCTCTTTATGGATGGTCTTCGCTCATGTAGGGTGGTCAGGAAATTACTGCTATTCCAAAATGTAAATCGCGTCAATTGAATCTAAACGATTTCATTGCCACAAAAAAGAGTACGTCAGTGGCACAATGGGAACGGACAGACAGACGGGCGGACAGGACAGGACGGACATACCCAGACCCAGACGGACATGCGTTCCGTTGCTCTGCCATGAACGCAAAATTGAATGCCAAATCGAAATGAACAAAACAGAAAAAAAAACACAGATTTTTGCAGCCACAGAAATCTTTGGGGAGGAATCGTGACATACCCATACATACACACAGGAACACTCTCACACACACACTATCCAATTTTAATGACACACACACACAGCACACATGTTCAGACTTTTGTCAAATTTTCGAAAAATGCATTTTTCACTTCTTTCATTTTCCCCATTTCATTTTACAAAATCTTTCCGTCTATTTTCCGTTATGGGGGGATGGACCTCCCTCTCACTCTCTCTATCTCTCTCTCTCTCTTGTGTGGAGAGAGCGGGTAGCAGCGAGTGCGGCGGGGGTCAGGGGTCGGTTAGAAATGTCTATATCCATTACGGCCAGGCAAAGGCAAGGCATGAAGTTTTGGAAAATCGATTCTGTACAAGGACGTTGT
The DNA here is from genome assembly GCF_900245975.1 of Drosophila guanche. NCBI lineage: Eukaryota > Metazoa > Arthropoda > Insecta > Diptera > Drosophilidae > Drosophila > Drosophila guanche. The sequence continues at coordinate 846,871 of NW_022995755.1, read as the reverse complement.
CGCTTACTCTGAGGCTGGTCGCTGCTGCAGTTGTAAAAAACATTAAAAAGATACCAGGCAAGGGGGTGAGGGGTGCCTGGTGTCTTGGGTTCTCAGTTTTTCTACCTTTTACACACGTCGGGGGCTATTACACAATTTCTGCGCTTCTGCGTTGCCGTACTCGAAGGCGGATTCTGTTGGGGGGTTTTCGCAGAAAAACTACCCCGTTAGCAGTATTGGAACTTGTTTTGCACTTGATACGTTTCTCTTTTCGATTTCAACAATAAATAATCACACGCGTTGCTATTTATTTTTGATCGGACTCAGGAACGGGACTCGTTAAGCCGCAGGGCAGCAGCTTAAGAGCTTGCGTTTTGCTTTTGCTTATCCTGATTTTCCACTGTCCGTGTGCTTCCTCTTGCTCGACCCAATCGATGCACAGTTATTGTGTAAGCAGCACACCAGCGCAACCAACGCAGGCGGCGGCGGGGCGGGAGCGGAGAAGAGCTGTACTAGTACTAGCACACTGGCTGTACCACCCGACAAAGACGAGAGCTCAGAGTACTGCTACAGTTAGACCGACCTTCCCAGTTCGGTAACGACGTTCGACTGTAAGTTTTCAGCGTGCCGCGAGTGGTTAAGCTTTTCGTTCGTAGAACATTCTGTCGTCGCCGCTGCGTCGTGGCGTCGTCGTCGTTGTCGGAAGCTTTCGCCCGCCAGATGGGTAGCGCGCTCTCTCTATAACTGTCTCTCCCACTCTCTCGCTTTCCCTTACGCTGTTCCCGCGAGCACTCTATACTTCCACGAGGGCCGTTCCATCTGCTCCACCTAATCTGCTCGACGCTCACAGCGTGCGAAAAGTGCACACACAGTGTGTAGCGTAGCGGCATTAGTGGGAGCTTTCGGCCTCTCAGCCAGCAAAAACGAATGTATGGCAGTGTGACAAGTGAGGCAGGGCAGAGCAGCACCAAGCACACAGCCCACAGCCCACAGTGGGACGAGAACTTCGAAACTGGAGCAGAGCTGAGCTGAGCCCGAGCCCTCATCGAGAGAGTGAAAGAGAGAGAGAAAGAGCTCTTAGGGGTTGTGCGCAGACAGACCCGTACCGCACCGGAGCACTGGCACTGCACGGGAATGTGTGTCAGAGATCTGCTCGTATATAAATTGTATAACGAAAACAAAACGTCTGATAAAAGGGCGAAACGAACCAACTTTGGCATTTTTCGGTGTTACGACTATCCCGACTATGCCAAAACCACGCACACAGCCGCCCCTCCACCCGCCCGGCAACCCCAGCCTATTTTAATCGCTTATCGAGCCCTTGAATGACGTCACTTTAAGCTCAGAGCAAGGCAAGTGATGTCAATTATTCACATCAGAGTCGGTTAGACGACAACACCCCCCATCAAAGTCACGGGATAGCAAAAGAAAACCTCCCCCTAGCAGTAAATCAAATAAAAATGTAACTATCGACAGCAGCCTCGCTTTTGTAGGACAACCAGTTACGGAATGAATGTTGTATATAATATCTATTCGTATTTACATACATACATATGTACAATGTATGCATATATGTACGAATGTGAGTTGCGGCAAACGACACCAGCTAAGCTTAAGGACACTTTCAATATCCATTCGGCGGAGTCCTCGAGTCTATTTTGGGGCGCTTGTAAGTCAGGTTTAATTACATGAAGCACTCACTGGCCACACACAAGCATACGATACGAATGTGGTCGGTCAGTGAGTAACACGAAACGGCAACGGAAAATCAATAGCAAACATCGGGCAAGCAAAAGCAGCGGAAAAAGTTTGTGTCTCTGGCACTCGGAGCAGGCAGGGAGTGACAGGGTGGGGCTACGACTTCCTCCATGGATCAATAGTAGTGAGAAAACCAGATTCCAGAATCAAATTTTGCACGTTCCATCTACTAATCTAATCGCGTCTAATAAACCGAAGAACTCTGACTTTATTTGTGGGTCATCAACTTTGCTTAGTCCTTCCGCCTGTCATGCCCTTTTAGCCAGCGACCCTTTCTGCTCTAATATAAAATTATGTAACGGCCACACGGCACAAAAAAATCCACTTGGCAACCAGAACACAAAGTTGAGACTGGGCATAATGGGAAGTAAAATATAGATATGGAGGGATTTAGCCACTAACGAGAGTATAATCCACGATTGACTGCTTATGTAAAGTGAAATGAATGCAAAGTCATAGTAGAGGAACGACCGACACTGTCAGATTGAATTGTTTCACCTGACAAATGGTCAACTGACAAGCGCCATATCGAGCATTAACAGCCCTCGATGTGCGTCACTTTAAATTATCCAGACGGCGCACTATATCACTATATCTATATGGTCATTGGTCATCGATCCGTCACAACTGGTGGCTACGGCTACCGAGGGAAACAACTCAATTTGAGGAGTTTCAATGCCGGACACGCCTCCGGCCCGTGTCGTCTGGCTCTCTCTCTTACGAGTATAATGCGGCATATTTGAAAAATCGATATGCTATCCAAAAGGTTCTCCCTATCTCTCACTCTCTGTATAAAGTCAATTATGACTTTTAGTGAAAATCAATACGCAGCGCTACTCCATGATTACTCTAACAATTTGAGCGGTGTCAAAGTCAACAAAAGGTAAAGGCGGGGCCGGGGCCCAGCCAATATGCTTTCATCGAACGTATCCCAACACATTTTCCACCCGTTGGCTTTTATTTTGTTGGGTGCATTTGTATTTGCATTTGGAAATGGCTGCTGGGTGCTACTTCGTGCACTTCCCTTTGGCAACAAGCAGCTAAAACTTTGGCTCACACGCTAATTGCCAATTGCCGAGTGCAAAACTGCAAAAAAGTAGGAGGCGTAGGAGTGGGAATGATGCTCTTTTGTATTGCATAATGGCCTCATGGCTCATGACCTGGCCCTGAGCAAAACGCGAAAAAATCAGAGACTGCACTCCAGGCAGCAGCTGCAGCAGCATCATAATCATAGCCATAATCACGAGTGTGCCCATAAAGCTGACAGCGGGACGGTCGGTTGTTCTTGAGCATTGATTAAAATGTGAGTGTGGACAGTTGTCCTCCGCATAGCCCCCCGTGGCTTTAGTCTCATTACATTGCTCATACGACAGGCAGACAGAGAGACACTTGTCGCGGCTCTTTGGTTTCCTTTGGGAATTATTGCTTTCTGAGCCGAGCTTCCCCAAACGTAAGTAAGATCATAATTCTGACAATCGTATAAACACAGTACGAGTGCGAGTCCCGGTTCTAGCTAGTAGTCTATGATGCCATTAGAGTGGACGGACAGCGGACAGTGGACACACATGCAATAATTTGCTCAGTCTGACGCTTGTCGTCGCTCCTCGTAGGCGTTTTATGACAATAGATTTACGAGCATACATATCTCGCCTAATTTACGCCCATTTCCATTGTAAAGAAGCGACCATCCAGCCAGCCAGCCAGTCAGCCAGCCATCTATCCCATCCATCCTATCCAGCGTAGTTAAAATAAAAAATGTAAAAAACCTTAGACGACAGCGACAACGATGAAGGAAAGTCACTGGCATCTCTCGGGGCACACAGCATTGAATGAAATGCCCCGGAAAAAACCAATTGTTATTCCACGTTTAATTTAGTAGAGCAGTGAAAAGCATAAGCCTCACGGGCGGATAGAACAGCAGCTGACTGCTGGACTGGACGGGGCTGGGCTGGGCTGCACCATTGTGGGCGTGCAGGCAGGGTCTTGGTTTCATCTCATCTCATCTCATCTCATGGCAGCGCATCTCTCGGATACAGATACTCATACAGCAGCAGAGACAGAGACGGAGACGGAGACGAAGACGGAGAAGAGCAACGTTTGGCTTTGAGTTCCAGTTGGGTAATGCGAACCGCCGCTAGACCGAAAATGGAGCAATAAATTCTAATCAAAATTAAAATATACATAATAATAAAGTAAGCAAAAGCCGAGTTTATATTCTATAGACCATTCAGCGCGTGTGTGCACTTGTCATTGCCCAGCAAAATGTACATACATACAATGGAATGGATGGCTGAAATGGGGCAGAAGCGAAGAAAAAGTGTATTTTGGCCAAGTAAGTTGGGATGAGTCGGCGGGGGATGATGTAGCTGATGCCCAGAGTCAGAGTGATTTGCCTCATTCTGTTGATAAAATGGTTTCCCAAGCGCCTTGAACAAGCTGCCAGATCATCATCATATACGAATCTACTGATAAACACGACTCACACACCTTAACTATGCTGCTGGCAAGGTAGATACTAATGGATGACTGCATTTCTTTAAAGAAGGTTTGTTAGATCTTTGGGTGTAAGCAATGGAACAGTATCCGTTACACTCCAGATATTAGAATGGTTGAGATTAAATCCTTAAATAGGCACAGCCAATAAGTTGAAAAGACATTCACTTAGCATCAAATTCCCTATCACATCCGACGTCATCCGACATCAGCCACTTATGCATGGGGAGCACTTGTTCTTGCTGCAAAGATGTACAGCTGATAATGCCCTACCTATATTGATCTCTATTAATCGATTGTAAACCCTACATTCCCTTGGTGTTTCAACTTTTATTTCAGCCTTCGTGTGAGGGTGGACTGACTGACTGACACATGGCTGACACGCGCCAGTGCTCAATGAAACGCTTTGCACTAAATCAGCCTCAATTGAGAACGTGCTGGCTAACCTACTTAAGCGGCAGCAGTCGACGTCGATTTGTGGCACGTTGGCACGTCTAATTGGGAGACAGTGGGAACACCACGGATGCACGATACAAGGGAGCTGCAGCTTCGAGCTCTGAGCCTGGAATCGAGTCCAAAATAGCTGCCAAGATCCATCGCATTCGCGTTCAAGGTTGCTCCTGATATCAGGGCTATCTGTTATCGGCAGTGGCGGTGGAGGGAAAATTGGCGGCTATCTGCTGACGCACTTCTCCCGATCACAACAGTGGCAAGTACGCAAACCAGTTCACCTCAAGTGCTTCGAACTGCGAAAGCAATTACAACTGTCGATAGTTATTTATTTGACTGGCTTATTTGTCATTAGAGCGAGGTGCGATAATTTTGATTTTATTTTCATTTTTTTCGTTTTGGTTTCGTTTATTTTTAGGGAGCACCAGACGGAGCCACCAGAGAGCTCGATTGCCAAAATGCTGGGCAAACATTGGCCATTGGCATTGACGGCGGCGTTGGCTGCTTAATTTGTTTGCATTTGCATTCAGCTAAAGGCCTGGAAGTGCCAAGTGTGTGTGAAAGCCAATGGCTGTATGGCTGTATGGCTCTCTATGGCTGTGGCAATGTGTATTAAATTGTATTTAAATTAAAACAAATTACGGGCTTGTCGTGCATCTGTGTCTGTTTATGTGTAAGTGGCAGCAATTGTTGATATTGTCGTCATATATGTGGCATTAAATTAAATCAAAATTTATTATGACGATTTAAGAAGCTACAATCACACGGCGAGCAAGTGTCTGATATCAGGCAAAGTGCGAATAAAAAGATACAGCTGCAGATACAGATACAGATACAGCGACAGACACAGCGACAGCATGCACACACAATTGAGTTCCATTTCAGAAATCCAGGTCTCTCTATTATCCGCATTGTTTGGGAAAAGATTTCCATGCCATTTCCAGTTCTTGCCAGGTAGCCGGGCCAATCATTTCTGGTATACTTCAATGCCAGAGAGATGTCTTTCATGCCTTGTCTGCCGATGATGTATTATTAATAGAATATTCCAAGCAGAGAGCCAACCCAGTTCCATCTGATTTTGGCAAGTGCAAGCGGGATTTATTTATTTATCATCTATATTGAATAATACTCATGAACTACTAAACACAAACGAAATACATGTCTTGTGCATGCGGAGGCTCATTAAGGGTGGGTTTTTATCGCACCTTTTCTTCTACAACTCTTTAGCCATTTCAATCTTCAACTTCCTATCGCTATCGCTACTTCAAACGATTGAGAAGTTTCTTTGATAGTATTCAGAGCCCCCATGTCCCTCATTTGACAGTTATGTCATTTCCTTTGGCATTACGAATGCCAGACAGAGTCCGGCCTTAATCTCAGCTCGTTGACTTCCTCCCACAAGATGATCGGGCAATTGCGGTAATTGTTGTCAACTGACGATATTAAGTGCGTACAAGTGTATGTGTGTGACTCTGTGTGTATTAGTGTGTGTGTGTGTGTGTGTGTCGAAACTAAAACTCGTTTTAACTGTAAGCCCGGAGGTCGGCAGACAAAGAATTCCTTCTTGTGCGAGTGACAATAGATCAAGCTGTGCCCAGCCTGGCAAAATGAATCATCCTTTTGGGGTTTGTTTTTACCTAAATAATCGCAAAACATAGAAAACAAAATATCCCAATAAGGGTTAATGTTGCTGAGGGGTTTCAGGGTCAGCTCTTGGAGTCGTCGCCGTGTCTCAAGCAGCGTTTGATCGATAGACTCCCATAGAGCGAGAGGTGTGCGGCGGACAATCGGTGGGTTTTGGTAATAGAAGGGAAAACAATAAAAAGCGAAAATAAATCAACGCCCCGTTCTCAGACCTAATCTACAAGTGTTGAGTTTTCGTTTCGTTTGTTTGTTATCTGATAAGCAGACGTAAGGCCAACAGCACGGCAGCCAGAGCCAGCGAGAGAGATACAACTTGTGAGTATCACCCGCCCATGCCCCAAACAGCCAGTTATGCAATCAGTACCCAAGTAATTGACGTAAGTCTCGCGCACAGTGCCAAATATCGCACAGAATCGAAGAAAATTCAAGCAAAAATCAAACTGGGTCTCTCTCAGCTACATTCCAGAGTCCTTGTGCAGTGCACTTTGGCAACCTTTGAATGTGGCAAAATGACAGCAAACAGCAAACAGTCGGCAAGCGGCGAGATGATAATTTGCCACATCTTGCTGACTGCTGACTGCTGACTGCCGCCTGCGATGACTTCCAATTCCAATTGATGTCGGAGCTCCCCTCTCCACCCGAGTGTTTGTGTGTGTTTGCCATTGTCTGTTGATTAGATTTTTATTGGCGTAAAATTGAATTAAAATGGCCAATATTGTTTTGTTGCCACGCTTTGATTGTCCCATCGGGCTAAAGCACAGTCAACGTCCCGCAAAAACTTTTCTGGTATTTTCCAGTTGTAATTACTATCGCGATTCCCCACCCAGTCGCTTTTTATAGCCGTCAACAAGCTGCGAACAGAGGCAAAGCAGCTAACTGGTAACCACCAGTGGACAGGGACAGCAGAGAGGCCCGTCCCCGCGGCTCTGGAGTAGGGAGACCATTCGGCCATAACCGTGTTGGATTGACTTGGCTATCAGGAATGCGATGTATGCCAATGTTGATTACTGCTGATAATGCCCAACACACTGCAATGTAGGGGGTAATGCGATATATGTATAGACATTTCATATCCACATTGTCAGCCCACTCTTTTGTTTGTTGTCTAGCTAAACTTCCCCCCAGTTAGGAATATTTAATTGCTTTATCTGCATTTCGGTCGAAAGATACGCGCTCCGTTCGCAGATAGAGCTCAGCAGGTTCACTTGATTGGGCCAACCAACTCTATGCCACATCATTCACACCATGGAAAGAGCAGGGCACCGCAGAGTGGGCACTGGCCAGTGGCCACTTCATCTTCAACTTCATTATCACGTTGTTGCCCGGAGCGATATTCGGTGCGTATTTGTGGTCTGCTTAGAACATCATCAGATTGTGGTTTCTTGATTTTTGCTGTGCTTTTCTCAATTGACTTAAATTGAAAGCGCATGACTCAGCATACAAAATGAAGCTACAGCAGCGGCGGGTGATGCCACGGGACCAAGGGAATGTTGTGGGGGGAAGGGCCACAGGCAGCCAGCCTCGAGCATATCTCCGTAGCTCTTTGCGGATTTTGTGCGTGAAATCATAAAATATTCCAAAGACACTGTGGAATTTTCGTTCAATAAAACTAAATTACTTTGTTTGGAATAAACTTTAGGGCGAGCATAAAATTCATTTGTGCAATAATTTAGAGATGCGTTTGTAGTTTTACTATCCTATCCATTCCTGTCCTTGAATTCGAAATGAGTTCCTGTTGAACGGACTTTCCAGGGTGGTTTTATAAATTGTGGAAATAATATATCAGTTTATGAAAATCTTTGACTGAATGGATAACTTATCATTAGTTCTATACTTGTTAGAAGAACCTAGGGAAGTAGACCTCTAGTAAGATAACTCTAACATTTTGTGTTTGTGTAGATGTCACTGTTGCCCACTGTGCAGTGTCAGTGAGTCCACGGTTTGTCTTGGAAGTAGTTTTGCATACTTTAGGGAGTGTTCGAGTGCGTGACAAGCCCCGAAATCAATAGAGTTCCATATGCGTATGCGTATGTATGGATGTACATGCATACATACATTCATATATGAATATGAACCGTACCGCGGACCGTGATAATAAATGGAAGTCCAGTGACCAGCAGCAGCAGCAGCAGCTCTCTCATTAACGTTTGCGGTGTAATTAAGTGTCGTTGTCATTGGTGGGGGCGCACTTTGGTAATAATAAGCGGGGAAAGACCAGAAGAAGAGTCATGCAAATACGAAAATGTATCTGTACATATTCTATCCATGCATACATAAATATGTGTGTGGCTTTGTGTAATTAGCAGCGCACGACTCGCCCCAATGACACCAATTCCGGAAAGTAGAAAAAAAGAAACGGACGGAGGCACCAGAATGGGAAAATTGAAATGTAAATGTGATGAGGGAGAGAAGACACAACCATGAGGGTAGTTTTTCTCTCTCTTTATGTGGAGTGGTCTCTGCACGGAATTCCAATACTGATGAGCGAGAGACCACAGGCTCAAAATCTGCGAGGAGAGTCTAGGGCGTGGGGTGTTGCCAGTTGCATGGTGGCATACAGCCCTAGCGCGAAATTGTACCGGTTATGTAAGCCGAAAAGTGGAAAATTTCCAGACAAACACATGAACACACAAAAGAAAGCTCTCTCGCTTCCAGGCGAAAAATCGAGAAATGAAAGTCAAAGCGACACTAAAGGAAAAAAACGGAAAAGAAGAGAGCTAGAGGCCGACTGGAATCTTGAGGGATTGCGCATGCCACAGACACAGGGAGGGAGCACCGTCCCAATATTCCAGCCGATTTGATGTAGCTCATATTTTGACCGCAACTGTGCGCCACACCAACATTCTAACCGCTATTCTTCCTGCAGGCAACGGACGCACGCACCACCCCTATATCCACCACAGCTGAGCTCAACATTTTAGCCCGCCACTGTCTCTTCGTGGAAATAATTCTGAATGTTCGTCTCTTTCTCACACAATTTCCTGAAGTTTCACGAAGGGAACATTTTTTTCACACTGCTTGCAAAGGTTTGGTTCGACAACTGCTTCAAAATGTTCGATGTGGTACTTTTTGAACAAATTTCCCAATCTCTCGTTCTCTTTCTCGCGCGCGCACATTAGAAGTTGAGCGCGACTGACTCCCCCGCCCCTTGCGACAAAAACCAGCCTAAGGAGGGTTCGACCGCAATGGCCAGCAGGTAAACGGCTCTCTAAGCCACGCCAAGATTAGCCCGCAGGTGTGACAGTGCCGGGCCCAATAGGATTGGATTGAGAGCACATACATATGTGGGGAGCACTAAGCTCCACGTCCCCTTACGTCTCACAAATTTACGCTAACAGAGAATGGGGCTGAGCCGAAACAAATTAATAAACTTGGCAGCGTCTTAGGGCGTCGCCGGCGCAGCGCGGTTGACGCTGGCGTCGACGTTCGCAACGTAGTGGCCAAGTAGCAGTTATTGTTGTTGTTTTTGTCAATATAATAGCAACAAAACAAATAGCCAGCACAAACACACACACAAGCACTCAAGTATACACACACTCGCACGCACACACCTTCGCACGAGTTTCGATTTTTCCCACTAAAAAAACGCCCGCTCAGCGTTTTGTTGTTGGCAGAGCGCGGCAGAGCGTTGGAGCTCCGCTTTGCTGCTGCTGACGTCACATGTTAACAATTGTTTTTGCACTGATTTGGGTTTTTGCACTTAATTAACTTAGTTCGGATGGCTAATTCTGGTTTAATTGCTGCGCTCACCTCGTAATCCGACCTTAACGCCATATGTTAATTGTTTTTGTTGTTCGCAGCAGCGCAGCGACCGCGCAGTTGAAAAAGTTGGGTCGAAATTATGAGTGTGACCGTTGTTCGATCGTTAAAATATACCAAAAGGGGTTGCAAGACGGTAACTACATAGCTGCTACATGGCAACAGCAGGTGTGACATGCACATATGTCGCGTAGAATTTTGGGGTTGAAAATTATGATTAAAAGTTAATACTATACGATTTATTATGTGAGAATTCCGAGTGTTTGCGCTACTTTAGCACCAGCTCTTTTATATTTCTTTTCTGCAGCATTTTACAGTCACAAGCAAGTTTCATAGCAGCGAGCACTTGCCAGACATGAAGATACATTTTGGGCGCCATATTCAAATTTGCGTGGCTGGGAGTTGGTTTTCATGCGAACTTCAGGGTTTACCAGAGGAAATCTTTGGACAGCATTAGGTTGCGCGTTTTCAGCGGATTCCCCAATATTTTTCACTCAAATTCAACCTGCTTCTACGTCCAATCTTCTCTATTTTCATTAAATTAAGAAAGAAAATCACCAAATAAAAAAGGCAGCATTGAGAGCAAATACTTACAGCACTTCTCCCAACACTTGCCACATCCACAATATTTTTATATTAATATTTTAATGCAGTTTTGGGTTTTAATTACTTAAATTTAATATTTTTATACCTCGTTTCCGTTGCCCGCTGTGGCAACCGCCCGCCGTAGAAGTTGCCTTGCGGCAGCCTGCAGCCATCAACTGGTTTTCTGCTTAATTAACATTTTTAAATCAATTGTTTGCTGTTGGCCCTGCACTGATGGCGGATGGCTGAATGCCAAACAAGCGGTTGCTTAAGCCAAATGACTTTTCTCTTAGCCCCCACAGGCAGCTACCCGCTCCACCGGCATCTCCACACTTACTTTACGGGAATGTCCTTCCCTTCAATATCCAATGGCCATTAGAAGGAGCCGCCTGGCCGCATCGACAACAAAATTGAGCCCCACATAAGCTGAAAGGAAATCGTTGTATCCCTGCGTCCCTGCCTCGCAGCTCCCCCTGCCGGACTTTGGCTTGGGCTTTGGCTCAAATAACCTAAAAGGTCCAATCAACAGGTGTTCTGCAGCGTCCTGTCTGTCTCCCTGCCTCTCTGTGTGGTTCAATAACCTGCCCCAGAGCAGGAAGTCAGCAGAGGATGCTGCCACGCTGCTGTGTGCGTCGTAGAGCAAACCAAATGGCGAGAAATAAAACTGGAATAATTCAATAGGAGGCGTGGCGCACACAGCAAAGGGATGCGAATGTAGATGGCAGGGGGATTCGGTGGGGGAGGGGAGGGGAGGGGAGGGGAGTTGTTTCCGTGAGGCAGCTTCATTGCTTGCGTAATGAATGTCCTTAGCAGGCGAGGCACGTATCATGTTTTTTTTTTTTTTTTTGCTCGGGCAGCCGCCCCTTCTGTGTGTCCCCTGTGTGGGGAGTCGCACTGGCAAGGGCAGAACGTTGCCCATTAAAGTGCCAGTGCTTAGAGCCACCCGAAACCATATTCCAGCCACTGCCACTGCCACTGCCACTCATTTCAGTTAAGTTCATTTGGCAATTCAACACTTTCGTGGCACGCAGCTTGGGCAGCACCCGCTGGGCCCTGCCTCTCGTTTTGTCTTAATTTGCGTCGCCTTTTTCCGCTTATGCTCATAATAAATGCAAGAAATAAATAAATTCTCAAGACCCGCAGTCACCCCAAGCAGAAGAGCAGCAGCAGAGCCGAGAAAATGCCAAAAATATTTGCATGCAAATTCTTGACCTCCCCCAAAAGGCAACTGGAGGCAGGCAGGGAGCAAGGGGCAGCCCACAATTTGAGTAAATCTAATTGAAAACCCCTTGCCTCATGCATATTTATGAAGTTGCAGAAGGCAGAGGGGACAGGCAGCATCCTCCAAGCAACAGTTGCCGCTGCACCACTCCACATTGCGCATACGCCGCGTGTGCATAAGTTTGTGGCGCAGGCAGGAAAGCGACCCAAACAGCAGCTCTAACTTAATTGTCTCCACACAAAACAAAGGCGGGGAAGTGCCTGGCAACAAAGGCTAGTTTTTGGCTTCTGTCTGTTTGTTTCCTGCTCTCAGGCTCCAGCTTGAGGTGCGCTCCGCCTTAGTACCAATAAAAGACAGCAGGAATACGCTGCCAGTCCTCCCCCCCCTGGCCATGTGCTCCATGCTTATCGCGCTGACTTTTTGCTTCCGGTCTTATTTCTGGCCCTTTGGGCTCGCTCGCTGTCAGTCTGCCTGTCTGCCGTATAACAAATAGGTGCTGGGGCAGAGGCTCCCCGGCCAGCGTCCTGGCTCGTAAACAAATTGTTGCTGCGTGAGCATACGTCTCTGTGCTTGGCTCTCTCCAGGCTCTGTCTCTCTTCTGGGCATTGCGCATACGCCGTGTGTGCGTTAGTTTTGGCACTGCTGCCCCACTGTGCCTGGTTTTGGCTTTCCTTTTTTTATGTGTGTGCAAAACTGTGCTACTGGCCCGTATGACAGTGTCGGCAGGCAGCAGCAACAGCTGCTGGACGCACAGTTCATCGACAGTGCTCGTCTGGTTGGGTCCTTGGGTACGCGGCATTCCACGCACAGCAAATCGAACGGCAAAGGCAAAGCAATCCAAGCGCAGCAGCAGCAGCAGCAGCAACACAGGCAGAAGAAGCAGCATCAGTCAAAGCAGGAGCAAGGAGCCAGAAGGGAGCAACAGCAGCAGCAGCAAGGAGCCTCCCCAACTCCCTAGATATTGTGCCGTTTCCCTTTGCGATTGTGTGAATAGTTCGCGCTCGGTCCTGCCACTGGCTCCGTGTCTCTCGCTCCAGTGCAACCAGCTCCAACGGGTGCACAATCAGCGCTAGCCGGACGAATCCTTGCACAGGGATTTGCGCACCGCCCAGCGGCATAAAATGATAAGTAAGTCTCAGAAAAAACCTCATCTATCGGGTATCGGGGTGTATGCTAATAAATGCCTGCCACATAAATGTCATGCCGCACACTCGCTTGCCACACATGTTGCGGCTGTTGCATGAGCTTCTGTTTAATGCCACTTAATGTCCTTTCTATTTACTCGCCTCTCTCTCTGCCTGTGTGTGCTGCTGCCTGATGACTGCACAAAGCATTCACACAGGAGTAGGAGCAGGGGCAGGAGCAGGAGCTGTGTACTTGCCACTTGCCACTCAACAGTGTTGCGCGAGAAAAAAACAAGCAGCAGCAGCAGCAGCAAGGCAAAAACTGTTTCAATGCTCTCTGTATGCAAAAAACGGGCAAAAGTTTCCCCCTTTGGCCGACTAGCAAACAAAAAAAGTTGAGTTGAGTTGAGTTGAGCAACAGGAAGTACAAAAAAAAAGAAGGAAATAGCAAAAAATAAGTGAAACAACATTAATTTATGTGCTAAAAGCTGGGCCGGCCTTGAGCAACTTTCCACAGCCAGAGCGAGAGAGAGAGGGAGAGAGAGACAATGAAAATCAAACTGATAATGAGGATCATTGTGGCAGGCACGACACCGAGCAAACAGTCAGCTCATGTGCAACGTCTATTAGTGGGGACAAGAATTAAATTGGAAAAGTAATTAACAGTGGGGCGAAGGTTGCCCTCTCCCTTTTAGTGTCTGGCTGAAGGCGATAAAGAATTCGCAATTACAACTTATTTCCTCATTTCACGGAGATTTACGAGACCTTCGACTAAGCGAGTGATGAGTAAATCAACTCAAAAAAAAGTAAGCAAAAGAAAAGAAAAGCTGACAGCTTAACCAACCAGCAACACAGAGAAAAATTTCAACTGCGAGTGTGGGGGGGGGGGCAACGGAATTTGTCAGAGAAAAATATGACATTCTGTTTGCGGTGTTCCCTCGCAAAATGTCACGGGCTTAATGGGATGGTACACTGCCGCATACAAAGTATTAAAAACTAATTCGATAAGAGAAGAACTTACAAGCGCAGCGTGGCATTTCTCTGCGTGTAAATCCACATAAAATGTCGGGGCAAGACAGCGAGCAAAGTGCACTGCGAGAAAGATAAAGAAGGCGCAAAGAAAATCCATTACAAGACAGTCCAAGTGTATTTGAGTGGAGAAATTTACTCTAAATTTATTTTAGTCACTGCAGAAGTTTCTTGCAGTGTTGTTAAGCGTTCACTGATCTCGGTTTAAAATGGGTAAAGGGGACCCTAAAATGCTGTCAGGATGCGTGCCAGCGGCAGCCAGCAGCGAGAGAGAGAGAGAGAGACATGCTTTCCGCTCGAAGTTAATGAAACAATGCAGCGGTTTGCTTTAAGATATTCCCCCTCTAAGCCCACTACTCCCCCTGCAGTGCTGTGTGTGTGTAAATTTTACGAGTGTCGCTTTTGCTTTCAGCCTTTGTCGCTGCTGCTTTCGGCACACTTTTCTCCCTTTATTTTCCATTCCTTTCGCTCATTTGGATTTCCATTTTGCCATAGCTCTGCTTTTGGTTACTGGTGCTTCTGGTCCCTGTGGTTGTTCTTCTTGTACAATATCTGTGGCTGTGGCTGTGACTGTTCGCAATCGTCAGTGGCATGAAATTTCTTTGGGATTTACGCATATATTGTGATGGTCGCAACAGCCACCCCCCCTTGGGGTGGCAAGGGAAAGTCCAAAAACTCAATTGCGGTTCTTGCCTTGTTCCTTCTCCGCTTTTGGATATTATTTTTTAATTTAACTTTTATATTTTTGGGGAACGCCGCTTTCGCTCACTGGGGGCCGTTTACCTTTAAGCAGGGGCTGGGAGGCCAGTGTCTTTTGATTCTATAATTTGCTTCATTTTTGCATTTTTCCATTTTATTAAAATTAATTTAAATGTCCACTCGGATTCCATGTCTGAGTTCGTGCCTGTGTCTCCGTCGTAGTCCACTGGCTAAAGACAAACAAAAAGTTCGTGCAACAGGGTGAGGCAGGAACAACGACAATGGCCAACAATGTGGACAACGACATCAGCGGCTTATGTTAATGAGCACTTACAAGCTGTAATGATGGAATGGCAGGCAGGCTGGGCAGGCTGGGCAGTGGAGGACACAAAAGGACACTCTCGGGCAGGCAGCAAAAAAAGGTACACAAATCTCGAGCCAAAATTATGCAGCAGCAGCCTGCTCGTCCGATGTTTAATTAACACTTTAAGCCTTCAGGGAGCGTGTGGCAGAGAAAAGGGACACTTTACAGTTGCCACTGATGAGGTGGCAATCAAGCTGGCAGCCCAGCCACAGCCTGACAGCACCCAGCCCTCAGCTGTCACAGCTGCTCCCGCAATCCACAAGCCAATGACAGTCATATTTGTCATTTTATCAATACAAGTATCAGTCATATATGTGTTTGTAGGGATGTGGCACAATACGCATCAGTCATGCTGTCCTCATTGGACTTGTAGCTGGGACATCGCTCAATTTGTATATCCCTTTCTTCGCTTATTGGCGGCGGTTGCAATATTTCAACAGGCAAATGCCATGCCACGCCCCATAAGCCCCAAACTCAAACTCAGACCCAAGCCAGGAAACACTCAAGATACACCGAAAACCCACACCAAGGGAATCAGGCGGGCAGGCGGGCAGGCAGCTCACATTTGTCGCTCTGCTCCGCTCGCTTGTTGATGCCACTTTGTCATGTGTGCGACAAAGAAAATTGAAAATAGAAATCGTTTCCCCTCACCATTCACCACTCACTCTTCTCCTTCACCATCCATGCACACAATTCAAATTGTGAAGTTCTGTAGCCGAACAGGGTTGCTGGCGGCTGACACTCGTGTGTGAATAGTCGAGCAAAAGCGGCTAAAGGCTTCTGCTACTTTCTGCTTTTTTTATTTTTTTGGAAGCCGCTCGACGCTTCTGCAGATGAAGCAGCACCCCGCTGTACGTTGTGGGGCAGCCAAATAGAAATCTACTTTGTAGCCCCATAAGCAGACTTTGTTTCGTTAACTTCACTGCATGCCTTGGTTAATCATAAGTTTTATGAAGCAAATTAAGTGAGGTTAAAGGGTAAAACAGATTTTCCACAACTGCAACTTTGTATAAATGTTTGTTCTTCTTTTTTTTTGACATATTCCCTTTGCTAATCGCATTGAAAGTGCTGTCAGCCAGCGGCTTATAAAGAAATTCTTTGCATTTCAGCGGCTCTCACATCTTCCAGCTTCCATATCCCATCTGTGTTTGTAGCTGTCTATCTGCTGACATTTTCAAACGTTTCAAAAGTTACTCTCAGGCACTGTGACACGCATGCTGCCATTTGATACTTTCTCGCTTTTACTTCTCTCTTTAATGGGAAATGGTGCTGCACTTTTGTGTGTGTTTTCCGCTCGCTTTGCACCATGGAACCAAATGACTACTTTTTGTGACAAGAATTAATAACAATTGCTGGAAGCATTTCCAGCTAACTCTATTGCAATGAATTGGTGCCTTTGTTTGTCTGAATTATAATTAGTTCTTGGCGCATCTTAGGCTGCACTCTGACCACATTTTCGATTAGCTTAAGACACGTTTGGGCAGCCACAAGTGCATTAATCAGTGCTGCATGGCCATGCCCTTTTGTATACCTGACTGCTTCAATTTGGGATTGCTCGAGGCCTCGACTCCAATTCTTGTCTCGAACAAACTACAAAGTGTCTCTCGTGCCAGTGTTAAGGATAGTTTTCCCACAGTGCATTGATATTGTTGTCTGATATTCTCAAATTCCCCGTTCAAATCACGCACACACAATTGTTCATAGTGGCAACCAAAATGGACACCATTCATTGCAATGCCTTGCCATTGTCCGGCATTGTTTTTGCAGTTCGTTTTAGGAATGAAAATTGTTGTTCCATAGCACACATTTGTGGGCAATTTTGCAGTTTTTGCCAACGCTTGCCATTTGTTCGTTTGGGTGCTCTCTTTTTTATTCGCTTTTTTCTGTGACATTTCGTTATCCTTGGAGTGCTCTATTGGTCGCTTTATTTTTGCAGCAGCAATTTGCTGGGCTCCTTTCGGGTTTCGCTTTGCTTTCTGCTCTCTCTCCCCGTATATTTTGTATACGTGTTTTTTCTGTGCTCGGTTCAGCTGTGATTTATACCGGCAAATAGAAATTGTAATTGGTTTCGTTACCCCCGCCAGCCAGCAGCCCGAGCGGACCGCACTGGACCGACTGCGAGCTGCACTCGTTTGCCACTCAGGCGAGGGCTAATTACACGATTTTGCCACTAAAAGTGGATTTACGTTGTGGTGCAGCACTGGCAGCACTCCACACGCTCCTGCTGCTACAGTTTTTTGGGCAAGTTTTGTAATGCAATGAGACCGATAACGCAGCAATGTGTGTGTGGCATGGGCGCGGGCTTAGACATTTTGCGCAAAAGCAATTACAAATGCGACCAGCGACAGCCCACTGCTAGCTGCCAGTTCATGTCAAAGCTGACTTTGGCCACACATGCAATTAATAGCAGTGCGTTACAGCCGAAACCCCGCAGAGCGACACGTATTCCAGCCAACTGTTGACTCGCTTGGGGATGCATAAGTGGACACAAAAATCTGTTGGCCCAACTGCGTTGCTCAGTGAAAAGTCACGTAGCAACTGTTGGAAACACATCGTAAAACGTAAAACGTAAAACGTAAAACGTAAAACTTTGCGCTGCTCAACTCGCTTAAAATGCACATAAAACGCCTTGCCAATGGCAGTGGCAATGGCAGTGGAGGAAAAAAGGGTTTGTCAGTTCATGACACTCCGCTCCCACAGCTCTGCCACTGCCACTGCCACTGCCACTGCCCCCCTGCCCCCCTGCCCCGCTCGTTCGTACATAAAACGTTGTGTGCGTATGACGTGCAAATTTTCAAAGCTGTTTTCCCAGGGACAACTCACAAGTGGAGCAGAGTATAAAAAAAAAAAGAAGAGCGAAAAAAAAAGGGGCCAACGCATTATATTTTATGTTAGGGGAGTGTATGTGTATGTGTGTGTGTGTGTGTGTGTGTGTGTGTGTGTGTGTGTGTGTGTGTGGGGCAGGCATGCTAAAATTGCTGTGCAGTGATAATGAAGTTAATGCAGGGCGGCGAGGGGCCAGGAGCAAGAGAGAGCAATGAAAGTGTCTGCTTTGCTAACTGAAGTAGAAGGCAGAAGTGCACAGGCAGAATACATTTGTATGAGTAATTAACTAACACACACACACACACACACACACACACACACACACACACACACACTTCCCTCTCCCCAGCACCTGCTTTTACCGCTGAATAATTGAGGCTCGTGCAGAATGTGTAAATCCGAGCATGAAATTTGATTTGACTTTGGCTCACGCCTCCAGGCGCACGGCAAACGACTTTAAACTGCGCCAAAAAATGAAATCAAATTGTAAGCCACTGGAGCCATATATTTATGCATTGAAGCGGGAGCAAGTTTAATTATTTTCCTTCAAATAAACTCAAATAAAAGCACGCAAAAGTTCAGCTTATAAGCCAAAGTGTGCCAAAGCAATGCAATTTGCAAATGAAATTTGCCCATTAAGGCTGCAGTTTCGGGCTCATTTATGGCTATGTTATAATACAATTTTGTGTCTCTATTTAGTTGTAGTATTTAGTACACAAATCGATTGGATGAGCAGCAATTTGCGTGTGCTGCACACAGCTGCCATGGCAACCATTGCGAAAAAGCAAAGCAATTTGGCCAAGGATATTGTTTCCTCGGGATTTGTCCAACTTTCCCATTGAAAGTTAGTGCTGCCAAGCATTTGATTTTCGTTTCGATATCAGGTTGAGCATTGAGAAGGGTGTAGCTGCCAGTGCCAATTCAATTAACTTGTTTACCCACCGACTGACGGCTGAAGCCGCACGGCGGGTGGTGCCGTTCAGCGCGGCTTGTGACAAGTTAATTTGTTGCACACACCGCACCGTGCTTTAATATGCTGCCAAAACAGTGATCTCAACACAAGCAAAACCACACCTGGAGATATGTTTAAAAACAGACAAAAAACCAACACACAAATGGCCCTCATATGCAGATAGCCAAATGAAAATATTTCACTTGATTTTATGCAATTTTAATTAAACTCCCAGCCAAGCTCCCGACATTTCCGCTCTTTTTATGTTTGTTTGTTCTGCTTAACCTGTGCTGCGGTGGGTTTGTGTGTGGGGGGAATGTTTGCACCTGCGGCTAGGGCAAACAGCCAACACACACACACACAAACAGGCCCAACACCTGGTGCCAGCGGCTGCCGCAGGTGCACAAAATGGACTCCTAGAGGCGGATTAAGCGGCGTGCAGCACGGAAGGGAGGACGGAACTCAGGCCGGCGCTTATCAACAACGAGTCAGGACTCCGACCCCGAGCACGACGCATGGACACTCACTCACATTCAATCAAGCGGCTCCTTTGTCGCGTTTTAAAAATGATTCTGATTATCTCTGTGTGTGAGTTCACTCTCCTTCTGTGGCCTAACCACATGTTGCCACTTTTCTTCGTATTTGCCTTCGTCTCACTTTAATGTCTCTGCTGCTGTGCTGCTATCGCATGGAGCTATCCGTTTCCGGGCCCTAATCGATTTTGAGCTAAACGAAAGACCCACTGACAAAGCCAGCAACAGCATCTGCATCCTCTGGCAATGCCGTTGACAATGCCAAATTCCAGGAATACATCGGACAAGACGAGCGAAAGAGAAGTTTCTTTGAAGTTAAAAAACCACAGCTAAAAGGGGGAAGTGGATGTTGTGGCAGGGCTGGTGAATACATCGATACAGAGAGCGCCAAACATCTGTAGGTACTTTGATTAATTATCGCATCGGTATTCAGTGTAATTTAAAGTCGAAAGTTGAAGCTTTCTTAGGCCTAAAGTTCCCGGCGGTTGTCTTCTGTTGTTCATCAATCGGGGGGGCATACATTCACCATATGTTATCTTATTCATGGGTTATTCTATATTCTAGTCTGTAGCTTTTACATTTTACAAATGTAACCCCCTGCGGGCGACGCCCCTGCTCCGCTTATGCCTGTCCTTGCTGACTTTACTTTTTGGCAGTTTAAAGCGACAGAGAAACCCATTGATTTGCCCCAAGGCAAACGCAGACGTGGGTCTAATGGAAGAGTCAGAAACATTTGCCAGATTACGGATTGATTCACGGCTCTGACGCCATCGCCTCGGGCTGGGGGCAATGCAACTATTTATTTAGCCCGCAGTTAAGTTCTTCGAATCCAGCGAGGAGCTGGAGCTGTGTGCCTTGCAGCTGTCACAGTCAGTGGACCGGACCTTGGCTTGCAGTTGATTGAGTTCGTGTTCGTGTTCGTGTTCGTGTTATTATTGATTTGATTTTGCTATCGTCAATTTGCAGTTCCGCTGGCAGTGAATACATCATCGGGCTGTCAGTTTGCAGTCCGCCGAACACTCTTCCAAGTCTAATAAACTTTGAACAGGTGTTTGAATATTTCTCTGCACATAAATCAAAATGGGTTTTTGAACTACGCCGCTGGTTCGGGGTCGGGGTTCACTAAGCTCTGGCAGCTCCCGGCTTCATCTGCATTCTCCGTCTACCACTTGCCTCCTCTGAGCCTGTCTCATGTGTGGGTATGTGTGTGTGTGTGTGTGTGTGTGTGTGCAACCACAAATATTTTGAAGCGTTGGGGATGCGGCTGTGAATGGGGAATAGAACGACGACGACAGCGATGATGATGAAGATGGAGATGAAGATGGAGATGGAGGCGCATAAAACTTGTTGAATTATTCGGTTCTGGGACATGGACGTGGCTTTGGAAATTCTTTGGCTGCTTTCGCCAGTTACCCCTCGGAATTTTTTATTATTATTGCAAATTAAAAAAGTTTACATTGGCTTAACTATGAGAACGCCACGGCAGCAGGACCAGCCCGGAGCAGATCTGTGCCAGGCTCAACTATGTAAAAGCCAAGTTTGAGCTGAGAATGAATGAAGCTTGGGACCAACCGATTTGCAAAAGTATTTTCAACACAAAAAGTGTGAGTGCCACCCAAGGCAGGCGGCTGTCTCTCACCTGGATAACCCCAACCCGTACCCTGTCCCTCAACGCTGCGTATTAGCAAATGAAATTCCATTTTCACAGGTGGGCGTCTGCTGGTGATTATGAGCTGAGGACTTGCAGCCATCAAATTTAATGCACAACAAACCAAGGCAGCCAGCACAACTGGTTCTTCCCGCCTGCCTGCCTGCCTGCCTGTGGGCAGGACGACGCTCTGTTGGCGTTTGCCGGTGCCAGTGGTGTGTGGTCTCTGAGGTCAGCCAGGCGCACAGTTTGCTCCATAAGTGTGTGTCCGTGTCCAGCGGGGGGGTGTGGGATGTGTTTGTGCTTTAAAACTAAATGGAAAGCGAAAGCTTGGAGTTCTAGTCATTTATTTATTTTTGCCAACTCATTAGAAAAATTGAAATGTCCCCCAGCCCAGGCCAAAGGGTGGGGGATCGACATAAAAATGCCAAAATGGCAGAAATAAAAGGAAAAGCACGCGCGTCGAAAACGCAACAAAAAGAAAAAGGGAAGGTTTATTGATAGAGTGACTCGGCGGGGAATTGATGAAAAGGCATTGTCAAGGCCCTACTCTGGGCTTACAATGCTCGCAACTCGAAGAAATCGAGTATCCCGAGCTGTTATTCCATAGATGTGTGTGCATATGCACAGAGGCTTTGATCTATCTCTGGCACGGCCTCAACATGAATGGGGCCAGGAACTTGTCTAACAATTTGACGCTTTAATCCGTCCCTCAATGACGACAGACAGACAGTCGGAAAGGAGGAGAATGATGGGATGGCAAAACTGAAAAAAAACTCAAACAGCTCCAGTCTGTCTTCGCTTCAGTTCGCTCAGCCAAAAGCAAGCTGAGATTCATTCAAACTGCCATGGCTATCCACGTCTCATTCCTTCTCTATGTGTGGAGCTCTCAGCTGTGTGCTGGCTGTCTTTTATGTCTTTCATTTCTTTCTGGTGTCGTATTATGGTAATTCGCAACGAGTCCGATTAGAGGATCCACGAACATGTGGAAGAACGAGTTTCCCTTGCTACAGCTGAGCCTGCTCCCATTCTGTTTGTAACTGAATAAAAAAATCTATTATATACTTATTATTAAACTAATCAGCATGCAAAGGCAAAGGATTAAATTAAATCATTTAAAACTGATTGTTGTCTGAAAAGAGCTCAGAGTCGGGCCAGAAAAGACTTCACATTCTGGTTTGTTTAAGGTGCAATTGCTTTTGCTTCTCGCTGTTGGTCCTGGCAAATGAGCTGGCCAATGAGTGCCAGTGGGACGCTGGGACCAACTGGAATGATGCGCTCTGTGTCGCATCTGCCACAAGCTGACACTGAACTGGCAGCTGCTCTTGACCAGAGCAAGCCAGATGGGGTGGAAGCAGATTGCTTCAGGATTGCAGTCCACAGTCTCTTTGCCTTAGTTGTCTGTGTGCTGATTTGCCACTTGAGACCTGTGTGCCCGGCCATAATTTAATATCATGCGAAATGAGTTTATGGCAATTGCAATTTTATTTGCATGGCCAGCACTCAAACCTCAATGAACACCGACTTACATACACAGGGACATGTGCATGGCCAGAGCTGGGAGTTTGTCGCTGATTCGATTTGAGTTTCTCAGTTAATCAATTGATTTTTCCTTCTGCATTTGCATTTGTGTGTTACCTGTGGAGCTGTGACCAACAGCTTCCATTCCACTTGCATTTCTTTCTATCATAAATTGCACATTGATTTCTATTGGCATTTTCTCGACTTGTATTGCATTGAGTGCCTCGAATGTAATGTTGCTGTGGCAACTGAATTCAAGTTTCCCACTTCTCCCCCATTGTCTCGCCTTGAGCGTTTCCTTCCTTTATGTGTAGGCTTCATTAAATTTTCAATTGTCGCGCGCGACATAATCAATTTTGATTGCCGAACAGCCAATAATCCCCCAGAAAACACTTACGGAATACATAGCATAGATGCTCGAATGAATGGCATTTCTCTGTAAATCTTTATGTTATAGCCAGCAAAGTGGGAGGCTTTCAGGGATGGCTGTGAGTGGTGTGTCGCATTTTAGAGGAAATCAATAAAGCGCCGCCGCCCACTCCCCTCGCTGGGCGTTACATTTTATTAGCGCAAAATGATTTCATGTGGCAAATATTTGCCAAAATTGACGACGACCGACTGACCGCCCATGGCTGTCCTAAATGGCATTGCTAATGGCCGACATTAACGGGGCGTATGCGCAATCTGCGTTGTCATGCCGGACACGGAGTTGGCTTTAAGTGCACTTTGGCACTCAATCCCCCAATCCCCCAATCCCTCTTGTGTGTGCGTGTGCAGTTAATGTTCGCTCATCGATGGGGCTACAAACGCGATTACAGAGCCAAAGTTATCCGCAACTTTTGTGTATGTTTTCACGTTCTGCCTGTCTCTCTCTCTCTCTGTCTCTTTGCAGGCATCTGGTACAACAGTGACCGTCGCGATTGGGTACGCGTTGCCGGACGATAGTACCCATTGTACCCTGTCAAAGGGTTGAGACCATCGTCACTGCGCAAATCATCTTCCGCCAGCAGCAGCAGCGCCAGCATCAACAACGCCTGCCCCCCGCCACCGCCCACACCGCACCAAGTGAACACCAGCAACAGCAACGGCAACAGCAGCAGCTGCAGCACTCCGCACCATACACAGACATCGTCACATTCCCAGCAACAGCATCCGCATCCGCACCAGCATCAACATCAACATCAACATCATCATCCGCAGTACCAGCACAGACGCAGCAGCAGCTCGAGCCACAACAGCCACGCGGAAAACACGAGTAGCCTGGCCACAAAACCGGCCATCAATTTGCTCGGCAATCAACTGCAGGTCAACTACTTCGAGTTCCCGCCAGCCACTGCTGGCCAGCCACTGTGGGTCAGTCGCGGTCGCAACACAGCCTCCACCCCGGCACTAAACACAAGCTGCAACTCGTACTCCAACTCCAACTCCAACTCCAACTCCAACTCGAACTCGCACTCGCACTCCAACAACAGTCAGTACAGCTCGGCAGTTGCCAAAGCGGCAGCCACAACAGCTTGTACACTTCTTGCCACGTGCCACGTGTCCGGAGACTCAGCCCAACAAGAGCCACAAACACCAAGCAGCAGCAGCATGGGTCGCCGTGAGATAAAACGCTCCAACACCAGCGGCTCCACCACCAGATCCTACGACAGCGGCAGCGGTGAGTAGAAAAATACTTTAAGAATGGAAACCCCCAGCGCAGATCTATCTGCGAGTGTATTCGCTTGAATAGAATTCAAAAGAGGCACAGCGGTTGGAGGCGGGAGATGGGATCCTGCCTAATCGCCTTACGTTCAGTGATTGGGGGTCTGTGGATGCCACGGGAAATGGAATTAGGCTGGCAAATTAACTCAACGGAGATTTGTTGTCAAGCTGTCATTGTCCTGTTCAATGTTCAATGTTATTTGCTGTCCAAGCTGAAGAGGTGTTGAATGGGAAAGCAGAGAAATAATGAAACAGAATATTGGAAGAGCTTCAAATGGTTCGGAAATTAGTTCCTGCTTCAAGTCTATGTCTGGGCTGCTCCTTACCATATAATAATTAATTTATATTGTGGCTTTCATTTATGACTTTAATTAAATAAAAAGAGTGGACAAAGACCCAGACAGAGACAGCAGAGCCCGTTTTGCATCAGCCTTTTGTTGCAATGCGAGTCTCGCACTCGTAGGAAACATTTAACGACTAGAATTTCGGTTTCGGTTTCGGTTTCATCCTACAGCTAATCAGGAAACTGTGACTGCAAAAAGCGGGTCTACTGTCTCATTAAAACTTAATTGTAAATGCTGTGGCTGTGGCTGTGGCAGTGGCAGTGGAACACAAGCTAAAAGCTTTCCGTGGCTCTGACTAGGAGCAGCTGGAGACTATGTTGGAGAGGCTCTGATCACAGCCCTGGTACAGGAAGCACTCGTACATGGAGCCCAGGTTCCGGCTGTACAGACTGCAGCAGAGCTGCGAGGCGCGATGGCAATGGCTGCCCGGCTGATAGTCCAGCTCCTCGGGATATTGCAGGGCATCTGCAAAGGAAGGTGTAAGCCTGAAGGTCATTGAAATTTGTTGTTCCGTCAACACTTACCTTGCCGAAAGGAGGGTAGTGGCTGAAGCCTGGGCGGTGAAGCCTGTGGCACCTCGGGCGCATCAAGGGGATAAGTTTCCTGGAGACGTTCATCGGCTGCAATTAAGAAGCGTCGGCGTGTAAACCATCGTGTTAAAGTGCACGTGTGAGTGTATGGGTGAGTGAGTGTTTTAGTTGGATAAATGATGGATTGACTGACTGACTGAGTGGATGGCTGAATTTGTGTTGTGCTTTTGGTTGGATGCTGCAGACATTTGTGTACCTTCGGGGGTTGGACTGCTTGCTCATTCAATTAATTAACAACTGGCTATAATTTATGCCATAAGTTGGCAGTGGCATCTGCTGATTGCATCAATTATGAAGGTGCAACATGCAACAATAACAACAACAAAAACATTATTATAATCCATTCCCACGAATGTAAGCAGCTTAGGGGCAAGTACAGACCAGACAGCAGCCCGAGGAGTTATCTTCCTCTGCAATTGGATGTTGTAGGTGTAAATTGTATGTTGCTGTGCTACGTAATAGATGGCTAATTAAAAGATAAGTTATCAATGCTCGGTGGCAGCTGCCAGTTGCCAGTTGCACTGGCGGCAACATGGCCAATTGTAATGGTTGCTGGGATTGTGTAATTGCGATTGAATGCAGTGTACGGCAGTGTACGGCAGTGGTAGAAGCCACTCAATTGATATCCAATTAAGCCAGCAGCCATCGCCCGGACACACATGAGTTGTGTAAAGGACAAATTGTATCGGGCAATTACGAAACTTTAATTCGATTGTTGAGTGGATGATGATGATGACACGACACTGATGAAGTGAAGCGATGATTGAATAACCAAACAATATACAAGGACTGTAATTGTCAGCCCATAACCATGAGTTAGTGTGTGTATTCGATGGGTTGTCAGTGTGGTTGAGTGTTGTGTGCTGTGACCATCGCCATCCTTTTATGCAGGAAATACTCTTAAATCGCAGTGCCTGGCTGTTCTTTGTTAAGCGGGCAACATAAATGTAAACAGAATCTTCACGGAAAAGCAAATGCTTTATTATTGTTATAAAGTTGTGACTTATGCGAGTAAATAAATTAAGCTTTTGTTTTGTTGAGATTTTGGGGTTATACTTTGGCAGCTTGGGCACCACCACTACACGACACGACACGACACGACACGACACGAGGCGACACGAGGCGACGCCTACGGATAGTTGTCCAAAACTCGGGATAACGCACCATCGAGGACGCTCTGTTCAGCGCAGGGATTGATGTCCCAGAAGGCGCCGCTGCAGCCGAACTCCTCGAAGCAGTTGTAGCGAATCTTCTTGCTGTTCTTCGAGCAGCAATTGACGATCGCCCACACACAGTTGGTGACCTTGGGCGAGGGTGTCGGCCTGGGCGTCGCTCTAGGCGAGTTGGGCGCGGCAGTTTGTGCCGCGGGCCGGAAGTCCCATGGCCGAGCTGTCGTCCGCGTCGATGACCAGACGGGTCGGCTCTCTATTAAGTAATTTACAAAGATAGGGCAATAGGTCAGGATGAGTGGAAGAACAAGCGATAGACAGCGATAGTTGGCGGTGGCAGGTTAGCGGCAAAGCCTAATCATTAATCAAACACACAAAAACACTCTATCTTTAGGCAGGGTAACTGAGTTTGGGTAGCGCTTATGACATGCACCTACCTGGACGTGAGTTGCTGCTGGGTTCCCAGGCTTGACTGTTCGATACAGTCGGACTCCGGCCTGCTCCAGAGTCGTCGTTGGGTGCCGGGCTGCTGGAGATGGGTCTGGGCTGATTGAATATCGAGAAGTCGGCCAGCGCTGGGTCCGAGTTGTGCTCCAGAAAGTCGTCCCTGCTGCCAATGCCGTTTGGAACGGCAACATTGTCGTCGTTTTTGTTCTGCCAAATGGGCAGTTTGCCCTGCAGCAGCGGCTTCTTACCCGACACGGGCAATCTGCCAAGGGGAAAATGTTGTTTGGAAAACGATTTATACAGGCCACCGTGCAGGATTCTGCTCACCTTTGAGCTGGCTGTGCTGGCAGATAGTAATAGGATGGTGCCGGTGCTGGATGCTGGAAGTAGACCGATTGCGAAGGCGTCTGGTAGTAGTTGGACGGGCCCCACGGTGCATAGGCCTCACGACGCTGACGGCTGTGGTACTTCTTGGGGCCAATCTTTCGCAGCCACTCCTCCTTTGTGGGCTTGACCAGCTGCAAGGCCTCGTCTAGTTGCTTGACCGGCATCGCTGCCAGGTCATCGTTCAGCACAATGGGCTTTTCGGGCAGCACATCAAAGTAGATCTTCTCCTCCTCCTTCTCAAGCTGGTGTTCACGGCGCTGGTGCTGTGTCCGCGAGTGCTTCCTGTGCTTCTTGTGGTGCACCAAGGTGGTCTCGTTTTTGTTGGGATCTGCAAGGATCTGCCATTAGAAACTGATGCTTGACTTACTGCTTCTTCACTTACCATAATCCTCGCTGACGAAATCCTCCTTGTACATTATTACCGGATGATCCGCCTGCAAGACACCATCCACCATTCTCATTTGATGGATCTGCAGCAATACATTTGAGGGGTCAACAAATGGTCAGAGTGGAAATTTGTCGCTTTTTGTTTGCTTACCTCCACATTGTCTGTGTCCGGGGGCAGGACTGCAATGTCGATCTCATCCTCCGTTGAGGGTCGACTGGCTGCCTGGGCGACAAGACACAGCAGGAGGGTAAACAGCAGAGCCGGAAGTCCGCTGCTGCGGCTGCTGCTGCGGCTGCCATTCGAGGGCAAACTTCGATTCATCTCCTTCAGCTTGTTGTGGCGTCTGCAATTGGCAGCAGGCAAAGATTGTGCATTAGTTTCCGTTTTGCCCTCAAGTCAACTTTGTTCTCTGCAGTTCAATCTCAATTACTTAACCCCACAACCCCCCATATACACCACTCAAACACACATACGTAGAGGGAGGGAGCCTCCCCTCTGGTGTTGCAAAGTTTTGAAGTTGTACATTTTGTTGCGGCTTTGTTCTGGCTTTCGGCCTCAGACTCTCACTCACTGGATCGGGATCAGGATCTGGCTTGGTTTTTGTTTGGTCTGGTTTGGTTTTGAGGTTTGTTTTAAATTAGACATCAAGTTGAGTTCAATTTTTCTTGGCTTTTGTTCTGCCTTCGCTGTGCTCTGCGGTTAACTTTTGAATTACTTTTTTTCCCAGTTTCAGTTTCTGCTTCTGTTTCGTTTTCCATTTATTTATGTTTTATGTTTTATGTATTTTTATTCTTAGTTTTCGTCAGAGTTATTGCAGCACGTCGAAAGTTTGTCGGCCATCAACCGATCAACCAAGCGGCAAGGCAGAAACTTTGCCAGTTTAAAGTATTTTATTTCAATAATTTAATGCACCTTTCCACTACTAACCGATTGTTAAGTTGAGTTAAATTCAATTGATATTTCAGTGCTTCACTTTTGTCTGTTAGATTCTGACTGAGACGAGCACAAATGCCTGTGCTCAATATATAAAGGAGAGGAAAAGTTTAGACAGCTGCCATGGTCACGGTCATGCTCATATCTCTCTCTCTCTCTCGATGCCTCACATTTCGCTCTTTTTTTGTCAACAGTAGATAACTGATATCAAGACAACAAGCAGCAAGATGATTAAATATCAACAATTAGTCACAAGAGTTGGTATCTCTTAAGGGAAAAATAATAATAATAAAGTGTCCAACATCTGCGTCAATGGATACGTTCTATGTATAAGTTATTGACAGTTGTATTCCTTCTAGAATTTGGCCCCATTCATGCCCCACTAACAATAACTGAATCATTCGTTTTCTCGTATCTCGTAAACAAATGTTGATTAGACTTTGTGCTCGAAAAGGAATTGTTTTGCGTTCTGAGAATGAAATGCTTTGAAATTTACTGGAAATTCCCAGAGATCAAACGGTAGTAGAAGCGGGTCCCGGTCTTAATATTCTTCGGAAATGCCACTCATATATTATACTGTATATTTTTTAACCACAAGCCGAAAATAACATTTTACTTTCAAGAATTTAGCATCTGAACAGCAAATGTCGAACTGTCCTGTCAATTGATGAATTGATGAGAAAATGGCAGAAACAATGCAAAAGTATTTGTCTCTTGGTTCTTAGTCCAATTAGCGCTGAAAAAATATTGGATTACAGAGCAAAGTAAAATGGCATGGGATGAGCGGTAAAATAAGAGAAAATCTAATGGGAAAAATATGCAAAGGGAAGTACGTTAAGTGCAGCAGCGGGCAGGGGACTTTGTTAAACAATAAATCAGCTCTCAGACCGAAGAATTTCTGTGTGTAAATTGGTTTTGCATACCAGGGATTTGCTCTGGCCAATGGCTAATTGCAAAAATTCCTGAATTGCCGAATTCCCTAATTGATTTTGCACCTAATAATTACCGAAAATGTTTGCATATTTTGCGCCAACAATTTTTGTTTTGCGGTTCAGTGGGAGTCGAATAAAATATATAGTTTCAAAATACATTTCTCCTTTTCTCGGGGACTGTTGCATTCGGTGCCCATAAAAGTATGCTAAATGTTGGTGTGGATGCCACCCATTTCTGCAGTGCCTCACATGCTATTTATAGACACCGATACACACACATACACACTTGCAGAGTGGAGCAATCAGCCACACAAGTAACACTGTTCACTGAACCTGAAAATATCGGGGGCAGCCGAGCCGGGCAAAAACTCAATTCCAAAAATTTGTGTGAATAGCCAACGGAAATTGTAAGTTTGTTGGGCGAATAACCCCCAATTTGTTGCAACAACAACAAAACTGGAGGAGGAGTGGAGAGCTGGAGAGTGAGCCACAAGTGGCCGCTGTAGAAATGAGCTCGAAAACAAGCTGGCAGCAAACAAGTAAAGGACAAATAAATTCCCATACATCCATAAATTCATATGATTGTTTCTGCTCTGGCTACCAAATTCTGGCAGCTTCCACACTTGTTTTCTGTGCTGATAGAATTGCCATTAAATTATTCAATATTCATATTTCTCGTACACAGCGAGAAATGTGTCCGAATGACGAGAAATGGTTCGACTTAATTGAATTTCAAGTGGTTTTTATGTCTGGATTTTATCTCAAAAATTGCATCTGACAATGACTGAATTTTGGCATAATGTGTCCATCGGCTGTCGATCGACTTTTGTGTGTTTTAAAAACCCTTCGGTCAAATATAATTCACTTTTTTTTCAGGTGAATTGTTGTTGGCCTGCAACGGAAAGTTATTGTAATCTAGCTAGCTGCTACGCCAGTTCCACCTAATTGGATTCCGAAGATGTAATAAAAAGTTGAGCGAGGATTTAGCAGCAAAGTTCAGCTGAAGAAAATCCACTTAAAGGGGTCCCCGGTGCCGTCTGGCACAAGGTGACACCCAGGCCATTAGCCATATTAAATGCGGCATTTTTCATTAAGCCAAATGTGACTGTGCATTATTCATGCTGCAAGTGCAGTCCAGTCCAGTCCGTTTACAATTTAAATAATTATATGCAGGGTCCGTGCACTTCTCACCTCAGCGGACAGGCTGGCGCCTGTGATGTGTGGCCTCTCTATCTGAACCATCTGTGGCACTGCACAAAGGCAAATTGAGTTTGGGCGAGCGACAAAGTTGCTACAAAACTGCCTGGCAACAGGCAACACACACACACACACAGACAAGTGAACGTCGATTACAACTCATTAGAAAGTTATCGGTGGTGGGGGAGATTGCAATTTTGCCCAACATCCCACAGCCAAGTTAAACCCAACTAAACTCAACCGAGCCCAACGGCATCGGGTGCTGGGTGCTGGGTGCTGGGTCTGGGCTGTTTGGGACCCCACTTTAACGTGGCCATTTGGCCGGCAAACTGTGTGGCCCCGAAAAGATGATGTGGCCAGCCAACTGTGGCACGGCACCCTCGTGCCATCATAAAAGCTGTCTCCTACCGCACCCACTTGCACACCCTCGTGGGTCACACCTGAACAACGAGGACAACAACGATTATCGAAGCAACATTTCCTTTGGACTCCTTCAACGTTGTCCTGACCCTCCTCGGTCATTGTTGCTTTTCGGTTTCGGGGCAGTAAGTGTACGGCGGGCAAAGCCATAAAGTGACACGGCAAATCGGATTTCATTATACGTTTATTTATACAAATATAAAGCTGTATAGCTGCGCAAACAGCCGGAAATGTTCGATCGGAGCAAAAGTCTGCTAATTGATTTGGAAATTTGGTAGCCCAAGACCCAAAGCCCAAAGGCAAAGCCCAAGTAAACTCATCAAAACTCATCGTTGGAAAACTCATTGCAGATGCGATTAAAGGCAAACACTGTGGTGTAAACATGCAGCGAGGTAAGAAAAAGTTCCAAAGGTGCCACCAATCGAATCGTCTGTTTGCTCTGACCTCAAAATACGCAATAAACAGCCGTGCCGTGCCGTGCCGTGCCGTGCCCTCTTCTGCTCGACTTTGCTCATCATTTTGCACTTGTTGGAAGATGATGATGATGATCGGTGGAAAATCGAAAGTGAATTCCCCAGAATGTAATTTCAAAGTTTATTATTTCTGCTTTGTGTTCTGCCTTTCCTTTCCTGCTGTGTTTACGCTGGATTTTATGCAATTTTAGTGGAAATTTCGGGCGCAAATTGTTGCTGACAGAAAGAACACGTGCGAGGCCGTGCAATATTGTACTGACATTGTTGCTTCTAATTGGCTTACACTGTCCATCTGAGTGGTGGGAGGAGTAGAAGAGTAGGGGAGTGTGCCCACAAAGGAGCCGACACAGCTATCCCCTTCTCCATCTCTCTCTCTGTGTGTCTATTCATGTGTCAAAGTGTCACCCGTCAACTCTTGTCACGTAGTTGCAACAGACACGACCACAGCAACAGCAGCAGCAACAGCAAAAGCAATAGCAATAGCAACAGCAACGGAATGCAAATAGCCATTAGGTGGGAGGCAAGGCCAGATCGAGTCCTGGGCATATTGCATTCCTGCATAATTGTGATGTTCCTGTCGATGCCAAATCAATGGCTCCCCGTCCCGGCCTGTAATTAAGCTGCTGGAGATCTTTTTGCAACCATATTGCAATGGCCACGCTGTGCGTAATGCGATTTGGACGCTCAATGGTGCGTATACGTAACATGGGATGTTCGGTGACCGACCATGGAAAACCGTCAGCTGCCAGCTGCCCCCATTTTTTTTGTGCACTCTGTGTGCCTTTCTTACTGTCTGTGTGTTGTATTTAAAACAAAAATGCATCGCATTCTCCATTGTTGCCAGCCTTTTGCCAGCATTCGTTGAGGAATGATTTTGATCTGACTGGAAACCCGGGTGGCTTCGGGCCAAATGCTGCCAACTTTTCTTCTTATTATTGTACAAAATGAAATTTATGCGGCACGCACACACACATCAAACACTCGTGCAAGGCAGAGCAATGTGGGGCAACAACACGAGAGAGAGAGAGAGAGAGAGAGAGAGAGAGAAACAATGCATGTGCTGTGGAAAATGGGTTTCCTTTTTTTCTGTGCATTTATGGCTTGCTTCAGGAAACAATGCTGAATGATGCTTACATAATCTCAACGAGTATTTGGAAAGACTTGTAGCACATTGGGTTCAATGATTATCTGTTGCACCTTTCCTGCTTAACAACGGACAGCAATTGTGATATCATCTCCTGGCCACATCCGTCACGGCCATCAGCCAACAATGGAATGGACTGTCTCCCCCTATCACAGTTGTCATGGCGCTTTGTTCTATTTATCCTCGTGGCGGATGACACAACAGCAGCCGCAGAAGCAGTAGGAATAATAACAAACAGTCACAAAGGCTGACACATTCATGTGAACTTTGCTTCCCTTTGGCTCTGCCCTGCCCACTGCTGGTGACAACGGCACCAGCCAGCCACAAATGAAAATTACTAAAATACCCGGAGAACGACGGGAACGACGCCAAAACAATATCCACATGTTAAAAGCCCAACAAGTGCCAGTCCAGCTCTGGGCGAGGGATGTAGGGACAGTTGTGGTCGGGGCTGAGAGTCCTTTTGCTACTTCAAGCGCTGCCAACGTTGATGGCACTTTGGGGAGCAACCACTTGGCTACTTTGCTGCAGTTCTAATTGCAAAAGTTGCCCAAAAGCCAGAGCCCGGAGCCAGAGGCAGAGCCAACGAAATTATATGCACTCGGCGGCCGCTCCTTCAGCGCTTGTACACAAATGTCTTGGCCAGAGGAAGTGGCGGAGAGCATAAATATTTTGCTGTGTAGCACTCGAAAGCAGAGCGGGACAGAGGGAGGAGGTGGAACCGCCACTTTTAAGTGGTGGGAAAATGTCGGAGGCAGGAGCAGTGTCACTGCCAGGCTGTCAGTGTGAAATATAGCTGGCAAATAGATTATCAGCTACAGGCAAAGGCCGTATCCATGCTGCAGGTACACATTACGCGCTCCTCGTTTGCCAACCAGCCCTCTTGGCCATGGCTTAAGCACGGCCAATTGGCTTAATTGTTTTGTCAACGCCCGGACCACGCGGCGTATGATAAATGCCCCCAGAGTGAACAGCTGCTTCGTGTGCTTACAGCTACTTACACACATATTTACTGTGGCACTGAGCACATTTCGTGGCGAAGCTTTAGTTGTGGTTCCTCGGCCAGAATCGGCTCAACAGTCATCCGGCAAATCGGAGCATTATGTTTTAAGTTCGTTTTGCTTTGCTTTGCATTTGTTGCTCTGCCCAAAGGCAGGGCTTTGGCTTACTTCTATGGTTAGTCGACAATTAAATACTCTTTTGAAGAGCTGCTCGTACCACTCTGCCTGTGGCTGTCATTTGGAGAGGCCCGCGTCCAGTCCATTCCATCAATTGCCATTTGTATGCATGTGGCGAGACTGCTGGTGGCCCGTTCGGAAAACCAAAACTATGTACTCGTAATAATGTCTGTGGCTGGGGCTGAATGAATGCCATAATGGCAGAATGCCAGGATGTTGGTTCAACTGTCGACCGCACCACAGAACGAGCGACGCACAATTGACAGCTAAATTGTCTGTCAATTTGTCTCGCTGACTGAATGCGTTATCCTGTCTAGGCGAATGGCTGAGTACGAGACCAGAGTCCGTGGCATTCATGACATTGTTGGTTGGGATGGCCTGGGCCATTGTTTAGTTTGGCCAAAACTGACAGATTGCCATTATCATGGCCGTTGTGGCCGTTACTTACTGCTGTTGAATGCCACTGCGGATGCGGATGTGGATGTGGATGTCGATGCTGATGCTGATGCTGCATGCCACACGCTGCTTCCGCTGTTGTGCGACCGCCACTATCTCTTAAACTGTGGCACCAATTGGACCCACTGTCCACCCGCTTCATTGTGCCCTGTCCCCCACTCGCTTGTTTTCCTTTTTCGGTTTGAATGACAAAAGTTCAAATGTGGTCCCAGCCCCGCAGACCGTACATCCCTATCCCATCTTAAATCCCATTTCCATCTACTCTCGATGTCTCCGTTTTGGGTCGTCTCATGTGTGCCTTTCGAGTCTTTCGCTTCGTTGGCTCGATGTTTGTTTGTGTATTTTGGCACACGTTTATTTGCCCTGCCAGTTGGGCCTACCAGTAGACAGCAGGGACAAGGGACCCAGGATTTGCAGTTTATACATGTGCGTATGTGTGTGTGTCTGCCACAGCTCTCTCTCTCTCTCTCTCGCTCACTCTTTTGAATGTTTGCCCAACAGCGGCAGTGGCAACGACAGCGGCAGTTTCTTGAATAATGCAAAGTAGTGGCATCAAATAACGGCACCAAAAGTGACTTAAAGTTTTAATGAAAATGCCAGGCTCAAGCAAGCACCACAACAAACATTCATACGCATCCTGCCACTCGCACTCTGAGTGCCACACAAACACTCGAACATTAAATATTGAGTGGCTTTATGGCAATGCATATTAAATTTGCTTCGAGAAGCTAAGCAAAAACACAGCACAGGCACAGCCTTTATTAAATTTAAGCCACTGCCACTTTTGACATGAAATTTTCAAATATTCATTTAATTTAACGTCTCAATTGAAACGAAAAACAAATCAATTGGCTGGGCAAATACGAGGTGCAGGAAAACTTAGACTGCCATTAGAGCAAAGGAATTGATGGGCAAATCAAAACCAGCAACTATGTAACCTTGTAATAACCTGAAATTGTTTCTGCTTGCTGCTTATAGTTTGAGCCATTTAGTCGGATGAAAAGCCACTCCTTTCTGGGTTGGCTACTGTGGCCTGCCAGACTGCCAGCCTGTCTGCCTGTCTGCCTGCTGGGCTCTGATGAATGACAGATGACCACAACCATTTTTGTGTGTAGGCCTACACAAATGTTGTTGAGGTGTGCTCAGCTCAGGTCAAGTAGTGGTCATGTCAGGGATGGTCTGGTAGCTTGACTGAGAGCTGTTGGTAATCCACTTGACCAGAGTCTGCTATAGTTGGTGCGACCTGTTGCTTGGGTAGTTGACTTTCCTATTGCTAAGCTCTCGTTCGAAATGAGTTGAGTTTTCCCACCTTCCAGTGCAAATATTTAAGCAGCTTACGAATTTGAACTTCCCTCATTGCCATAAATCAATAGACACAGTATGGGCACGCTCCATTTAGGCTGAAAATAACAATAAGTGACTAATGCACGAGATATTGTCACCCTTTGGAAACAGTTTCGAACACTTGGAGTCTCGAGCATGCAGCTTGCAGTTTTGTCATTGCTGGGTGTATGCTGGGGCACGTTGCACGATTTCAATAAATCTGAAGCGTGTCAAAATTTCCGACTACTCTGATGATTGATGTGGGCGTTGACATAGGCGTGGGCTGAGGTGTTACCGCTGACAGTAGGGAGGGAGAGCTAGACACATACACACAAAACGCGGCCAATTAGTCAAACAGAAATCGTTTGCGGTTCCTACTATTCGGGAAGGGGGGACCTTCGAGCCCAACTAATTAAAACACGCTGAGCAAACACACCCGCTGGCCGCTCCGAGGAGCCGTAACTAGCAGCAGGATGGGTTCGGCTCCCGAAATGGTAATCAGCACGTGCCACTAGGATTAGCGAGGTCGAGACACATTTTATGCGTTCATTTAGTTTTGCTTATTGATGGCCACGCCCTTGGCATACAGAGCAACAATATTTCGGGAAGGGCTCCACAAAGCGAGTGTGACGAAAATACCAAAAACAGTCAAGTCAAACCCAGATATATGCAGGTAAAATGTTGCCACAGAGAGACAATAAGCCAATGATGATTCATTCTAAATTCGCCTGAACCAAAAGGTGATTAAGAATGAGTATCCTGAGTGCAGATAATGGGCGCGAGTGACAGCCAAACAGATGAGATTAAGTCAGTCAGCCCGCCAGCAGTAGCACCAATCCAATCAGTATTGTTCTTGGCAAATCTTCTCCCTCAGCTGACAGCAATTTTGACACTCTTGAGGTCTTTCTGCCTCTGTATGATCTCATGCTCGTGACATATTTATAGCCTGAAGTCATTACGAAATCATTCTAGACCATAAAGCGTGACCAAATTATTGTTTGATCTTGGTCTTGGCTGTGCCATTTGTGGGACTTTGAACCCGTAAATAACCCACATCTAAACGTTTTTTTGGTGCTCATTAGTAAGCGGAAATATGCTTAAGATCCTCTATTAAACGCCACTCGTCGAAAAACTGCAATTAAAATTAAACCCGTGGTTGCTTCTCAGTTTTGTGGTTTTTTCTAAGCCATTAGTGGCTATAATTATAGCATAACTTTAGCTAGATGCTGGCAGATAAAAGTTGATTAACAAATTTGACAGAATGATGGAAATGGCGAACTTGGAGGCAGGCCAACTATCCGCTCTGAAGAGTGGAAACAAATACATTAAAAACACGCAATTGTATCAAGAAATGGAGAAGAAATACAATATGATCTACATGTGTTTTGGATACGCCAACTTAATGTTGAATGTTGACGTCATGGCAGCAGTTTTTTTGCTCGTCTCGACGCACATGCAAATGCAATCGATTAATTTGTCATTTTAATTATAGGAATTTATTGCAAACGCTTTGATCAAAGTGCTCTCGTTAGCAGTTAGCAGTGCCAGTGGGGAAAGTGTGAGGCTACAGGTTTAATTGATTTTGAGCGCTTTTCAATGTGGAGCTTGAAGTGCCAGCCATTACCATTTCGACTAGGAGCCATTTAAGCAGATTAATGAATATTTTTCTGTGTGTGTGTGTGTGAGTGTGTGTGTTGTTTTGCCATTCTTTTTGCACTACACAAACAGGAATCAATTCCAGTTCAAGCATTAAATGGTTTATCGAAGAATCGAACTGGTTTTAATGTGCTTATGTCACTGAGCCAACTCGTTTCATGCATCATTCCCTCAGTAATGGTCTTCTCTGTGGCATCGAACACTCATTTAAGTGTCAATATGCTAATCCTAACAAAACAGCAATGTTGCTGTGATCTCAGCCATCATAAAACCATGACGACAATTGAGGACGTAATTTCCCTGATGACTTGAACGACTCAAATTATGCTTGGACCAACCGCAGGGGAAAAGTGAGTGGGTGACCGCAAAAATCGTGGGAAGCATTTGTCAAACGCCTGCTCGAATATCTACGACCGTTTAATACTCATATATGAACCCATATACCATACAATCATCATCATAGGCACGTGCCTGCGGTTTTGACTTTGAGAAATATGCCGCCTCGCCAGACTACCGACTACCGACTACCGACTTCAAACTCAGCTCAGTTTCACAGTGTAATTTGTTGGAATATGGTAATTAAATAGAAACCTGTGCCTAGCACTTACACATGCCTCTGGGTGTAAGCTGTTGCTGCTTCAAAAATAGACATTCATTCACGCATTCATATCCCTACAATAGCCTGAGTCAAAGAAAGTCATGGGCAAATCGTTCTAGGCGATGACGAAGCTTCATGGAAAACCCCAAAGTCAAGACATTCCCAAAGTCTCTGACCGATAAGAGATCCCCAACATCATCACAGAAAGGCGGAATTTGCCGGACAAGAATAAAATGAAAATGAAAATGAAAATGAAAAAGCACAGAACTGAGAAAACTCGAAAGAATAGGGCTGGGCTATGGGTAGAAAAATCTCAACCAACTTGTGTGTAAACAAAAGAATGTAAAAATTAAAAGTGAGCAGTGAAAAGGGATGAACAATGCAGAGCTGAGTGAAAATAGGGGCTCGAGGGGTGCAAACAAAAGATAAACGGGCGCACTGGAAATTCCAGAATTTAAAACGAACAACACCCAAAGGTTGAACTTGAAATATTTCGTGGGCCAAAGAGGGCAACACATGCACACACCTACACATACAGAGATACACGTGCAGAGCTTTAATTATGTGCGAAGCGAAAAGTTGCTGCTGTCTGTATCTTTGAGATACTTTCAACGCACTTTTGTGCTCTGCTCTGCTCTGCTCGGCACAAAGCGAACTCCTCTCGCAGACACGTTTCGTTTGTTGTTGGCCAAATGATGTGCTCCGCTTTCAGCTGGCTGGCTGTGGCCATGCGGCTCTGCGGCTGAGCAACTGCCAGTAAAGACAAACAATATGTAGCAGTTCGCAAACAAAGATACACCCCAGCCCAGCCCAGCCCAGCCCATACCTCCCATCCCATCCCATCCCATCCCATAAATATATGTATACGAACATGTCTCTGTATTTTTTTGTGTTTTGCCAAATTAGCAACAACCGGTTTACGCAGGTACTCTGGGCCGAAAGAGAGAGAAAGACAGAAAGAGAGTAAGAGAGGAGCGGTAACAAGCCAAAGGCAAACAAAAGCCGTTTTGCTCATTAGTCGTCTCTGCGAATGCCTCTGAGTGAGAACGCCGCACAGCCAAACACTTTTTTTGTCGTCACTTTGGTTGATATCAGTGGGAGATGAGATACTGTGCTGTAGTGTGGTGGGAGATGAGATGAGGCGAGAGTGAAGGCCATGAGAGCTTCCGATGTACGAATCGCGTATAGCGACTGACTGCTGACAACACACAACCCACGACTCGAATACGTCGAAAGACGAGTACGGAAAGAGCTGCCAGTGGCAGTTCCAGTGCCTGTCGGCAGTGGGGCAACAAGTGAACTAGAGCAAGCCGCTTACTTATAAGATGTCCTCTGTCTGGGGCCCTGCCATCAAAATGTAGGTAAATCTGGCACTGGCACTGGCACTGGGATTGTGTCTGAAATAGGGTGTTGGGACAATTCCAGTTTCTGATTTCTGGTCCAGTTTGGGTGCACTTATATACACGCGCCATTAAACGAGTTTATCTGGCTAAATGGGTTTTTTTCTGTTATCCATCTACGCGTTTGCATGCCGTTGTTCCGATCAATGGCAACTCCGATATGGAATCCACATGTAGATACGAAGCGTAATGACTTTCTACAATTGTTAATTTGTTGACGCCTGGGAAATGGCAACAAGCTCTTCATTGTATTTGTTTATTGTTTAGCCTCCCCATGAGACTTGAACAGGCCTTCGCCTTCAATCGGCGCTGTTAAGTCTCTGGGGATCCACTGGACTTGTCGTTGACGTAAATTGGCTTATCTTTAGTTTTACTGGTCACGCAACAAAATTCAAGAATTTTCGTCCTTAACTCAATTTTAGGGATTCCCTAGAGTTCACGGTTATCTTGAAATGTATTCAATTGATGCTGCATTTTTAGTTGCCTGATAACCTCTTATGTATATTTTTATAATAAATGTATTTAAATACATATATTTCTGGATTTCCCTGATTGAATGTGCCGCAGGTCAACTTTTCGTTGTACATATGAATAAATAAATTATTTTTTGTTATCTATTTTGCCATTTTTATTTGTAAAAGTCGGAGGTTATCTTTCAGACTTGTTTTCAATTAAATTGAATTGAATTTCCATAAATATGTATTTTTGCAGTAGAAATTGTAATGTGTGCACACATAACATAACCATTTAGGTATAATCGTTTTCATTTATGCAAATCTGTATATAGACTTCAATTCAAAAAGATGTCCAGCAGTGAATCATGGGTATATGCAAACAAACTATTATTAGTCTTGCAAACAAAAATTCTATAAAATCGAAATTTTATGCAAATCAGCAGAAAACGAAAAGTAAATAAAGAAATAATGTGAAAAATGTGAGTATCATGCCACAGCAGAGGGGGGGGCAGAGAGGGAACGATAGAGAGAATGAGAGAGAGAGAAGACATCAACATGGATTAATTGCAGTTTTTATGTGGAAATATGTTGCACTGGCAAAAAGCTGCAAGCCGTGTGGAAGGCCAACTGGTCGACAATCAGCTGGGTTGGGGTTGGGTGTTTGGTGTTGCCAGCGCAATAAACCAATTAGGAGCTATGGGCTAAGAGCTGAGAGCCCATTAGGCAGATTGCGATGCCCGAGACCCGATGAGCATGAAAATGCATTGAAAGAGGAATCGGAGTCGGAGTCGGAGTCACGACCAAGCAAATGTCACAGTCGATAAGACCCGCCAGTTACCCGAGTAGTAGTGGAGCTCGTAGCTCGTATCTACTGGGGGCTCAGACTTACCTACACTAAAGATACGAGTATTTATATCTGTTTGCGCGTGCTACGCTCTGTGAAGCTTCCCGCTCTTTGTATCTTTGGATCTCTGAATCGATATTTTACTATACAATTCCAGCAGTTTGAACAGTTCTTGTTTACGTTTAATGGTGCTTCTCTTCTTCCTTTTACTTTCAACAATTAAATACAATAAAATTCACATTCAATTGGCCTAAGGCCTCTTTCGGTTTGCCTGCGCGTTTTTATTTTTTTTGGCGCGATATATGCGTGCTTATATGTATCCAATCCGCAAGTAACATACATATGAATGTACATACATATGTATATGTGGTATGTATAAAGTACCGAGCTCTTTGTTTGTGGTTGTCGTGTTTATCGGGCTCACGTTTACTCGTTTTTCGCTTTTTTAATTTTCTTTTCTTTTATTTTTTATTCTTATATTACTTTTTATTGTTGCTGCTGTTTTATGTATTTCTCGGGTATCGGCGACGAGGCAGTGCTTGCCGACGGATTCTTGAATTTACACTGAACAGATCTCTCATGGGTAAATCTTTATAAACTGGCCGTCATAGAGAGCGAGAGAGGCAGCCACGACAAAGAGAGGTGTCTGTCTCTCGCATTTTTCTCTCCCAAAATGCGGGAGCGGAGCTCAACAATACATACTGATGTATGTGCATAAAAATACAATTTATTCATTGGCAGACTGTCAGACACTTTTTGCTTGGCCCAGAGCAAAGTCTCTTTTGGTACGTCATGATCATAGTCAGAGGGGGGCGAACTCTTTGCCCAGAATGGGCCGAATCATTCTCCAGGGAACAACAATTAAGGTTTCCCAGTTTGCCAGTCGCCGACAACCACAGAGCATTCCTGGCGAGAGAATGAATCATTTTGGGAAACTGGGAATGCACTTTATGCTCCGCCGACGATGGCCACATAAGGGAAAAGTCTGCCTCTGGCAGAGTCAACAGATGGCTCTGGTTCTAATTAGGAGGAGCACGGTTCGATTGCACTGAGCATTTATGTAGATGCATCTGCAGAGCTCGACTAATTTGAAACGTTTTGAGTCAGATACAGAAAACACAGAGCCAGCCCCTCCTGTAGGCACGACAAAAAAAACACACAAATCAGGGCCTTCAAGTACGAGTATGTCACGTTTTGCATGAATTTACGGACACAGATACGGACAGACAATGACGAATGCTAATTGCACTTTCCGCCATCAAAAGGCCCATTAAACGGGCCCTGTTCAAACGATTCTGGAGTTTTCCCATTCGCTAATATAAAAGAATCATTAGCATCGCGAAAATGAAGGCGCGTCTGTTCAAACGACCAATGAAAGCGCAATTGCAAATGAACAAACTTGACTGTGCTGTTTAAACTCAACCATTTCAAGAATTTACGATGCCATAAGTACTTACGTCCGCCTCTCCAGCAGATATTTCAGATAATTCCTTTGAGGATCCAAAAAGCACTTAATTTTCCGAATTTAAAATTCTTTTCCAATGCCAAAACCGTTTTTAAAAGCACGCAGAGCGAAATACATTTTTGATTATTCCCAAAAGTATCACGAAATTATATCGAATTTAAAGAGCATATCCAAA
The DNA here is from genome assembly GCF_900245975.1 of Drosophila guanche. NCBI lineage: Eukaryota > Metazoa > Arthropoda > Insecta > Diptera > Drosophilidae > Drosophila > Drosophila guanche. The sequence goes on along the minus strand of NW_022995755.1, from coordinate 804,607 downwards.
TGAAATTTTGATAAATGTAAATTGACTTTTTAAGCAAATGCATCTGGCTGTTTTTCGAAAAATAATTTGAGAAACAAACCGTCCACAGATCCCAATTGAAAATAATGAAAATGCACCGTCACCAAATATTGGTTTAGGAGTTCTAGTTTGTAGTTCTAAGATATAATTATTTTTAATTTAGTTGGTAAAAAAATTAAACCATTATCCTATTCAGCTTGTGGGTTTCAGCAGCATCGGTTGAAAGACAAACAAGGAAATACTTTTATTAGGAATGTGTTTATGTTTTATGTCGAAACCCGAAAAAGGGATGCAACTACAGCCACTCAATCAAATTTCATTACAAGCAGAACGTTTCTGCTTGCTGCCGTGGTGGTGTGCGTAGAGGTGGTGTAACCGCGAACGACAAGTCCATGGTTCGATTCCCAGCGTGGACAAACAATTTGTCAAAGAAGAAGAAATATATTTTTAATTAGTTTTCACGCTCGTTGCGATGCGATCTCATCATGGCATAATAGTTTGACTTTCCCATAGCCGAACAATTTCCGCATGAATCGCAGATTATTACACATGGTTAATGCGCGTATCTACTGACATTTCCAATCATGAGTGACAGTGTTTCGTGCAATTTCCGCACAATTTTTATTTTACAAACCAGCAATATGAAATTTAATCCGACAATTGTTTAAATTAAAATATTTTCAATTACCGTCCGCCCACAGCAACCACAAATTTTGTTGGGAAATTCACACAGAGCGTGCGGCGGATCGTTCAGGATGTGAAGGACGAGGGCGCGCCGAGTGGAATGACACGGGACGAGGTAATCGAAACGAATGAAAGGCTGCGCTCGCTCCGACTACGATTGGAGGAGTCCTACGAAACGGCCAAGAAGGCGCTCATTAACCTCATGAACAAATACGGCGACTCCAAGAGCCAGCGCAACATGTTCCAACGCTATCCCATGCTCAAGTTGATGATTAAGGTTGGTACACTGAAAGTCCAAGCACTCCAGGGGAGCCTGAACAGAATCTTTAATACTTCCCTACAGGAAGTCATTCGCCTGGAGACCCAGTACTGGACCCTGGTGGACATACCGCGACAGGAGAAGCAGGAGACTGTGCCCTCGTACGTGATGCGCGCCTGCTCGATCATGGAGAAGACCCAGAAGTCAGGTGAGGGTGTGAAAACCTCGGCAAAACTAGCTGACGAGGCGGCCGAGCGGCGGGAGCGGATGGAGCGATTGGAACGTAAGTGAAATGAACTGGAAGCTTCCACACACTTCCAATTAACTGCATTCGCATCCGGTCTATCCACAGACATGACGACGGCTCAAATCGAACTCGAGAACACGCAGCTGATAAACGATTTGTATCGCTTGCTGAAAAAGTATCTGGGCCTGCGGCATCTCATCCGAGTACTAAAGGTAGGCGAAACGGAAACTGTCCGACCCCGTGTCGGTGGCAACTTTCCCCTTTATCTAACCGTGTGCTTCTGTGTGACCAAACAGGAAGAGTACGGCAGCTCAAAGATGTATCCGATATTTCCACGCTACACAATGCTCAAGGACATGATAAAGGGCATCATGCACGACCCCGACTACATGGAGGTGTGTCACGAAACACTGGCCAACGCCAACTGAGCCGAGGCCACCGGAAATGGCAGGCGTCGCATGAGTGTCATTTGAGAGGGGCCCAAAACTAATACAAACACAAACAGCAGCATACACAGGCGCAGGACCTAGAGGGAGTTGGATGGAGTCTCAGTACTGATCCGTGTGTATGCTGAATTCGCATGCGAGTTTCTGCCATTCCGGGACGATTTAGAAACTGTTAAAGCAACTTCCTTGAGGCTCCTCGGCCGCGAGTGTGCGGGCGAGTGAGCAAAACCAATCCTTTTCGGTAATTTTAGCCCATACTCAAAGGCAAACCAAGACAAACTAATCAAAAAACTAACTAACAAACTACACCCGAACCCGAACTACACCCACCACCTACCAACTAACACCACTGAACCACCAACTGAACATGTAACTATTTACACTACTCAACAAAGAACAAACACTTTAATACTCTCCGGCACCAGAGTGCCAGCAAACAAACTAAAAGGCATTTATTTTAATGAACTTTCGAGGATAAATACATACAAACTAAAACAAAACAAAAACCTACAGGATGCCAAAACATCCGACAACATAGATACATATTTGAAATGATGAATAATTGAAAGAATCGCCCAAGATGTTACACGATGAACAGCAAAAGCCTAACCGAAATATTTGTGTAACTTTTAAGCGGAATATAATATTTGTGCCCCCTAACCTATGTGTATAATAAGCATGATATGTGTATGTAAATGTGAAATAATCAAACTAACTACAGCAACAGTTGATTGGGAGCATGGATTGAAGGCTGGCTAATCAATTCCAAATAGATTAAATCTTTGGTTCGAACTAGTTGATTAGCCGCTAGCAGAATTTTGAACATTGTAGCTACAAAAATGTATTTAATTATATTATACGATTCCTATCCCTAGTTGTATGTATGTATTACTTACCTAGTTAGACAATATGCGGGAAATATTCCCAATTGATGTGAGCGGGTGCGATAGCTCGTTACACCTTTTAAGGAAACACCAATCTGTGGCGAAGCGGAGCAGCCAATATCCTAGAACTAAACGAATGTTAACCTCCTGATTTTCGCCGAATATATTTAGTGACAAGCAAATGCTTTAAGTGTGTGTGTATCAAACGTTCAGCTTTAAATCAGTCCTATGCAACTAGCAACCCAGATACAATTACACAAAGTACTCGTACATACTCGTACGATATGTACATATATCCACATTGCTGGCATTGCTTAATGTGAGCGTGTATGTATTTATATATGTGTTGTTGTAACTAGCATATGTATATGTAGCTTTGTAACACAATCCACAATCCCTAGCCAACCGAAGGACACAACGCAAACACTCGAACACAAAAGACCAAAGAAAAACCTAGACGAGCTTACAACTTTATACGAGAGAGCTAGCAATTCACAAAATCCCAATTTCCATTTTCATTTTCCTATATTTTATTATTTAGAGATGAAATCTATTTTATTTACTCGCACAGAAGAAGCAAAGTGTAAATTACACAAAGCTCGCCATGAACTGACACAAGCAGCAACTAGCAGAAGGAGATTTTCTTTTGGCAGAACTACAACTAAAAACTACAACTACGATTCTGACACGCCCACCGATACACCGAGGATAAACCTAGCAATTTATACACACATATCTGTACAGTACACAAGAGTATGTATATCAGAGTATTACAGAATATCAGAGATGGACTATTCCTTCTCAATTGAAGTGAAATTGAGTGCATAAATTAGTGGAACAATTGTTTGCGTGTCTATTATACGCTTCACGGAGCTCAATTGCTGGTTAATTTATCCACTTTGTGACGGGGCATCCTTTTAATGACCTCCAAATGCTTTCAATTGCTTTAAAATATCCCAGCCCTGCCCCAGCGGCCTTTCGGGTCGGAAGTGTGAGGCTGCTGACCACAGACAGACAGCCAGTAAAACTAATTATGAAAAGTAAATCAAAATAGATACATAATACATAATGTTGGGAAAAATAGCAAATTAATTAATTATGCAGAACACCATACTAACTCAATTTCAATTAGATGGTTGAGCTCTGTTGTTTGTGTAGCTAAGTGTTGAGCATTCAATTTTGGATTTTGATAATAGCTAATGCAATTGCGAATGGAGATAAATATGCATCAAAAGGGCAAGTGTTATATTGTATGCTTCTTGATAAAAATATATATTACAAAATAACAAGTAAATGAATACACTATATACATACATGTAATGTGAAGCAGATCAGGAAATAATGTTATGAAACTTAATCAAAATCTATTAACAAATATTTGTACGGCTCTCCACAGCCCTGTGTATGTGTGTTCGTGCGTGAATGTTACCATTGTAAGCGCATTGCAATATAGGATATAGAGACAACAATCGGGGCGATATTGATATTAATATTGATATTAATGCATACCTACAGAGACATACATATGAACTATAGTTATATACATACATATATGATAATGGTATTCGTATTATTATACAACTTATACACGAGATACAAAACATATACACTTCTACTCCACTGCATACCCAAAATGGGGGATAACGATACATGGGCAGTACATGGGTAGTCCCAGTCCTACAAACCAAGAAAACAAACTTCGTACAATTTTACCTTTTCAACATCTCAGTGTCTAACAAAAGCATTAAATGTAACTCCTCAAAAAGGAAGCTACCAATATATTGAATGTATAATTAAATATATTTGTGTCGAGACACAGCTATAATATGAGCCAGTCGATAAATATATTGATATTCAAACGGATACAACTTTGGTTTCTATTCTCAAACAGTTTAACAGTTGGTCCAGAGTTATATCATGAAAAGGAATGGAACTCTGTTGATCAAATATTTCCACCAATTACTGAATTATGTGTACCTAATTTATGGCCGATAAGTATTGCTTGGGTGATTTTTAGTTGGCCAAGTATGAATATTTTTGTAGGTTTGTTAATTTGGTTTATCGTCTCAAGCAAACAAACATCTGCTGGCCGCTGTTAGATTTTATGGAACAAATAACTTTAACGATAAATTAATCAATTTCCTTTCGATTCGTTCACTCTTATATAAGTAGTTTATTTGCCATCTGTTTAAAAAAATGTTTAAGATTTGAGAAATAAAAATGTATTTCAAATGAATTCTGTATTGACATCTACAGACTTGACATGATGTTAAATATCTACGTGGTTTCTACGTTAAATGTAAATTAACAGATTCGAAAAGCTCTGTTAACAGAGCCAAAAAGCTCTTCTCTTCTGCTATTTTAACAGAGTCTGAGTTTTACTTACATGTTGCCGATATTTACATTCATAGTATGTCGTGAATGAAGCTTTTCTCTTAGATTGCTCCCCAACTTAAAGCTTGCAAGCGAAGAAAAGAACAAACATAATTTCCCAGAAAGTTTAATCGGTCGGCAAACATTAGAAGCCGAGAAAATGTTATAAACTAAGTAACGCTGCCAATGCCTGAGGTATTACTTCTTGGCATGATTTGGAAGTTTGCCTGCTGCCTCAGCCTCGGAGGGATCCTCGGGAAGCGAGTCCACGGATATGGAAGAGCCCTTTGACTTTGAGCTGGCCATAGAGCGCGAAGAGTTCTTTGGGTACTTGACGGCTTTGGTATTTCCAGAGCATTGTATAATGAAGCGAATCTCGTCTAGCAGTTCGCTCTTGAAGTTCACCTGGGAAGTAGATGTAAATCGATGAAAGTAACGAGCAAAAGTTCAGGCAGAATGGCAGAATTAAACCGGTTTAAGGGGCATGCAATCGGCTGAACTATCCACAAGCAAAAAGTATTAAGTTGTCGAAGAATGGATTAGAATAGTATATTGAAGAGATGAGAGGTCAGTTGTATGGCTCCGAGTTGTCGCTGTGGGGAGCTGATGAAACATATCCGTTATTCGTTATTCAGATGAAAGGCGACCTTTTCATGGCCATTTTTAGTCACGACACATACACCATTAGGGCAGGTGTTAATATTTTTAGAGTGCCGCCCCGTTTACCTTGTTCTCTCGCGCACTCCAGTAGATGCTGACCACGCAGTTAACCAGGCCGTAAAGGCTGCCAAAGCAGCTGCCCACGAACATGACCAGATAGACGCCGCCCAAATTGGCAAAGCCCAGCGAGGAGGCATCCGAATCGGCTTCCTCCTACAGAGTTTTCAGTGCAGAATGGCGTCGAATATTGCGATAAAAATATAGGAAAATGCGTGTGTGTGTGTGTGTGTGCGTTGGTGTGCACTACGGGCAGGAGTGAAAACTAATCGGACTGAAGGTCAGGATTCTATTGGTACATATCCATGTCGATACCTTGTTGTCGTCGCTGCGCTCTTTCACACCGAGCACCATCTCGAGCAGGGAGACAAAGATGCCAAAGAAGGAGCCCACGCCCATCACCAGGAAGACGCCACCCAAATTGCTTATCTCCAGGGCCACGGCGCCGGCATCGTCATCCGAGTCCTGCACACACACTCACACATGGACACTGACCCACACGAGCTGGCCAAGACTGATTCAGACACTTACCGAACAGGCACCCCCGCCGCGCTTCTCCTTCCACCATTTGGTCTTCATTTTGGTCAACAGTCCCTGCTCCTGCATCTCCAGTATGGCCTGGCTGAGAATGTCGCGATATGGCCAGTCTGTGAAAAGAATTCGATTAGTTGCAGCCCCGCCGACACCTGACAATGGGGATGAACTACTCTTCCTCATGGCTATGCCGTAGCCCTTCTCGTCCAGCAGCGCTCCCACCTGGGTCAAAGTGCAGCGTCGCTCAGTGATGTACTCGATGGTGGTGGACTCCATGAGGAAGGCATAGTTGCTGTTCTCCACCCGATCGACGCCCTCTTGATTGGAGTTTGTCATGTATTGAGGATTGTCAGTCAGGAACTGGTACATCTTTTGATAGGTTGGATAGTTGGATTCCTATAAAAATAAATTAAACTCTCCTAAGACTCTTCTTAACTATGCTTTTTCCAATTTCCACTCACTTTAAAAAAGGTAAAGGTGCTGCCACCATTCTTGGCGCCATAGTTCACGCCGCCCTTGTTCTTTGACAAATCGTCAACATCATTAATTGGCGTCACCAGGGACTCCACAGTGAGGAAAGCTGCCAGATTGGCCGTATACGATGACACCAGAATCAGAGTAAAGAACCACCAGGCGGCGGCCACAGTTCGAGTCGAATACGCCCTGAAAGAAAGGCCAGAAAGAAGGCAGTTAAATAGTTTGGGACTTCCATGCACTCTCAAATTTTCATGAAATTAACTTGAAAACTGAAATGCCAAATACTCACTTGGGCGCCAGTTCGGAGCCCTGCTGAAGCAGAGCGCCCACCGAGAACCACAGGCAATTGGGAAAACTGAACTGATTCTCCAGCTCCGTGGGCTCCTCAATGCAGGGATACGGATTGTCCCATTCGGCCGGCGACAGGCGGCCCAGCACGAACATACTTATGGACACACCCATGTAGGCCAGACCCAGCCAGAGCCAGACCTCGCCCGAAAATGGCGACATGAAGGAGAATAATTTCGGTGGCTCCTTCATTGGCTTGCGAAACAGAATTCCGATGCCTGAAAGTGGCAATCATTAGCAGACTTCCCCCGTAAAAACAGTTCCCACAGCACTTACCCAGACTCATAAAGGGTATTGTAAAGTCGACGCCGCTCTCCCGCTCTGATGTCATGGTCAGGTCGGTAATGCCCATGTCAGCGCGCTAATCAAATATGAAAAATTATTTAATCTCCTCCGAACATGTGTGTGTACACGTATGTGAGTGTATACTCGTAAATATATTATGCATTTCGCAAATGTAAATAGAAATGCATATGTAAACATTGTCGTGTGCGCTCAGTCGCACATTCTGATGGGGCAATCTGTCAATTATGCATTTTAATTTTAATTTATTTCTGCCGAAGTAAGCCCAGCACAAAATTCCTCGTAATTGTGATAGGGCTGCTGGGGCTCTTCTGTGCTGACACCAGTGTCAGCAGTGATAGTGATTGCCAATTTGTAAAAATAAACCAATCAAAATGTAGCTTCTTCTCCTGATAAGACTGCCTTTAAAAGCCTTACTACTGTGGCATTAAATTGCAGTTTACTCAAACAATCCAAGAGGAAAGCAGAGTGAAAAATGTCTCGTTTAATCCACTTACGGTATGTGAATGAAAAAAGTAAATGAATATTAACCCATTGAGTGTTGCTTTCAGTTGTGTTTTGGCTCTTCTGATTTGCCTAACAGGCACCATCAGTGCTAGTCCCATACCCGACGATCATGACCGCTTGCTGCAACTCTTGGCTAATGCAAATTCTGCAGATGATGCCGAGCTACTGCAGAGCACCACAGATGCAATTGCTCTGTACAAGAAGTATGCTCATTCCACACCCGATGGACAGGACGACGATTTGGATCGGGAAGTAAGAAAATTTGAGGCTGAGAACATTACGGTGGACGGTGTGCCTATTCAGGGCGGATTTTGGTCATCTATAAGAAGTGCGGCAGATAAAGTACCCCAAGAAGTCAAGGACCAGGCCAAGGAACTAGCTAAACAGTCAGCCAAAGCTCTGTTCAACAAACTGACAGAATATCTTAAAGCAAAATTTGCATCGAAATAAAATATCTTCCAAAGCCAGAGACAAACTCTAATTTTAGTGCCCAATTATTATGCTGGAAATTAGTTTAGGGGCAACTGCAGTCGAGCTGCAAGGCCATAAATGGTGAAACAATTACAAGAGCCATATCTATAACGATAATGATGATGGCAGCGTTTATGGCCATTAAATGTAAATCAATAACAACCAGACAAGCTCTGGCCAGGCATGAGCTCGATAAATGGCCCCAACGGGCTGCAATTAGATTTATGTGTACGCATGCAGGCTATCTATGTTCCATCCACATCCACCCACAACTCACATTGTCTATTATCTCCCGCAGCATGCCATTCCATTCACCGGTTTTGGGGTCCAGGCCACCGTATTTGTTGTCCGGCTGCAGGCGGAAGGTGTAGCTGAAGCCCAGCTTCTTGGAGAGTTCATCGATGAGCTCGATGCCAAAGCCCTCGAACTGATCGTTGCCCTCCAGCTTCTCGGAGGTCTCCTTTAGCATGCCATAGGGTTCGCTCTGTGCCAAAGAAAGCCAAAAGCCATCAGGTCAGCGTGTGCCCGAGAAGCCTCCTACAAACCCACACTCACGATGGCCGTGACAACGATGAAACTTTTGTTCACCAGCGAACGCATATCCGGCTCTAAGGAGAGTGCCGGAGCAGGGCGATTTGCCTGGAAGCCATCCTCGCCACTCCACAGTCCAATTTTCTGCATGCCCGACACTGCCAGCTCGATGACCTCCAGCTGGAAATCCGTGCGTAGTCCCTCGTAGTCAAAGCGAATGGGACCCGTGAGGCCGTTCAGCGTTAGCTGCGGGAAGAGACCAAGAGACTTGCCTGAGTTGTTCCGATTTGACCCACACCCGGCGAGTGCCTCACCGACTTCATGTAGTTGACGAGTGTGTAGCCCTTATCCCAGGCGCTGTCATCGCCACAGCTCAGGGGCACGGGCCGGAAGTTCACATGCTTGTAGGTCTCGGCCAGCAGTTGGACGCCATCGTAGACCAGGGCCATGCTGTTGGTCAGAGGGCACGACACTGCGCAGTGTCAGATAGGAGAGAGAGAGAGAAAAGAGGAGAGAGGCGAGAAAGAGTCATAAAGGATAACGTCATTCATCATTTTACTCCCCAGTCCCAGCAGAGGGGCATGGGGCAATGCAATTCAATTATTTAAATTCACTCATGCGAATAGATTTCAGATTTGCATAAATTGTCTCGAGTCCTGGGAGCTGTGTGAGTGCTGTGCAGGTGATTTACCGTTTTGGAATGGCTCCTCGCTCTCGTACAGTGCCTTGGCGACATCCTGCACCTGCTCGTTGTCGGGCGAGACGAGGCGCAGACCCGTGATATTGGTGCCGGCATGCTGAAAGGGCTCCAGGTCCATGGTGTGCCAGTCGAGGTTCCCAATCATATAGCGATAGTCGCTGGTCACCAGACCCACCTGCTGTGCCTGCTTGAAGAACTCGGGCAGCGTGCCCATCGAACCCACCACCACGAGCGAGTAATCGTCCGCATTGCGTATACGCCGCAGGACGTTGCGGTAGTTCCCATTAAGATCCAGCTCGTAGCGGCGCACTGTGATGGTGGGCCCAGCCGTGCCGTACATCTGCAGCAGCTCCTTCACGGTGGCCAGATACTCGCCAGACTCGTAGACAATCGTGAAGCTCTCCCAGCCCAAGGCCATCACCATGTCCTTCAGGGCAACGCTCATGGTTGCCGGATGTGGGTGCAGGTTGATGGTCGGCAGCTGGGCATCAAAGTCCGAGCGGGTGTCCAGAAACGGCAGCTCCTTGGCATCGCAGATGCTCATGGCATGACGGGCAGCTAGGTTGGTCGTCGGTCCAAACACGGCCACGAGGTTTTGCTTTATGCACGAAATGGAAGTTGTATTAAGGATTACAGCAAGCAGTCTTTGGGGACTCACCCTCAGCATTCTGCATAGCTTCTTGGAGGTTTCGAAGGAGTTGCCCGGCTCAATGGCCACGGCCACGCCATGCAGCTGCATCTCCTCATTCTCCTCGTTCGCTCTGCTAATGGCCAAGTGGAAGATTTTCTCTAGATCGGGTTCGGTGTTCTCATAGATGAGACCTGCAAATGAACGCATAATGAGAGAGGGTGCCAGCATTTTTCGCTCTTTGTTTTGCTAGCCGAGTTCTGTTTATATTTTTCTTGGTCTTTGCCAATTCGCCACCAATGGCCAATGGCATGCGGCATAAAAATACATGCCACAGAATGTGCGGCACATTTGCATGCCACACAGAACAGCGATTTGCTGCTTATATAATGAATATGCACCCACCAACATTTGTCCGCTCTGACCGGCAGTCCTGCACGACCAACAGCAAAAACTGAAACAAACACAATGAGAAGACGCGGTATCCTGCTCCTGACAGCCACATCCTGTTTAGCATCTGTCTTTCGCACTATTAATTGCAATCAAAAATGCATAAATACTGTATGCACTTTGTTCGGCAATGAATTCCGCACTTATTTGGAGTTAATTGCGCGATTGGTCAACGTTTTTCTTGGCCCGCACTAAATTTACATATTTTCTGCAGTCTGCCTGTCGTCTGCCTCGAATGGTAAATTGGAATGGGACTGAGAATTGCCAAGCCATTTGCTGCTGCTCTTTCTGGGTCGTCTTCTTCTGCTAACAGCTGATGCCGATGAATTCGCCTCGAATATTTATAGCCTGCGAGTCGCATGGGTTTTTGCTTCATTAATGAAAATGTTCTCGCTTTTCAAGTGCTCAAGTTCCATAATTGAATCACACTCGTACGTTTACTTCATTGAACAACTTTTGCGCGATTTAATTAGACGAACTTCAGCTTTTTAGCGCCAATTAAAGAAGGATGCCCCATCGTAGTTTCTCAAGGGACGAGCCACACAGAAAGTCCGACGGTGCATAAAGTGCAGATGCTTGAAAATAAATTCACCAGATAAATGGAACGTGTGCATCGCACAATTGTACGGCCAATGGGTCAGGATCAGGGGGAAAGTAGCTGCACTGGGTTGGTGGGGATGGGAGTTTAAGAAAACAACGATAAATACACCGAAAAAGAAAACAAAAACAGCCAACAGAGAGCAGTGAGCAGTGAGTGGGGGAGCACGAAAGAAAGAGATTGAAAACAGCTTTCTGCGAAATTTGTTTCGGCTCCCATGGGTGTGCAACAAGCGTCGATAAGTGCAGCCAGAGCGCCGAAAGGGAGCCAGCAGTGGAGTGGAAAGAAAAGCGACTGAATGGATGCTGTGAGGGGTGTGCCCGAGTGTCTGCCCCACAATGGATGGTAAACAAATTAATTTCATTTTTGCATTGGGTGTTTCTGGTTGTAAAACACTTTGTCAGGGCCGTGCAATTGCAGCCGAATGTTGCTGCTGTTGCCTCTATGGCTCCTGCCCCACTCTTTGATTTTGAAGGTCCAACAAGATTTATGGGGCAGGCTTTGAATAATCCATTTAGAGCATGTAAAGCCATGGTAGAGCGCGAACATCTCTTATTTTTAATAATGATGGTAAGGCAAAATGTGAAAAATGTGAAAAATTGCTGCAGCCAGGCGACTTTTATAGACACACGCGCAAGCATGCTGCCGGAAGGTTTTTATGTTTCCACTTTCGGGCATGTCCTTCACACACACACACACACACACACAGTGAGTGAGCGGGAGGGAGTGTTGGCTAGTAGCAAACTGTTGCTGTCAGCCGTAAAACAAATCAACGTCAAAGGCAAGCAAGCCAGCACCCGGACCTGACTCTATTCCGTGATGCAGCTATGTATCTTCACCTGCTCCCAGCACGCCTTTCGCCCGAAGCTTCTGCTGTGGACGATGTGCTGTGATGAATGGGTTAGGGTATTCCATGGACGACACACACACCAGCCAGTCGGCCAGCCTCCTTGTGGTGTTAAATTGCCCAGCAGCTAGCTTGCTGCTCTTCTTTGCATTTACATAACGCCACGCCAGGCGTCAATGTATGTGTCTTGAGAATACGCACGCTGGCGCTCTCAGCATGCCTGAGCGTGCATTCTCTGCTAGGCAAATAGCTGACATTATGCACACGCATACCACCACGAACACGAACACGAACACCAAAACAAATATCCACATAAGCAGAGGCAGTTGCATGCAACATTTGCATTTGCATAAGTACTTGGTTTAGGGTCCTTAAGCCACCGCCACCGCCGCCAGCTGTACGCAATTAGCAGTGGAAGAAGCCATTTGTAAATCCATTTGGGGCACGCACGCAGATGCCGGCAGCTATCAAACATTTGGCCAATCAATAATCCAAGTTCCCTTTTAAAGGTCAACGATGAAACGTGAATTTTAGATATTGTTTCTATAATTGTTACCAAAATTCCATTATATTTATTCATAAACATTTTATTTTTCCCGTTTTTATTCCATGAACTCAATTTCTGCGAAAAATAATCTGAGCTTGGTGCCAGTAGTCAGAGCAGTCAGAGCAGTCAGAGCCACATTTAATTGACATTTAGCTATCAGCACAAACAAATTTATTTCCTTTCTCAGAACTCATGCTTAATTCGTGCTAATTTGCCACGCTCTGCCGGCTATTGATTAAGAATAATAATTCACTTAATTGCTCATTCCTGGAATCGAAACCTTATCATGTGGTTCTGAATTTCCCTATCTCGGGTTGCCGTTGGTCAATCTAGACTACCTCAACCTATGCACACATTTGATAGGACAATGAAATCAAAGTTCATTGACTCTGATAGAGTCAAGTTTTCCCCCAACATATTTGCGATTAATTCATGATGTTAATTTACTTAACCATTCAGGATCAAATACTTAGCATTTAGTGGCTGAAAAGATTATTCAAATGGGCTATTGTGGTTGATTGAGAGAAGATTAATAGTTGCCGCAGGCAGTGAAACAAAATTGACTGTAAAATGGGTTTACAGCCAGATAAATTCAAATAATCTTGGATAGGATTCAGGCATCGAAATAGCTGCTTCAATGCACAATACCCTCTGCAATGGCAGACAACCAACTGAAGCATAGTATCAGAATTCTGTAACATATTTGAAAAGAATGCATTTTCGACTTCAAATAATATATTCTCCTGATTCTGCACCCCCTTGTGTGTCCACCAGTTGAACACAGACTCAAACCACTCCCAGTACCAGTTCCTGGAGCTTAAAGTAGAAGCTGGATTCAACAAATAATAACATCGTTGTCTTTATATATGAATGCTCAGTGTATTTTAATATAGTTTCACAAAAATAAGCTCAGCAGATTACATTGATTTAGTCCTGAACATGTAACTGGCCACGAGAAAAACCAAGCCGAAAATGGCGACCTCTTTGTTGATTTCCAATCCCTTTGAAGACGATTTGGCATGTTCGACTGCCACGCCCACTGCTTGAATTGCTCCCTCCACCAGGACATGCCTCAGAAGAGAGGATTTCCAGCCACCGTTAGCTGGAACTCCATCGATGAGCACTTCAGCACTATTTATGCGTTTGTGCTTCTCCAAGAGCTCAGCAACACGCTGTCTTTCATCTTCGGGCAGATGAATATCATCAGAATGCTGCTCGTAGAACTTGGCAAGACTGTCCAGATTTCGCTCCTTTGTGGCATTGTCCACCGCAGGATTGTTGTAGATGTCAATAAAGCGACGTGCCTCGATCGAGAACTCGCCATCATCTTGAGCACACCCAAAAGACACCAGGCACAGAAGGACAGCCATCAGGGAACTAAGGGAGAAACATTTAATTAAATTAAGTTTACTTTGTTGTTGCTCCACTACAAGTTTTACTTACACTAGACGGATTGAGCTGGCCATTGTTTTGTATGGTTGTCGAGTAGTTGTCGAGCTCACGCTGCAAACTGAAATAACATTTTCATGCAGGCGGCACATCAATTTATATTGGCTGGCTCTGTCAATTCTTATCTCTTAAAACATTCGGTTGGAAATGCATTTATTTTTCTTTTTTACACAGAGAGATTTCTTGCGATTTCCAGGGCAGAATGCGTAATCTGTTTTCTGGGCTTTCCAAGAATGAAAACTTTACCCCGTAATCCAGGGTTAGACAGATCATGCACTCTAGTAGCTAACAATGTACGAATGTACATATATGTATGTACGTACATACATATGTATTTATATACATCTGCGAATGCCTTAGTTTTAATAAACAATATTTTGCTTACATATTTACATACGTTTGGTCTTCGAGCGACAAACTTCGATGTTTTAAAACAAAATAGAGCCAAAACTTTATGCCGTATATAGCTGACTTAAGAATGATCTACGAGGAGCGCCATTCAACGTGCCAAAAGTATTGGCAAAATATTTTAAAAATGTTTTAAAATTGGTATTCATGTTCTTTATAATTTGTAAGCAAGCAAATGTCTTCCAAAGGCTTCTTGTTTCGAGAGTTATAAAAATACGTATTTTAAATGATTTGTGTTTAAATGTGCAACTATTTAAGCAGATACAAATTGATTTATTAGCAGCCTTAATAAAGGATTAACGATTGCCTACCAAAGGAAAGCACTCACAGGCATTTGAATGAGCTCAAAAGAGAATTAAATTCGATTATTTGCATTATTTCTTTATTTGTTCATGAACAAATTCATTAAAAAACGTTTTATGCAATAACATTTTGAATATGGTTAGAATATAGAGACGTCATTAAAAGTGTAGCAAATATTTAAAAATATTTATTTTATTCTTTGGCTGTGGGCTCAAATTGTTTTAGGCGTCGTTGTATCTTGGTTGATGAGTCTAAAGATGAGTTTGGCCATCAAGTTGCCAACCGTTGTGGACAGAAGGGAACCAACCCAACCCCCTTGAGCTGGAACTCCATCCACCAATTTCGAATTGGACTCAGTGTATTTGCCAATGAACTCATCGAATTGTCGTCTATCCTCATCGGGCAGCTGGATGCGATCCGAGTGGTGCGTATAAAAATCGATTAGTGTTGGAATATTCCTTTCCCTGGTAGCGGCATCTACTGCAGGATTATTATATATTTCGAGTATCTGGATCTTTTCGGCCTCGTATCGAGCATCGTGTTGCTGCGCATTGGCGGAGCACACCAGACACACGATCAGGAACAGCGGAACCCTCATTGCTAGACTGAATCGCTGCTTAAACTCACGATTCAATTTATAGCTGCTAATGGATGAGATTAGCTATCTCTTAGTGTAATCATTTATTATAAGCAGTGCCTTTCCGCTGCACCGACAACTGATAATTGTAAATGACTCATTAAATCAATTGCAATTTTGATCAAATATGTTGCAGCTTAGCAGCAGGGAACGAGTCTGTCAATGGATGGGGAGCTGATTGCTGATTTGATTTGATTTGATTTGTTTTGGCATTCTGGTATTCTGGGCCATGCCAATTTAGACAAGCGCCAGGTCGATTTGCCATTTGCTGTTTGCGCTGTCAATGGCAATGCGCACAAATCATTTCAGTCAAATCAAATGCACAATTGGCACTGGGAGCCATGATTGACAAATGTTGACCTTGAGTGGTGCTAAAAGTTTATTTTAGGGATTTCGATGTGTACTCTGGCTGCATGCCATTGCAAAATGGGTGGTTTGGGGGGTGGCTTAAGTAAAGAAGAGAATTGACTTTTACCTATCTCAAGGGGAAGTCTCGCTTTAAGATTTCTTTGGCTCGTGCAACCCTTTCGACAAAACGTTCAGACAAACAAACCCAAAAATAGCATGCAAACGGCTTTCGGTGAGCGAAGGGCGCGACAATTTGGCGCGTTGTCAAAACAAAGTGCTCCTGCACACACACACACACACACAGCAGGGACACAGTTGCTGCTAAATGTATGTGTAGAGGCTGCCAGACAAAATCAATTTGAACTGCGGCAGCCAGGCTGACAAACAAGGAGTCAGCACAGCACAGCACAGGGGAGCACCCACAAGAGAGCAAAGCAATCACAATCTGAGCACCCTCCATTCCTCTCTTTACCTCAGAGACACACACACACACACACACAGACAGATGCAGGCAACGCGTAATGGCGCGTAAAGTGTTGCGCCATCTTAGTGCGTGCCAAAAACCACAAACCTCATGGCCGCGACAGTCGCTTGGACGGGCGTAGGCAGGGCAGGGCAGGCGTCTGATAAGGAAGCGCATTAGGCAGCAAGTGAAAGAGAGGGAATGACAGAGAGAGAGAGAGAGAGAGAGAGAGACCACATCAGGAACCGGAAATGAGTCGAGCAAGCTGGCGAGATGGGCAAACAAGTACAGACATGGGGCAGGGCACCGCAAAAGGGGTTTGGGTGAGTTGAACGGACTTGCTGCCAGGCCCAACTCTCTCTTCATTGCAATTAGCATTGGGCTCGCGTGCATTGGTGTGTATCTCCCACTCTCTGCCACTTCAAGGGGATAACAGGCCAGTCAGAAAGAGAGAGAGAGAGAGATAGAGAGAGAGAGAGAGAGAGAGAGAGCGTAGGCTAACGAGCTGCGTATGAGACTGAGCCAGGAATTCGCTGTGCCTCTTGTTGTTGATTCACTTGCAGCGAGACTTACGCACAAAGTTGCCTGCCTGCCTATGAACAGGGCTCATGAAATGTTAACAGCAAACAGGTGAGCTGCAGGAAACGAGGCCCTTGGTGGCCCATTTGGCACGAGGCCAAAACTAGCCCAGGCAGCCCAACCAGTTGCATTGTCAGAGGCACTGCGCGCTGGGGTGCTCTGGTGCTGTGCTGCTGGGCTGCCTGCTGTGGCATGTTAATGTCAGTGTCACGGTGTCAAATTGTCAGCGCCTGTTGCCACTGTGACCCTGCTGCTGCCGCCACGACCAAAAATAAGAGAAACAGAATAGTTGGCATGCCGAGCCATGAACTACGAGAGTGTGTGTGTGTGTGTACGACGCCTTAAAGTATGCCGCACACAAAAATTAGTTGTGGCAGGGACGTGAACTTTGCTCGGGTGAAAATCTTCAAAAAATGAACACACTCTACGTACGCGGAATTCGAATGTTCTGGCAGTGGGATGCCCTCAAAGGGCATCTGCAAGCATCTCCAGCAGGAAGCAAGCAAGTCGTACCTGCTGCCAGCTAAGGCAGAGACACTGAATCGGAGAACGGTAATCCAGCATATTGGTCATTAAGCATACGCCCTGAAGACCCACGTAAACCCTCATCAAATTAATAACTTTTGAGCGGGAGAGCAACCCTTCCCACGCATATGCCACAAATATCCGTGCACATTTTTTTAATTTAACCACTTGTTAAACAATAATATCCAATTTCAAAACAAACGCAGCGAGTGCGCAGGCCAGAAGAGAGACAGAGAAGAGAAGAACAGGGCTCCCTCTCTCGCTCTCTCTTTGAGATGTTTCCACAATGCATACACACAAATGTACACCAACACCAACGGGCGAGTGAAAAGTGGCAGAGGCCGCACAGCTCAGAAGTTTGGCCAGGAGCAGGTCCATCCCACAGTTCGACACGAGAGCTGAGCGAGTGCGGACGCGTGCAGCGGCTAACAAGCGAAATAAAACACATTGAGAGAGGGCTGTAAACAGTGCTGTAAACAAAACAAAAACTGTGTGAACTTGAGAGAACTGTGGGTGGAGTGTACGTGCCTGCCATATGCGTCTTTGGTGGCTGCGCGAAGGTGCCACAGATTAATTAGCAATTAACGCTCACCCACTGCAATAAGCGACGGCCGACAACCGACGACCGACACTCCACAGGCCGCAGTATGTCCGAAATTATTGAACTAAATGTTGGCGGTGTCAGCTACACGACCACGCTGTCCACGCTGCTGCAGGACAAGTCCTCGCTGCTGCACGAGCTCTTCAGCGGCGAGGGGCGCGAGTCGCTGGCCAAGGACAGCAAGGGGCGCTACTTCCTCGACCGCGACGGCGTCCTCTTCCGTTACATCCTGGACTATTTGCGCGATAAGGCGATGAATCTGCCAGAGGGCTTCCGCGAACGGCAGCGCCTGCAGCGGGAGGCGGAGCACTTCAAGCTCACCGCCATGCTGGACTGCATACGTGGGGAGCGGGACGCCCGTCCGCCCGGCTGCATCACCATTGGTTATCGGGGCAGCTTTCAGTTCGGCAAGGACGGCCTCGCTGATGTCAAGTTCCGCAAACTGTCCCGCATCCTGGTCTGCGGCCGTGTGGCCCAGTGCCGCGAGATCTTCGGCGACACGCTAAACGAGTCACGGGATCCCGACCATGGCGGACCCGACCGCTACACCTCGCGCTTCTTCCTGAAGCACTGCTTCATCGAGCAGGCCTTTGACAATCTGCACGATCATGGATATCGTTTAGCCGGCAGCTGCGGCTCGGGGACGGCTGGCTCGGCCGCGGAGCCCAAGCCGGGCGTGGACACGGAGGAGAACCGCTGGAACCACTACAATGAGTTTGTCTTCATCCGGGATTAGGGCCATCAGCCGACTATGCCCCCTACGTTAAGCCCGCAGCCCCACCAGCCCCCACCCAAGCAGCTGTCTCTATCCTTCAGTGTTTCGTTATGTCCTGCATTCTGCTGAGGCCCACAGGCAACGACTCAACAACAAGAACAACCAACAGCTGACATCGACAGCGACATCGACATCGACATCCTGTCGTACTTGCGACCTTGTTCTGCCTGCCTCGTCAGTCTTACGCTTTAATGAGCATCCATTATGCGCATAGGAGATCATAAATTGGACAGCAACGAACAGTGGGTGAGCAGAGCAAAGCCAAGGAGAATCCAAAGGTTTGAGTTTCAACCCACCTCTCGATATACTTACTATACAAATGGGAACATTTCAAATGTACAATTGAACCAACACAATCCACAACACCTACCCCTAAGCCTAGACAATTATTTAGAAAAACTTTATCTTCCTTTCTTCGATTTGCCTGCTAATTAAATGCGAGTTACACTCTTAATGTCCGGGGGAGCGGGAGAGACCCATCAAATTTGATATGTTGAGCTGCTGCGCATAAATTTCGCTGATGAATGAAGACGAATTTGGATTTACGAGCAGACAACAAAGTGAAAATGAATTGGCAGCGGCAGCGGCAGAGAGCGGGCAGCAGATACGCAGCAACAAATCGAACATTTTATTAGCCCCAAAATCCGTTAATGCATTGCAGAATAAACAAAACGAGTGGAATACATAAAACAGAATCGAAGAATGGAAGTGAAATGAGATAAGAAACAGAGAACGAACCACAGACAGTAGACCATAAAGTAGGGAATATTCGAATAAATGGTCATTTAGTTACTTAAACAAACAAACTCAAGCCACACTGAACAACAATTTGAACAATACGGGTTACTCTCTCTCTCTCTCTCTCTGAAACTAACGAAATATTGTAGGAACAGAAGACACAAATAAAACAACAAAACTCAAGCTCCAGTACCGCGGAGCGTACAATGGTAACAAAAAATGGTAAATTTAAAGTTTTATTAGCCTAATAAATGTCGAAACTTGGAAAAACAACATAAATACTATAGATATCTGTATACATAGCGGCAAAGGATAAAGGCAGAAAACATCTGGCGCCCAAATATGAAGGCCCAAGCAGAAAGCCAAACCCAATACATAAAACTCAAACGCAAATCGATATTAGAAGCATATTTATAATACAAATATTATACAAGGGCTGTCACAGGACAGACTCTTTGGCAACAAAAAGTTATCCAAAGTGTTTCCGATTTCCGGAATGCACCGAATAAATCAACCAAAAATGTGGACATATTCGAATGGATGACAGCTACAGAGAACGACCAGCAGCATAGAGCACTTTCTGGTTAAACGAAACATTCGTTGGCTCATTTTTGTTGCTGGAACTACCACTCTGACAACGAGGAGTATTAAATGTCAGGCAAAGGCATTTTCATGGGTGTGATTGTCATATGAGATGCTTTTGAAACACCACCACCACTTCGATTTATTGGTGAAATGTAATGAGAGATGCCAAAAACAAATGGACACGAAGTACTTCCAAAAACCAATGGGAATACAACACATTTTACCCAATACAATTTGCTGAACATTAGAGAGCCCCTCTTCATTGATTTGAGAGCTGCTTCAACAGACTCATTGAAATATATATTCCGCTGACATATCTCGCATTGCATTTTCCCCCTCTTTGGTTTGTTGTTGATCTCATTTCCATCTGCTCCAATATTTGTTAAATGATGCGCCCGGCGGTGAACTCCAATGAAAACAGCGGGGCGCATCGAATAAAATTGAAGCACACACAAAATAAATACGCGAACAAATTGTATAAAAATACGAGAATAAATTGTTTAAAAATCGAATTGCATATGCACGTACAATGTAATCGTAAACAATAGCTTGGGCATATGCATGAGCAAACTATCGAGCTGCATTATACATACATACACTAATGACGAGGCTCACACAGATGTTATGAATCAATATACACATATATACATACATATATATCTATACATATACCTAATTATATATTAAAACAATTGTCGATATTGAAAGTATCTTATAAATGTTTAGTATTATATGTAATTGGATCCAAGTCGAGAACATGAGATGGGACGGAAATGTACGAGTATTGTATTATTAATTGAATTAAAAACTAAAACTAAAGCTAATTTAAACTAAACTAAACCGAATGTAAAATGTATTTAGAAAAGCGCAAACAGGAAAACTGCTAAAATAGCCTATAAAGTGCGACTATGAAGCAAGATATGTACATATGTATGTACAAGTATGTATGTATGTAAAAAGGTATAACTTGCAACAGGCGAAAAACAACAATAAATTAAAGAAAACAAAGAAAACGTAGGATTGTTTTATGTATTGCATGTGGTGTGGGCTACTGGGATGTGAACCCCGTAAACTTATATTACGTTCTCTGGCATTGTGGCATAAATCGCACAACTCTCTGACATTGACTGCGGGTAAATAAAATATATAGACTTACGGCTCACGACAGCTCATTAAAATTGACGAGCATACAAATAAAACACAAAACACAACAATGTAAACAAAATCGTAAAAGAATCAAATATACATTTGAAATAAACACAGCGAAAAGTCGGCAAACAATGGCAAACAAAAGTTTTTGCGGCCAACAAGGCAAACAAACATCGGTCTCAAAACGTTGGCTGGGGAACAAAGCCGAGTGTATAAATAGCTAAAAGTCAAAGAAATGAATAGAGGCGACCATTAAAGAGACAGCAACAATTCCGCATTTGTTTAAATTCAAAGCGGGCAACAGTCATTTCTGCGCGGCGGTAGATCTGCTGTCAGAGGTCCTGAACAGTCAGCGGCAAGGGAAGGGCGAGGGGAAAGGCAAGGCAGAGAAATGTTGAAATTAAAAGGGAAAATGCTTTCTTGCTGTTTTTTGCCATTTTCTTTATTTTGTGTTTGTGCGTGTTGAAGTGCGCTCCAGAGCCAGAAAGGTACACATACCAATAAAGGAATCAGGCAAAGGGAAAACGAAAGCGAAAGCGAAAGCAAAAAAAGGCCTGACGAAAGTTGGCGCCAATGGGAAATGCACTGCCTTAATGGAGCCCACCCACACAGGCGCACAGGGCGAACACTGGGCGCTGTTCGCCATCTGCATACTAAGCAACAAGAAAAATATTCTTTTGCGTTAGCGAGGGGGAACGAGACAGTGATAGAGAGTGGTCGGATATTGACTGTACGGCCGTAAGATGTACACAATATGCAAAGTGTGGGTTTCGGATAAGGTAAGTCAGTAAGAATCCACTCCACAGCACACACTCCACATACATTCAGTTCCAGGAAGACCGAATTTTGGTATCTGCTGTGCGCATATAAATTACAGAGCTAATACTTCCAAGCTTCCGCACCCAGCCTACCAATTCCACTTTTACTCCCACGAGGCACCAGTCTACTCTAACTATGAACAGACGATGCGATACCCGCTACTAAGGATACGGATAATGGAAAACCCTTCTCGATTTGCTACAAATAACTAACAGATCGGGACAACTTTTTCTTTGAAGTCTTCCTCCCACTGTTACATACTTTTCCGTGAATACATCATACCCTTGTGGGTTACACATACGAAGTGTTTCGAGTCGGGGCCTTCCTGGGTGTGTGTTGTGAGCTTCTGACAGCAGGGAAATGAAATGATGCCTTTATGTCTCTTACGGTAAATTACCTTGATTTGATTTCGCCATAGCGAAGTTGGCCCCGTCTGATTAACATTTCCTCTCTGTGCGCCGCCGAGTCATCGTCATCATCATTTGCAGCAACAAAAGTGCCTCGAAAAGCGCCCGCACCCGCCGCTGGCACTGGCACCAGCACCCTGTCAGTTTCAATTAGTTTCAACTGGATGAGAAGAGCGGCCCTCAACTGAGTGGGTACACACGGGTTGGGCGCCATCAAATAAAAAGGCGCAAGGCGTCTCCACCGAACTTGTCGCCTGGGTGCCTTATTAATTCATAAATTTCGCATAGGTCGAGGCAGGATGCTTTAAATATATTTAATTTCATTAAATGGCGACGCATCGAAGAATGCCAGCACTTGCAGCTCGTGTGGTTACCCAGATCCGTCGCTTTGTCTCCACGTCGGTCCTTTTGAAATGTGTGGCATGCTTTACCGGGGCACAATTAACACATCAATTTCCATGGCTGAGGCAGGAAGGCAGGCGCTTAGCGTGCGTGAGCATTTAATTAAGAGCCCAGTCGGTGGTGGAGTGGTCCCAATCATGGCATGAGCTATAGCATGATCTGATCACCTACTCGTCTTAATCTTCTGTTAAGGGATTGCCTTGCCCTGTCGCCCAGAGTAGTATTTATGTTAAAATACACCAATTCGGAGTATGTATCGATAGCTGTCATTTTTTTTGGCAATTACTGTTTGGTATTGTACTTGGTATTTAACAGAATAAGTTTCGGATAAGTTTTTTTGAAACATAAATACTTTTAGTACAAAAAAAGCATTCATCTGGCAAGATGGCAAGTCAATTTTTTCCAAGAAGCAACTTAAGGTTGATATAGGTCTATTAAACTGTTATTTCCCTTCAAAAGACGAGAAGTTTTGTTGAATGTTTCATTGTTGTTTCCAGTTCCAATGTTGAACGACAAATGGGGCTAATCTTTGCCACTTCAGATTGTCAGACATCGGCAAGTCCTTGGAAGCAGCGTACGAGTTTCTGCTCTTTCGCGATCACATAATCTAGAGGCATTGACAGTAGATTCCATGGTCAATCTTTGATTGGGTAAGATACTGGTTTCCATCTTCGTAATTTGCTTAAATGTATTGTTATTTCCGCTCTTTATGGCGCCACAAGCATTTGTTTGAATTTCCCACCAAAACAAACAGGAACCGCACACACACCGAGGTGTTGGGTCATATGTTCATATGTAAGTACGTCCGTACATATTGTATGTAGTAAGTATGTGGTATGTACATAATCATTGCACGTTCTCCATATGCTCACATCCACACAAATGCAAAGACATAATGACCGCATCATTCACCATACAGAGCCCCGAAACCCTATTTACAACTCGTATTTGCCGTTAGTTTTAAAGGCCCAAACGTGCGCAACGCCCTGCCCTGCCCTGCACTGCGTGTGCGAGTGGGCAGTCATAAAATAACAGTTGGGGCCAGCCCAGAAGAGGGCTCAAGAAGTAGTTAGGTATGCCCTTGACGCAATGTGCTTTCCTGCGGCCCCAAATGGCAAGCTTATTACTAACCCACTGAACCCTTAATCAACCCCCCCAGAAATACTACATTATGGGAGGGTTCTTGAGGACCAGCAATAGAAAAAAAAACTACATCTGAGTGTTCTAAAGGCAGTAATGAAAAATGTACATAATAGTTAACCCTCATATTTAAATAATATTTAAAAGAAAAAGAAAAAAAGAAGTGAAACTAGTTAAAGTTTTCGAACTTGCCTCCTGTGAGGGTTGAACTCACGGCCTTTGGTTTACGAGACCAACGCTCTACCACTGAGCTAAAGAGGCACTGCGAAGAGCGGCGCCAAATGCCTTATATCACCCACCCCGCTCGGCGCTACGGGTAAATGAAGAGAGAATGAGCGAGCACTGAGAGATTCTTTATCAAACAGATCGTGACTCATCGTATGAGCAGCGTGAGAAAATGTAAGGAAATTTACTAAAATGCGTTTCAGGAAAATTTAGAAAAACAGATGAGAAGAATTCAAAGCTTCAACGGTGGAAATAAAGAGTGAAAAAGACGACAAAAAAAATCTCATTTACATTGAAACCTGCCTCCTGTGAGGGTTGAACTCACGGCCTTTGGTTTACGAGACCAACGCTCTACCACTGAGCTAAAGAGGCTTCGATGTAGCGGTTGCCAAACGGCGCATAGGAGACAGCGCTCAGCAAATAGTGCACAAAGAGAGTGGCGCTATGGAGCGAGAGAGCGTAGCGTCACAGAGGCATGCGCAGTGAAAATTCTTAAATATTGAAAATCATTTTTTGGAGATTATTCAGTAAAAATTCTAGTTTTAAGCATTAGAAATGGAGCAGCAAAGTCTTTCAAATATACCATTGTTTTATTGGTAGGACATTTAGATAAGATAATGGCACTGCTTTTATCTGGACCCTGTAGATGTTTCTGATTAGAGCAAACACACAAAAGACAACTAACTATTAGCTAATAGAGTGATACAATTTCATAATTGCAGTATGCATGAGACGGTTAATAAGCGGCCATCCATCATGATGACAAAACAGAATTTGATGCTGCTTTTTGTGGCCAGTGTGTCGCTTAGCGTTGACCAAGACGAATACACAGGAACATCACTCATTGTCACAAACACACAACCACAAACAGTCGGAGCTTACATTATGTGAGTGCCACAAAGCGGAAATGCTTTGTGGCAGCTCCAAATGAAAGCATTTCCCTTTTCCAGCCAGTGCAAAAAAGTGCCCAAAAGATGAATTCAAATTTTCCCCACTGTCAGCCAGTGCGTTTTCCTTCGCATAATACGGATACATGCCATTTCCAGTTTCCCGGCCTTGGCTTTGTTTCAACTTGAGCCACCAATGACAAATACACTTGTCACACAACACAATTGCGGTGAATGATAGTCACCAACTAAATTCCCTGAATGTAGACAAATATTGTACGAGAGGCAGCCAACGAGCTACCCAACAGATGTCTGCAATATGTGAGTGACAATTCTATTAGTTGCAAATTGAACTGGCCCGGCCGAAACCAAGCAAGAGCCAGTAAACGGCATTTGAAGGCCTCTCCAAGTGGCGGTGGGGCACGCAAACCAGCCATTAACACCCGTCATAACTGGGGCTATAAACAAGAGGTCCTGTGACGCAATCCCAAAATAACTATGCTCGGTTTATACCAGCGATGAGATTGTGATGTCACCGCTTTGTGTTGTTCTTCCTCAATGGCAACAGCTGATCTAATCGAACCCAATGCTCATGTCAAACGGTTTATATGAGATTATCCATCTTTCTATCCTAACTAGACCAATAACTTTGTTCCTATCTCGGGATTTTAATCGCATAAATGATCCCGCTTAAGGGCTCTATGGGTTGGCCCATAACATGTCTGTTTCTGCGCCCTCTCCGACTCTTTGCTAGTTGTCAGAGTGATTTACGCACAGGCGCAGGTCAAATTAATTGCCACTAATCAAGTGATTTGAATTTTTCATGCGCGAGCCTCGTAAAAAGGATTCCCGTGTTCTTCTCAAAGTTCTCGTTAGGAGGCGGCCTAAAGCAATTTATGGCGTTTTATAGCATCACTAATTGCACGCAAGCGCGGGCTCTGATTAATTGCTGCCAAAAAGTGGGATTGGGAAGAGACTCGGCAAGCCAGAACTCCATTCTAACACATGTTTATTGATTTTTGTCCCTTAACAGCACACACGTGCAGATACATGGCTGATGAATGAAGCTAAACGGCAGTATTTATATCCCGACCAACAGCAAAACAATATGGGAAAATTAAAGAAAATGGTCAGGGAGGCACGCCCCAAATTCTTTGTGCCAAGAAGCTAATTTATGGCAAGCTGCTCCCAACAAGTTGTGACCCCTGGCATATGCCACTTCCAGCTTACTGTTGCTGGGACGTCTGCAGCCTGGCATCTTCATTTGGGGTTTGATTTTTAGAGATCTGACCAAACTGTCGAAATTCTCGAAGCGGCAAGTCCCATTCCTCGTTGAGATATTTGCGGTTTGTGCGTAAATACGATTGGACGGGCAGGCAGCAGCAATCTGTTTTGGATTAGTAGAGGCTCTCCCCTTACCAGTAGCACTATGTACATACTACATGCATAAATAAATGGTATCTCTGACCATGCTCATTTGCATGTCGCTGCTGCCACTTTTTTATGGCCGTTAATTATTCCAACTTCCAGATGGTTAAATACAAATTAAACGCATTTCGGCAGCTAATAAAATTTAGTGGTCTCACGTAATATTTATTTATTTATGGCTGGTCATAAATCCCATTGCTAAAATAATCAAAAGTCATCTGCAATAAATTAAACGCCCCTGGCGCAGGCCTGTGCCTTCCAGGCCTCTGGCCGCCGCAGATAGCCGAGATAGCCATAGCGAACAGAGCGAGCCACTTAATGAGGCACGAAAAACAATTTGACAAAAGCTGCGGGCGCCAGCCGAGGAAAATTACCATAAAGAATGCATGAAATTTGCAATTAATAGAGCGGGAAGTGGGGGAAAAACTAAGGGGAAGGGGCAGTTCCGACTGCTGAATGGTGTAATTAATTGAAGTGCAAATAAACAAGGCATCGAAACAGAAGTAACCGGAAATGGACGGCCAGGCCCCGTTTGTGTCTGCTTTTGCCGGGCATTGTTTAGATCGGACTCTAGTTGTGGTCCATTTCAATAGAACAAAGTGTGTCGGACTGCCAGCCAGGCACTCGCTCAAACAGTCAGTCGTCAGTCAGTCAATCAGTCAGTCAGTCAGTTAGGTCCTTTCTCCCTAGCTAACACATTCACACATACACACACACACACTCGTATTTGAATAATGAAATTACCTGGCATGCTTTCAGCGTTGCGTTGACTTTCGCTTCTGTTTTTGTCTGTTGTTGGGGGTCCTTTTTTCTTACTATTTTTTTCTCTTCGAACGGCATAAAGAGAACAAAGCACAAAACAAACTACCGATACACTCACACAGATACCGTATGGACATGGACGATGTTATGGACATGCCATATGCATGGGCCGCCTCCGCACCACTCCTCTTCTCGATTGCGGCTTTGCTTTGTGCCAACGAACGTCAATGGCTTTGTGTTTATGACTGTGTATTAGTGTAGAAGAGTGGGTTTTGTGTCTGTGTGTGTGTGCATGTGTGTTTTGTGGAATTTTTCACATTTTAATTTTTCAATGGAACACCCAACAAATGGATTCTGTTTGCTTGCTCGGAAAAGTGAGCTGAAAACTAATTTTCTTGGATTTACATCGACACGATCTAGAACAATATTATATTTGGTTTCAATACAAATATTGACTAATATTTGCACAATATTCTTCTGTGATTAATGAATTTATTACCCTTAAGTCTCAAGCCGTTCCTTATCTGAGGTAACCTTATGTACATGGCTCCAACAGATGGCTGACAAAGTCTTAATCGATACCCATTTGGAATGCGTGCATGTGTAGAAAGTTAAGGACTAACAATGAAGATGTTTATGATGATGAAGAGGCCGCCCCTACACAATAGAATTCATACATACCGCTTCGCATGGCATAAATGATGGTCATTATTGGCATGTTGTGTGGACCCTCCAGGGCCATATCGCCCTGACATTGTTATAACCGCACAGAACACACAGCCGCTGGCTATTCTACAACATGAGACGATTCTGCTACTGCTCTAATAAATTCGATTAGATTCACCCCCACAAATACACCCAATGCAGCCCACACACACCGCCACACTCGAGTTGAATTATTGATTCGTCCTTCGGTTCGCATAACTCCATTAATAATTCCTCACTGGCATTTAAAAATCGAGAAAGAAAGCGATTGGGAGAGGGAGACTGGCAACAATGGGAAACGAGAGCCGCGCATATCCGTGAGAATGAGTATGAACATTTTACCGGCTTTAAGTCTTGTTAACTGCCATCGACAGCCACGTCCGCACGTGGTAATTTGTATATGGGTTCCACTCTTTTGCCATGGACAGTAAATGAATTTTAAAACAACCTCAGCTGACATTGTTAAAAATACGGGGAAAAAACATTTCGGCTGTGCAAAATTAAAGAAAAATAAACAAAACACCAACAAATTAAAGTCGGAATAAAAATCGGAAATCCCACATGAACCACAGCTCCAAACACAAACGAAGGGTTTAAAAAAAAACAAAACAAAAATAAACCACAAGTCTAAATAAAATGGCCGCCCCGGAAACGGAAAAGGAAATCAGTCGCATTTAAATTTGTCGGGGTGGAAGAAACGGGGCGTCAGAAAGGAAAAGAGAAAACGTAGTTGCGTTACCAGTAAGCAAATTAGCTTTGAGAGTCCCAAAGAAGAGGTGTGGCAGGGGCAAAGGAGGTCCCTAACTGCCAATTGGCATGAAAATTCATGCAAAATCAAAGCAAATTAAAGTGAGAGCCCCAAAACGAGAGTCACGAAGTCAGCGAAGCGCGACGGCGGAGGGCGTTACGAAAAAAAAAAAAAGAAACTCGAGGAAACCAGAGGCATGTCGCTCGCACACACCCAGCCAGAGAAAAACGAGGAATAAGAGTGGAAAAGAGAGACCACCGTCGGCTCCTGCCCCACAATTTATAACGTAAAGCACATAAATTTCGAATTTGTCACAAGAAATGTTTGCTGTTAGCCGCTTTAACGGTGTTTTGGTGCAGGCAAATGAAAATAAATCACCGCACCCACAAGGAGTGGGAGTCCAAAGGCTGTTCGTATAGGCGACAGACACACGAAGAGGCAGCTGCGACCGGCGTGCCGTATGAGTGATGTTGAACTTGAACTTCTCGTGCAAGTTTATCTGCCTAGTGCCGGCGTATATCAAAATGCATTAAAGCGATACATATTGATATTAAATTGGCAAAGAAAACACCAACAATCGCATTAGGTATGCGCTCAAACAGCATTTAACCAAGCGCTTGCGAGCCTTAGACTAATTAAGTGATTACGCCTAATGAGGCTTAGACACTGAGTGCTTAATCTTCTTTGAATTAAAGTTGTTCAATAATATCAATCATTTATAACATTATTGATAGTGTTGATAGTGTTTATTTATAACTTAAAACTGACTAAAAAACAGATTATTCAATAAAGAACTTTCAATAACTTTCGTTTATGTTAAGCTAAATATATTTTATTATTCCATAGATGAGTGCGCACACACGGAAACAAATAAAGTGTTACCTATTTGAATCAACTAGTAGCTTAGGGTATAAAGCACTTATTTCATACAATCGGGTATTTTTTTCCTCAGTGTAAGCATTTTAAGTCTCAAATAAACGGCCAGCATTCAATTCAGGTAAATTCAAGTCCAGTATTGATGCTTTTTTTTAAGGCACGACCAGCTGGTCAACTGTTCGGACTATAGTTTGAATTGCTTTTCGCAAAACTTTTTCTATTTTATTAAATTTAGTATGCTGTTCAGGACCGTTGCAAAACGAACTTGCTAAGTGAAAGATGTAGAGGAAAGCGGGAGGAAAGTGTGGGTGACCGTGTCCCCATCGAGAGATAAGAGCCAGCCGCATGTGTCCTCAATGGGAGACTGTACTACAACTTTATAGAATATAGGTTCTGCTGCCCACTGCAATGCCGCATGGAATGGTATTGCATTTGCAATTTGCCACACGTTGCGTTCTTTGTGCACACACATACATGTTTATGTAAACACTGTCCTACCTGGTATAGGTCCATGTGCCAGAGATGGCAATCGTGCGACGGGCAATGTAATTAAAATGCCATTTGCTATGGCAATACCGGGGAATACATTCAATTATCGGTGGCAGAGTTCGTGAATGGCATTTATGCGGCGTTCCAATTGAAATTCGATTAAATCTCTCAAATATTTAATTAAATTCACTTGTTCTGCCCCAAGCCGAAACGTTTTGACGAGCGTGTAATGAAATTTTCCAGCCACATCTCTCGATTTCGAATGAATGGCAAAAGCATTGCTCGGAAAATTTATATATTCAATCAATTCATCCACTTTAGAGTTGAAAGAGTTGGCAACTGGTAGTGTTTAAATGAAGTATCTACACGACATCTACACACTGCAAAATGGCGTAAAATTGCACCCAAAATAAACAAAGTAAATGGCAAAATATACAAAATAAGCACTTTTAACTTTGATGTTTGGTTTCGGAGCAATTTGCAAACTCAAACGAGTCCCAAAGCCCTGCGTATTCAACCGCTGATGAAGCAACTGAACCATCCCATGACCAAGAGCAGCAGACAGAAGAGCAACAATGTGTAATATACAATAGGTACATACATATATAATACAGCAGCTTTCCATTTATTGACTTTTCTTCTTGAACAACTTTGTTGCTTTATGTGTATTCTGTTGCCATAAAGCGCAGGGCAGGGCAGGGCAGGGCAGGGCCGACAGCAGCCAGCAGGTTGAAGGCTGAAATTTATGAAATTTTTAGGGGACTCACGCAGTCCAGACCAAGGACCAATAAATCATTTAATGGGATCCCTGGGCACCGTCCCAGGACACAGTCCTCGAGCAGGTGAGGCTGAGGCTGGAACTGGCTGTCGATGGTGCGCAGGAGCCACCTGATGTTCGCTTTTAACGGTTTCCGGCTGGCCCCCAAAAATATTGTCTGAAATTTCCGGTGCCCAATGCATCGATGATGATGTTCTCGTTGACGATGATGGCGATATTTATGGGTTTATCAAAGTTAAATATATGGGACTTTCGCTCGACTTTCTCCCTAAATTATTCAATTAGCAGTTGTCGACATGCGGGAGCGGGAGCGGTAGCTGTAGAGGGAAGCGGGAACCGTTGGCTCCGCTCCATTTCCCTAGTCAATCAATAAGCCGGGAGCATCTGCTTATCGGCCCGCAGCAGGCGGGGTCGCTAAAGCATGACCTTCAAACATCCTTTCACACATTTTCCCTCCATTTACGCTCCGCTCTTTCGTTTTTTAAATGCCTCACATTAAGTATAAAAAAATGTAATAGGTTTCCTTTATGGGTCGCTCGCTTGGACGCTGCGCCGCTCAGGTTTGCTCCTCCCCCAGCTCTGCCGCACACTGAGAGACAGCAATAGCTCGCAAAAAAACAAAAAAAACACAGGGGGATGGGAGTTTGGTATGGGTCCTAACAGTTGATACAAATTTCAGCATTTTATGACAAAAACCAACCAGCCAGCGGCAGTGCCGCAGCACGACCATTTGAATCGATAAGCAGTTTGAAGCCTTTCAGATTTCAATTGTCCTTTATTGTCCCGGGGAAATTTTTTATGATAACCAAATCCATTTCAATGCCATCAAAAATGAATGAAAATGGTTTAAGAGCGGAGAATATGGTTTGGCAAATGGTATGGCATTGGGTATGGCTCATAAGTGGATAAAAGGAAGGAAAGGCAGAAGGGAATGAGGCCGAGAACGCAGTGATTAGAAATGCAAATGCATCCAGTCCCAAAGCAGACATCAAATGGCCAACTAAAAGCAGAAAACCAAACTTGGTCATATTTTGCCTGCCCTCCCTATCCCCCTTTCCCCCTTGCCGTAAACTTTCTCTGCATATTTGGGTATTTTCATGACTTTTAAGTGGCGAGAGGGACAACAACCCGAAACGCCGCCAAGTGCCCGGACCTCGGCTCAAATAATTTATTAATGCACAAATGCCGCTGCCAAGTTTTGAATTTTAATTATTTGGCCATGTAGCGGAGGCCGGAAACGCGCCAAAGCCAAAAGGAAACACGTCGAAGGCCGGACCTGAGGACGCGGAAGTAATGCAAGAGGCCAAAATACAATGGCCAAGGAGACATTCAGGACGAAGTTGGTTAGTTTCGGTGCCCGCTCACCAGAGCACTGCCTTGTTTAAATATAAAAATACTCTGAGTGGAGAGCAGGTCTTGGGTTGAAGTTATCTTTATATAAGAAATACATTTTGAAAGTCCAAAATAAACTCTCAAATGCAATATTTCATCCCATTTGCCATAGCAAATCGAATCCGTGCGCCCCATTTCCGTGCCCATTCAATATTATTTGCCATTAAATCAAGAGTTTAATCAGCGATGCCATTTGGAACTCTATTATTATAGGCAAGCTCCAAGACCTTCGAGGCACCTTCACAATCAAGCGCTGAGGTTTTGCAATTTTCAGTGGAATCGTCTAATTAAAAGACATACTGCCTCCTTGAGACAGCGACTTGAGGAGCGAGGAAAAGCGAGGGCAAAACGAGGAGATCTCTTGGCTAATCCTCAGCTACTTAGGGGCCGGCTTCAACGTCTTTAGGTTCGCTTTTGCTGGTTTTTAGAGCTTTTGTGCTCCCTCAACACGGTTTTATGGCCCAAGGCTCTCGAAATTAGCGCGTCGGACAGCCAAGGCCGAGATCCCACCCACTGCCCGTAGTTGTCTGTCGTATTGATTTTTTGCTCGCTTTTTTTTTGCTTTTTTGACAAAACTCTGTCAGGAGTGCCTGGCCCAGCGCCTGCCATCATAATTGAGGGCACAATCTCAAACGCGCGGCGATAATTAATTTGTATTGCCTTTAAAGAAAATAAATTTCATACCGAATTTATGCGTATTTTCCTGACAGGCCAGGAAAGTCTTAAAGGAAATGAAATTCATTAGAGAACAAGTTCATGTCCAACTTTCAGCAAAGTTCTTATTTCCCGTTTGCCACTCAACACTTGTCGTCGTTTCGTTTGGAAAATTTGCCTAGCTAAAACAGTGGCAGAGCTAAATTGGATTGTGTTCACATCCCTAGGATTTTGGCGACGTGTCAAGGACGAGTTAAATTTGTAGAAAATTCCAACTGCCATGCGGACCAAACAAAAATACAACGAAACCTTAAAACTCGAGGACAAGTTCTCCTGCAACTTTGTTGTTAGATTAAAAGCATTTTCCGACAAAATGCGAAACTTCTCACTGCCACTGCTCTATATATGGTGTCTCTGTGTGTGTGTGTGTGTGTGCCTATGTGGGTGTGTGGCGCAAAGAGCCAGAAAGTCGCATTGGTTGACTAACAAAATGGAAGTGGTGACTAGATGAAGCAAACCACTGCCGCCGGCAATAAAAATCTATTACATTTTGTCAGACACAACTTTGATTTTACGAACTGACAAACTGAGCACCAGAGACATGCCCACAGATACTCGTAGTCTAACATTCCTGAGTTTCCATTCCTTTGCCTGCCATCAAATAAAACCCAACGCTTGAGAGTTTTCTGTCAAGCGCTAAACTTATGCAATGGTTTTCCTTTACTTATTATTTTATGATGCTACACCAAAGAACTTTGACGCGTCTGGCACATACAGACAAACTATGTACCTACATAATGTAATAAAAGTTCGCCACGCCTCAAGACTTTGAATCTGGCTTCCTGCCTTGGGACGGGCAGGGAACATCAAAGGGAAATCTTTTCATCGAAAAATCCATGCATTACATATTTTATCGTCGAATAACACGAATATATCCGTATACGTGCAACATTCCCT
Source organism: Drosophila guanche (assembly GCF_900245975.1). Lineage (NCBI taxonomy): Eukaryota > Metazoa > Arthropoda > Insecta > Diptera > Drosophilidae > Drosophila > Drosophila guanche. Next base: position 770,809 of record NW_022995755.1, on the reverse strand, counting down.
TTTTATGATCCGTTTTCATCTCTTTTTAAAGACCAGATTTATGTAAATTTCCATTAAAAGGCACAAAAATAGTAAATAAAAGAAAACCTGATGAAAAGTGCTGGATAAACAGCTAATTTGGAAAGGTTACACATTCAGTATTAAATTCGATGCCAATTTAAAAATAAATGTATGCAAATTGTGGGGAATAAATGAATGAAGAGTCAAACAAAAAATGTTGAAAAAACTTTGGCGTTGGGGAAGCAATTTGTAGACTGGGTTTATGGATAAAAAAGAAAACTTTTTAATTTCTTCATGATGCTGGGAAAAAAGGTAGATTATCATTCAACGCTGCTGATGTGTTGCCCCATAATGCTGAAGTAGCTGAAGAAGGAGGCTTGGGGCAATCGCTCACTTGCGTACGATTGCAGCAGTGCCATCATCATGTGCAGGAAGCGGAAAATCACATGAAAATGCCAAGTCGAGGGCCCCCAATGGGGAAACTTTGCTCAGCATTTATGTGCAAATTTTGAGTTAATTAGTTTGATTTCATGCTCCAAGTGTCAAGCAAGCATCCCACTACGGATTGCCAATGCCATTTGCCAACTCATTAAAACTTCCCCAAGTTCCCGGGCCGCAAGTTCCACAGTTCTGAGTGGTAAACGATTGCTGTCAAACAAAAGCAAAACAAAAAATTCCACAGCATTTCTTTGTGGAGGTCTCCGCTGTCCTCTGAGGTCCGTTAAATGTATATATATATAAATCGATTCTAGGTTAAATTATATGCAAATAGCTTGACAAGGTCAACTGCCGCTGCTGCTGCTGCTGCTGTTGCTGCTACTGGGCCCAGCTTTGATCAATTAGTGCCGCCTTGCTTTAAGTTTAATAAACTGTGAAATTTTAATTAAACGCAAACAAAGTTTGGATGATGTTTGACAGGCTTAGCGAAAGAAAATTATGAGATAAAAGGATTTAGTTTAAAGTTTTGGCAAATGGAATTACCCACACCACTTGGAGCTGTATTGTTTTAAGCTGCTTTGACAAGTTTCCACATTTAAGAATTATTCGAACAATTTATCTGCCTTTAAATGTGCAACAGAATGTATGTACATCCAGTTGATTGTTACCCGCACAAGCGATGGACATTTCATTTTGAGCTGACAAAACGCAAACAACGTTTTTCCCAATTAGCATCGCTCGCAATTTCACACTTTCCTGCGACGACAGGACATGCCTCGAACAGCACACGAACAACAGAATCAGAAAGGAAACTACATGACAGCCATGTAAATGCGATATGTAACATGTAATTTCATTGGGGGCGTTGACAATGACAATGACACTGACACTGAAAACGGAATGGCGAATCATCACATTGACGACAATGGCGATGCTGGCGATACAAGGATGCGTTGAGTTGTGGAACGAGGCTCGCTGAGGATTCTCGTGTCAATGTCACGGGCACGGGGTACACACGGGCTACCAACATGTCTCTCTGATTAGTGCGGCTCTGGCGACAGCAACAATCAATATTAATGCATGTCAGCATTCAGAAATGTTTCTGGGTGTGTATATGAAGCAAGGACATGGCCATAATTATGAACCCATCAACGCAATAGTTGGCTTTTGCTGCCTCTGTTAAATTTCTCGTTTGCCGCGTTGATTCTATTGACGGAGCTCCCCTAACCGTTAGGGGGGGGTGGGAAGGTGGAACAGGCAGACCCCAGACCCCAGGCCCCAGACCCCATCATCATCAGCATCAAATTGTCGCCTGGGAACAATTTGTGTGCAAAACTTGGCTGGCATTCTCGGCAATCGGCTCTCTCGAGTGTCCTGAGCACCGTTCCCTTGAGCTGACAATAAATATTTTTGCTTTGCTGTCAGAATGAAAATCAATACGCACAGGAAATGCTTACATATTTTGAGATACAAAAGGCGACCAATCTGTATTTTACATTTTCATTCGGAATTTCCAGGACAATTTCCAGATTTTGTGACCACTAAACTGCACGCACACACAGAACCTGAAATACGTTGTGCATAAAACAAATGAATTTCAGTGACGTCATCGGTATATGTGTGTGTACACACACACAATGAAAGCAAAGCCTCAAATCGCATTTCAAATTTGTGCCAAGGCATGTCGAGTGTAAATGTGTCCAGGGCCACAAATTGTGGCTAGTCATCTGGGAAGGGAAGGGCCAGGAGGCAGCAGAATGAAGTGCTGACAATAAACAATCCCATGAATAATAAGCAGAGCGTAATTGAAAAGATTTTAGATAGAGAAAAGCACCTAAGTATAATTTCTAATTAGGAGAAATTAAGCAATGAATTATGGCCAAGCAGAAGAATTGTAGGTACGTGGGAATATGTATGGAAATGTATCTAGAATTCTGTAAATATCCTTAGGGAATATGTAAATAGTAAATATAAAGCCACAATCTTCTATAAAAGTAATGCCTTAACGATGCAGTCGCAAAGATTGAACAGCAAATCAGTTTGAAATTCAATTTTATGGTTCACAAACTCTTGGATCACACCATAAATTTCCCTTCGTTTTAGCGTAACTTTTAGTTTGTCGTTTTTGTGTTTAATCCTTGGAAAATGCATTGTTGTCAAAATTCAAAGTTGTTTACAACAAAAGAGACAAAAAACAGAGGAAAAATAAATCAAGAGAAGAGCTTAAATATGCAAAAAGGAAAGACAACTAAAACTTCAAACTAATGAAAACACTCTACTCTCATTGACAGGACCGAAGTCGGAAGCAAAATTCAGAGAGTAAGAAGCATGGAATGGTCTTAAAGACTACAAGTTTCCTGTACCGTTTCCATGGAGTAGAAACAATCTGATTTTGGGAAAATCTTACCTAAGCACTGGCCCACCCAGCTGTCATTCTGTGGTCTGTGGATGCTTCTGGCTTGGCAAACTCAAAACCAACTCAATTTTCAATACGATAGGTTGGAAATTGGGTAAAAATGGTAGGACGCTTGAAAGCGAAGCAGGATGAACAAAAGGGAAAAGTAATTTCAGCAGCACTAAATCTGAGGCATATTACACAATACACACCACACAGGAATGACCAGGGCTGCGAAGAGAAATCTGAACCACTTAGTTGCCAAGAAAAAGCAATAAATTCTTATGAAAACAGTTGAGGCGCTGCGACACGTCCCTGTGCAAAATGAATTGAACTTTTGGTCAACGTGGAAATTGCACTAATATTTGGGCCTGCCATTACACCCCCGAGCGGGGACGGAGCGGAGCGTCCCGATTGGCGGCAGATGAGCCTACGGGGTCAGGCCAGAACAAACACACTGCCCGATGCCTTTTTGGATATTTATGAGTGTGAGGAGCGGGCAAAAAAACTTCACAAAGGCGAAACCAAAATCAAATAAACCCATGCGATAGGCTCGGAATGAAAATAATGTACGAACTGGCTGGCTGTGTGTTTGTATTGGTGCATGTGAAGCACAAGTCCCACAAGGACACTTGGACAACATTGAGCACATAAATTGTGGAACAAATTTTCGGCAGCGTCTGGAAAGCTTTAAGGCCTGAGAACGCGCAGATTGAGGCTGGCCAGATGGAGGCGGTCTTGTAACCAGTCATTTCCCTTGGCAAGGACACGGCCAGGCAGTAATTGAAATTCAGTGTTGTGTCACGACACAAAACTTAAACAAAACAGAACGGGCAGAACAAGAAGTCAGCGCCAGACCACGGGTAAAACATTAGATTACCTCTCCCAGCCGGGCTTACATCAAAGTCTTCCAGCCACACACCTGACCTGACTGTTGCTTTTCCAAAATTTTCAGTGTGCCTGTGTGTGTTTGAGTGCTTCAGAAACCTTGTGTTGATGCAATAAAATGGCGAAAGCCAAAGCCAGAACAGTAAGTCGACATGCAAAAAGGATACATGTTGTAAAAAGCGCATAAACTTGGCCAAAAGTGTCAAGCAAAGAGCAAAAGGCTCACTCACACACACACACACCAACACCTGTACAACTTAGTGGGAATGGGGCAGTGGCTGTGGGAGGCAGCGGAAAGGTGAAAGTTAAGGGTGAGGGTGGGGCAGAGGCTGGGGCTGGGGCTGGGGCCAAACAAAAGGTAGGCGAAATTGAAGCCGACTTGATGGGCTGTAAATGGCAAACTTTTCTTTTCGCTTTTCCACATTTTTTTTCCATCCCCTCCACGTGCTCCTCCCTTACAGGTGCTAAAACTTTATCAGCATATGCGTGTGTCCCGAGAGTGTGTGTGTGTGTGTGTGTGTGAGATAGTGGAGAGGGAGACTGACAGTGAGATAGCGAGAAGGAAGCGTGCTGAAGTATCCATCTATTGTACGAGTCGAGTCCTCAATGCTGTGCCTTATCTTTGCATTTGAATTAGTCTTCTGCGCATAAACAAACGAAATTGAATTTTCCCCACTACATTTTTGTGGCAAGAGCAAACACAGTTTAGGTGGCAGGAGCAGAGGGGCTTCTCTAAGAAGTTTTCCCATATATATAGGAGCCTAAATGGCAGTGGCGTTCCAGGAATATGTAGGTACTATTAACGATACAATGCTTCACGTGCTGGCACATACAATAGCTTTGTTTTTCCATCGAAAATAATGAACGTTTGTTCACAGTAATCGGTTATCGAGTTTTCCAATTTCATTGATCAATCTAAATATTTAAATTCAACTTAAAGTCCTTCGTCTTGGCTGACTGAGAGTCTCTCTGGAAGTTCCCAACTATTCGTCCTTCAAATTGCTCATTCTTCCATTAAAGTTGGCAAAGAACGAAAAGTCCACTCATCGTCTGCTCCGACGTTGTGCCACTGTCGAGGCTTCCTAATGAAAGCCAGCCAGAAACTAGCAAACTGTCGTTATTTCTTTCAATTTCTTGGCATCCCCGAAAGTTCCTTGAACGCCTCAACGGGCCCAAGCCTTTAAAGGAAGAAACTAGCAAACTGTCGTTATTTCTTTCAATTTCTTGGCATCCCCGAAAGTTCCTTGAACGCCTCAACGGGCCCAAGCCTTTAAAGCCAGCCACGACGAAAGTTATATTTTGGCAACATTTTCATGACGTCTTCTTGGGGAGGCGGAACGTGTTTTTCGACGCATGTAAATCCGAGTAGTTCGAAATAGTAAGCATCTCTATGAGGATGCGTGTCCTGTTTGGGCAGCAACTTGTGTGTGCCTGCAGGACATTTCATTTTCAGCGAACTCAGCTCCGTTCGGGTGGGTTCAGGGTAGACAAAAATGCTGATTTTATTTTGTGTGCCACATTGTCACATGGTAATCAGGGCGATAGAAGTGATAATATGGGGGACACGCGCCTACGAAAATAGAGCAAAGCCTCAGCCAGACTCTGGTATTGCATGGCCTGAAGAAAACTACAAAAAAATCAGCAGAAACACCAGCCAACTCTAGACAACTCTATGCAAATGTAATGGCGGAGTACTCCACTCTGCTGTGCTTAGGATCTCTGAGCATTGGGTTTTCCTCTAATCATTTGATTCTACAGCGTTCATTCATTCCATCCATGTCTGAGCATAAAAGTCTTAAAGTCTGAGAGTCTTGAGTCTGTGATTGTCGTTTAAGCCTTGAATCAGAAGTCTCAAGTCTCTTTTCATAATCAAATTGTTTGTTGCACAGCACTGAAGTTGTTATCCTCCCAGTTGGTGCGTTGCCTGGCAGCATTCCTCTTTGACCCACTTTTGGAAAGAGCGCGCCGTGTGGCGCCAAAAAGTGCGCTGCGCTAAATTGAAACCGTCAACACCTGCCACCATAAAGCCAGAGTTGGCCAGAGGGCCAGATGGGAGGCGGTAGCTGCAACTGATGTTTGTATGAGTTTTGGGTGGGCGCTTTCCTTCCATTGGTTCTGGTCGTTTATAACGCAATTTAAGTTTCCATTGAAAGCTAGAGAATGTGAGCGGAAGTTTGAGTGTTTGTGGTAAGTGTGTGTGTGTGTGTGTGTGTGTGTGTGTGTGTGTGTGTGTGTGTGTGTGCGTGTGTGCTTTGAGTCCGTGTGAGCATTTAATTAAACAAATTGCCAGCAGCAGCAGCACCAGCAGCGCTGACAAGTTTAGCAAACAGGCAAAAGGAAACATGACAGGGACAGGATCAACTTTACGACACAGTCAGAAGTCAAATGCCACAGCTGATGAGGCCAACACATACACACCGACTAGTAAAAGGATACGTGCCACCACATGCAGAGACACTGTCAGACATTTTCAACACTTGCATGGTAATTACTTTCCACATGCCGCCAGCCTCCTGCCTTGCCTGCTTTCGGGGAAGACAATCAAAAACTTTTGCCACCAAACAAGTTTTTCCGTGAACACAGAAAAACATTTAACACGAAAATAATAATTTCGAAAAGTTTTTCGAAAACATTCTTCAGTTCAGTCTGCAGGCCAGTCCACAGTCCACAGTCCAGTCTGCAGGCCAGTCCAGCGAATGTTGTTGGGTGTTGATTGAATTCAACCCAAAACTTTGTTCTCCAAATTGAATGAGGCATGTGGCAGGGATTCTCTACTATTAAATTGTATAGCAAAGTCAGTGGAATCCATTAAGCGTTCTCCAGTGCGGGCCAGTGCAAAGTTTTCGATTGCATAACTGCCTGCAGGAGCAACAAGCCCAAGTCCGGGGCCAGGCAGATGGGGAATGCTGAACAGCAATCATGAATATGCATGCGATGATGATGAAGATGCTCGTCCCATGTACACGTCTCTGTGCATGGGCATCTCTCTGACTGCCTGCGTGGGTGTATGTATACATTTTCTGTGTGTGTTTCTCCAGCAACTCTTTCCCCAGTCACAAGATGGTGCCACTGAAGAGGGTTGCACCTCATTCAAGACTTCAGCTTATGCGTGTACTTATACATGTATACACCGCTGTGCGTGTGTGTGTGTGTGTGTAAGAGAGAGGATAAAAAAATACAGAAGCGTATACGGTAGCTGGTTGGATGCTGAAACAGGTTGGTATTTAAAGTGCTAAACGCCTTGGGGAACTGCCACGGAGAGAGAGAGAGAGAGGAATGAAGGTGAGTGAAAAGCAAACACTTCCACATCAGGCAGCGGCTCACGGGTTTTACCTTCTGTTCACATGTGTCTTCGGCTCTTATCCCCCATGGATTATCCTTGTCATTTAGTAAATTTCAAAGGCAGGCAGTTTGAACAGACCCAGGCCAAAAGTTGCTCTTATGAAAGCATCTCACATCTCAATCGATTGGAAACAGCAACGAACAAAATGTCTACAATTTCACAGTTCAATGTGGCTGATGGTATGGCTAATAGCTGGGAGGTGGTATTCCATTTCATTTCCCTCTCTCTCTTTCTCTTCTGTGGCATGAAGTACAACAAATATTAAGAGTGCATTTTCTGCAAATATTTTCGCTTATTTACTTTGCAGTTGCTTGTCCACGGATACGCACTCCGCTTGATTGCTTTAAACAACCAAGAAATAATGTTCAACAAATCTGTAAATGCTGCAAAACAATTCCAAATTCTATCCCGAATAAAATGGAAATGTAATGGGTAATAGAAAATATGTTTATTTGCCAGCCACAAGCCATAAGGAAATTGTAAAGAACACAGAAGAGGCTGCCTGAGGCTGCCTGCGGGGTTATTGGCTGTTGGTCCTAAATATGTCAGTACCAAAAACCCATCTACACTTGAGCTGAGCAAACCATTTCATCACGAAGATCTAATCGCAACTTTCATCTGAACTTTGTTGGGCTTGGCCGGAGCCTCACTCACATGCACAAGTTCTGACGAGTGTCGGCTTCATGGTGTGCCTGGCTAATTGAAACATTTCAACTCAAACAACTGGGAGCGCTGTAGCTATAGATGGGAAATAAACTGACGGCAGCTGCTGTGTTTACTTGTACTTGTTCGGTTGACACTGCTCATGGCGACGACTGGTGGCAATCACACTGATAATCCATTTTTAATAGACTCTCAACCGTTGTCAGCGCTTGTGAGTGGGGAAATTGTACAATCGGGCAGGCAAGGACACGCGCTGGGAAGGAGCAGGAGCCAGATGTTTTTGTAAAAGGTAAGCAACGCTGGCTGTTTGTTGGGGTACATGACCGACGGAAGGGGTTGAAAGGGTTGGGCAACAGGAAGTGAGTTGGATAAATCCCAGCCAGTGAACACTTGGCAAAGGATTGCGAGTAAAGTGTGTTGGCTAATTGCCTAAATCTATCCCACATGGCACGCACAAGCTGGCAAATTTGTAGGTCGACTCTTTAATTAGCTGGCTAACAGGCTGTCGTCTAATTAATGAAAGAGCCAAGCGGCAGTGGCAGCGTCAGCGGCACAAGTTGAGGCCGTAACAGTAGCTGTAACACCGAAATGGTGGCAGCTTGCCTACAAATTGTATGAACAACATTTGCATAATGTGGCCACAGTCAAAGCCAAAGGCTCAGTGGGGAAGGAGACGCCAGGCGGCAGGCGGGAGGCTTGCCCGAGACTTGCATGTCGATGTGTGTCTACTTGGAGCCTCAAGGATCGGCGCAGTGCAGTCCTTTGCATTTTTAATCAATCGCTGTAACCTATCCTCATCCCAGCCCCCACCACAACCCTCAATCAGCAGAAAGTGAGGGCGCGTGGCATGAATAAATTAAAACGATTTCATGCCACATTTTTTCTCAAAGATTTATTACAAAGAGCAACCGAAGCTCTCGAACCGCTCCTTCTCCGGCATTTCGCTGCTGCTGTTGATGATGATGATGATGACGAAGATGATGATGATTATGTTGCTCCTTATTGCTTTTCCTTCACTTTGTTTCTCTTTCTTTTTTTGTTGGGTATGCTGCCAAAGATTGTTGCATATCAAATGGCGCCTAAGTGCTGGGCGTGTGCCACCGAAAGAGACGTGTGGCAGGCGGCGCCTCGTGCGTCCCACGCAAACAAATCAAATCAGAATCGAAGCCGTCTGGCGAGGCGAGGCGTCGTGCCTTTTCGGCTTTTTACGGCCTCGACTCCATTTATTTAAATTCAATTTTATATTAGCGGCACTCACTTTCGCCTTTATTGCCAAAGGAATGACTTACAAAGTGGATTTGAAGGCGCTTATAAACATTGGGGCGGAGTAAAAGTTAAACAGAAACATGGCAGAGGAAATTCAACATTTTCGTTTCAATGTTTCCCTGGTCACCAGACCAGGCTGACGTGTGCCTCTGTCCTCGTGATGCCAGTCATCTCTCTATCAGTGTCAGACCTGTGACGTTGCCTGTCGAATGCACTAAAAATACTAATAAAAGTGTCCTTGGAGCGTACAAAAAACGACAGAATATGGAGAATATGTGTAGGCAAAGCGCCGCTAAGAGAGAGAGAGAGAGAGAGTGTGCCGGAGAGCACTCACTAAAAGCAGCTTGAGTGGCTTTTTGTGCGCCATTTAATTGACAGGAGACGCAGCAGCAGCTGCCCTCCGGAATCTACTATGGAACTAGAGCCCTGCCTCATGCAATTATGAATTGAGCTGCAGGGCAAATTAAATTTCCAGCTAGCGTTGGAATTAAATATAAATTAAAAGCTTTCCCTGAACCAAATTCAAGTTAAAAGCTAAAAATGCTGGCTCTTAATTGCAATAATTCTGCAATCACTTTGCTGCATGCCGTAAATGGTTAAGCGGCTAATTAATTAAAAGTGAAAACACAAAGAGGCAACAATTGTTTCATTTTATATTTGTTTCCGTTTCGTTTCTTCTTTTTTTTGTGTGTGCAATGAAAAAGCCAAACAAAGCGGAGGGATAGAAATGCGGCGAAGCCACTAATGAAAGTTGCTCTTGTTGTGGTTTTGTCTGTTGTGGTGATTTTCGTTTGCTGAATGTCCAGCAATGTTCAGAGCTGAAGAGAGCATGAATTTGGGTACAAAACATAAGAAACATTGTGTGGCATTTACAACTAAACATTCTTTTCACATTCTGTCGAGCAACCTGCATATAATAAATGCATTCCGTAACAGTAGAAACGTCCCAATTGAGCCACTTCAAGTGGATTCTCTGCTCCGGCATTGCCCAGAAATTGTGCACAATGCATTGCACAGTATAAATATTTTAGTTTGCTCGGGGCTGACCTTCATGTGGGTCGAATGGAGCATTATTAGACCTAAATGTCTCGGACATGGCCAACAAACCTTGTCAGCATTCGGGGGATAATAAAACAAACCCAATGGCAGGGCTGACGAAGGCTAGACAATTGACAGACGGCCAGCCAGCCAGCCAGACAGATGGAGGAGAAAGTCAAGAAGCCAGTCACACTTCTGACCTCATCCAAGTTCTTCGGTTTCTTCGTGTCTGGCGTGCAAACAAAATCAAAGTGCACTCTCATGCTTAAGAGAGCATCAAGCAGGGTCACGCACACACACACAGATACCTACAGATACTACTAGAGTACTTCTATGGTGAAAATTCCTCTGACTCTGATGCTAATAATGCGCTGCACACTTTTGGGAGCACCTGGTGGAAAAGTGCTTTCCGGGTTTAATTTAAAATAATTACCGCCGAAAACCAGAGCCAAAACTATGTCTGTGTGTGAGTGTGTGCATCTGTGTGTGTTGTGGAATTTATGTGCGGCATGTCTGTGTGTGTTTCGGGTACAATTTGTTGGCCATGTGCGCGTTATGTTGAAATTAATGAGCCAGTCCATTGCTCTACTTCATTGCCACGACAAGTATACACTGAGCGGAAGAGCAGGAAACACACAACACAGAGACAGAGAGAGAGACAGAGAGAGAGAGAGAGAGTGTGACAGAGAGGATGATGAAGTCGCACAGACAAAAACGGAAACAGGCACAACCAGCAGCTTCCGGCGAATGTAAATAAGGCACTAACCGAAAAACCCACTGCCAAAAGATATGCATGATTACACACACACACACACACACAACGCGAACACACCCACACACACACACACACACATGCAGTTCGCGTTGGCATTTCGCTGCCACGGACTCCATCCGACTCATTTGAGGAGGCAACCGAGCTCAATGATATTTTTGCGCATTTCCAAGCGCGACTTGCCACGATTTTCCACAAAAACGACATTCTGTATTTATGGCCAACAACAAACAGAGCAGCAGCAGGCACACACACACACACACATATACGAGCATGTACAGTGCAAAAAAACACAAAGTCAAATCAAAATTGACTTTTGACATGTTTTGGCATGCCAACAAAATTAAGAGAAATATTAAAAAAATATCAAAGAAATTCCACAAATTATTTATATTTACTTATTTATTTTTTTGAATTTCTTGCAGTGCTTTTGTGTATATTAAGCGGCAGAGCTGTGTGTTATTAATGGCCCCTGCCTTTTGTTTGTTAAATTGTTAATACTCGCACATTTACGCGCCTGCAAATTCACATGGCCATTGCATTGCCACTGCGGCTCCAGCTCTCGCTTCCACTTCCGCATCCGTTTCACTCTCTCACGCCCTCTCTCCTTCTCTCTCATTCTCTGTCCGTCCTTTTGTGTCGTCCGTGCACTTTGAGGCGTAGGAACGCGGTCAACGGCATAATGAGCTTCTCTGTTTTATTTATTTGCTACTGTTTCGTTGGCAGCTTCCTTTATGTTTTTTAATCCTTTTTCTCCTCGGCATGTGAAAAGAGCTTATGACGAAGGTGGGTCCCAGGCTTAAGGGCAAAGACTGAGGATGATGCTGCGTTTTGTGCTGCTTTCAAAGGAACGCCAACCCAGCCCTATGGCATTGGCATTGCATTCATTGGCTCAAATTAGCCGAAAATCTCAGCTTAAAGGCCAACAGTATCGGGCTTAATGTCAGCTGGGCTTTAATTCTGGCCATTCATTGAAAGAACTGAAATATGTTCGCTGTTGAAAAGATTGAATGGGCGGGAAGAGCTTCTCCATTATCTTAAAATGTATGTATTATAATCATAAGGGAATTGTTTAGATTTTTCTAGATCATTTTGGGACCTATTTAATGGTAAATTTTACTGAAATATTAAATCCAAAAATCCATTATTTAATTTCTCAAGCATTCACTTTCATTTCCTCTAGAAATATTTCCACGCAAGCTCTATGAAAGCTTCACAAAGCACATTACCAAAGCGCATTTCATTTAAGAGTTTTCCGAGTTTTCCCACCAGTCTAACCCTCGAAGTGCAAAGCTTCTTTGCATGGCAATGTAACCCTGGTCCGTGCTCAGCATCCACTGCGCAGCTGTTCAAACTGTCAGCCGGCATTTGGATGCTGGCCCACACATACACCAACACCACCACTGGGTGGCCCACTCCAAGCTGAAGGCTCTGCAACAGGATAAAAGAAGGCATATCAAAGGTTGCCTGCTCAGTGGGTGTTCCATCCTCACAGCCAACGGTAGCGCAGGAAATCAGCTAAGAGATAAGCCAAACAGCAGCAACTGAGCAAAAGAAAAACAGAGCGGAATTTGCCGCCTTGAGAAAATGCTTAGAGTCTGTTGTTAGACACCAAAAAGATAACCGAGTGCTCTGCTGACGTCAATTGCGGCCAGTGATTTATTAAGTTGAAATTGAAAACTGCGATTGATAGCCTTCCAAAGATGCGACGGAGAGGCAAGGAGAACAGGCGAGTGATGGTCCTGCCGCTGGCGCTGCTGCTGCTACAATTAATCTGTAATTGCCGCGAGTCGGAGGCTCTGCCAGACATCATCAAGATTGGTGAGTTGCGGATACGCATCCCTGAGTGGCTGTCACAAAATGCTGCTGCCTTCCAAAATTCCATCCAATTTTACGCATCGCATTGCTATGCGTATCGATTTTTTTCACGTCATAATCAAGAGCGCCGCGTGCCTCTGCATAAATGTTTGTGTGTGTGGGTATGGTTGTGTGTGTGTGTGTTTTCTAAAAATACGCGAGTGTGTAAGTGTGTATCTGTGTTTTGTTTGTTTACCCGTACCCGGTTTGGCTCCAGTTCCCCATTCACATTCCCATTCCCATTGCATGCAAATAATATTGGACACTTTTGTATTTACATATCTGTAACATGATTTTACCTTTATATTGTTCTCCTTCTTTGTATCATTTGTCGCCGCAGGTGGGCTCTTCCATCCCTCGGATGACCATCAGGAGCTTGCCTTCCGCCAGGCCGTGGACCGCATCAATGCCGACCGCTCCATTCTGCCGCGCTCCAAGCTGGTGGCCCAGATCGAGCGCATCTCCCCCTTCGACAGCTTCCATGCCGGCAAACGGGGTGAGTGGTGGGGCATGCCAGGTGTTGCTTTTACCTTCTGCATATTTGATTTGCACGTTCTCCCCCATATCCATTGCTCTCTGTTCTGCTCTGATGCTGCGATGATTTGCATTTGTCTCTTCCCTTTTTTGTTGTTCTTATTTATCACTTTACTTGAAGCCTTTTGTTTTCCTTTTGGTATCCGCATCTGCATCCGTACTTGATTTGCGATTTATGTTATGTTAATTGACGCCTTGGGGCCCGAACCGAACCGAACCGAACTCCCTCTCTCCCTCTTGTTTTGTAACTTCCAATCAATGCAATTTGCTGCCATTGTTGCACATTTCTGGCGCACATAAATCGTGAATAATTTATTGCCACAAATATTGTCAAAAGGCAGGGGTAATGGAGGTCAAAATCCAATCACTAGAGTAAAAGCTGGATATTTTGTACTCAATTATAAATACATTTTAGCATTATAGAGTTTCCAACTTGATCATCCTGTGTCTGCATTGCCATGGAAACAAAATGCACACTCTTCCCCCTACTTCGGGGCACTAAAACTATTATCTTTATAAGCTTAAATTTAAGTTTAATGGAAGGCAGCATCAAAATCAAATCAACATCATCAGGGGAGCAATCCGAGCATTGTTTGATGATAAGCTCAGCAAATTTAATATCTCGAAGAAAAGCGCAGAACGAGAGAGGCCAAAAGTTAAGCATTGAAAATGAGTCGTAAAGCGGGCGGGCGAATATTCCTGTGATAAATGAGACACAAACGACGCTGAAGGTTGTATGTGGCCCCCCCCCCCCCCCCCAAAAAAAAAACACCAGCCGCCCGAAGCGAGGCGGGGCCAAAAAACCTTTCCGAGCCGAAAACACAAAGCCCGGCGCGCGGGCGGGTGGGACGCACGCGNCCAAAGCTGAGGCACACACATGCAGAGACACCCATGAGGATGTTAACCGCATCACCGACTCGAAGCATCGAAGTGCATCTCTGCCGTAGCCGCACCTGCACTTACACGTTCTTAGTGGGTTTGATGAGGCAAAGGATGCTGACAGACAGGCGGCAAGGGTTGTCATGTCAATGTGGATGTGAGGCTTGATTTTAGCTGGCAGTTGAAAGGAAACGCCAAAAAGGCAAAATGAAATTATGTCATACTCAAGTGCATTTTAAATATGCGAACGAGGCTAACTGAACATTACCCTAGCCCCCAAGCCACATTACTGTGCGGCGGCTGCTACTTGTGGGGCTCTTTTGTAAGTTTTTTGTTCCTTTTTTTTTGTTTCTTTGGCAGCCAGAGTCAACCTCAAAGCTTCAGATTATCTGCCGCCCGCATCCACACAATACAGATGCATGGAATTGGATTGGGGATTGGGAAATGGCAAACGAATGAGAATGAAAATGAGAATGAGAATGAGAATGAGAATGGAAACGGAACCAAGCATATTACTTGAAAATCAATTTTTGTGACTTTTAAGCCCTTTGGGGGATTTGTGTTTCACTCAATTTGCCACAAGGCAGGGAACTGCAAAACTTTTTTGTGCTGCAAGCGGAAGAACATGTGTTCCTTGCCATCCGATGTAGGAGCTTATGCGGTTTGGTTTGATTGTCAATTGGAGTTCTAGGGCGATGATAATGATGTTTCGAAGTTCAACCAACTACTCACAACTGTCTCAATATTTTCTAAACCTACTCCTACTTCGATATAGACCAAGTGCACTCTTTTGTTTGTCTTTCAGTTTGCGGTTTATTGAACATTGGTGTCGCTGCCATATTCGGACCACAATCCTCGCATACCGCCAGCCATGTACAGAGTATTTGCGACAACATGGAAGTAAGTATGAGTCTGAATGTGTATTTGCAACTGTGGAATGTGAATGTGAAGCAGATGGAATGCAATTGCATACAAAACTAGGATAATGGCAATAGTAGGAATGGAAAGCCGTTTGATACAAGAGACACATCCCATCCACTCATTCTAGATACCACATTTGGAGAATCGCTGGGACTACCGACTGCGGCGTGAGAGTTGCCTGGTGAACCTTTATCCGCATCCAAATACGCTCTCAAAGGTATGAATTTGCAGCAGCTTCCACCTCCACTTTCTCTACATACTTCTGTCTGTGTGTGTGTGTGTGTGTGTGTTTGAATTAAGGCTTATGTGGATATTGTACGGCATTGGGGCTGGAAGACGTTCACCATAATCTATGAGAACAATGACGGCATCGTGCGACTGCAGGAGCTGCTCAAGGCGCACGGCATGACACCGTTTCCCATCACAGTGCGCCAGCTAAGCGACAGCGGGGATTACCGGTAAGAAACAAATATACTTGAAATATTTACATGCCCCACAATTGTCACAACCACCGACCACCAACCACAAACAGTCCCCTGCTGAAGCAAATCAAGAACTCAGCTGAGGCCCACATTGTCCTGGATTGTTCCACGGAGCGCATTCACGAGGTACTCAAGCAGGCACAGCAGATTGGAATGATGAGCGACTATCATAGCTATTTGGTCACGTCCCTGGACCTGCACACCGTCAACCTGGATGAGTTTCGCTATGGTGGCACGAACATTACCGGCTTTCGGCTGATCAACGACAAGATCGTCTCGGATGTGGTGCGCCAGTGGAGCATCGACGAGAAGGGACTGCTGCGTTCGGCCAATCTGACCACAGTGCGCTCGGAGACGGCACTGATGTACGATGCTGTGCATCTGTTTGCCAAGGCGCTGCATGATCTGGACACCTCGCAGCAGATCGACATTCATCCGATCAGCTGCGACGGGCAGAGCACCTGGCAGCACGGCTTCAGTCTGATCAACTACATGAAGATTGTCGAGATGAAGGGCCTCACGAATGTGATCAAGTTCGATCATCAGGGTTTCCGCACCGACTTTATGCTGGACATTGTGGAGCTGACACCAGCGGGCATAAGGAAGATCGGCACCTGGAACTCCACTCTGCCCGATGGCATCAACTTTACGCGCACTTTCAGTCAAAAGCAGCAGGAAATAGAAGCCAATTTGAAGAATAAAACTCTGGTGGTGACCACCATATTGGTAGGGATGTAGCACGAGTCTTTCGGGATCGTTTTTCAATTGGTTTTGCCTATTTTTCTCTCTGCAGAGCAATCCCTATTGCATGCGCAAGGAGTCAGCGGTGCCGCTTAGTGGCAACGATCAGTTCGAGGGCTATGCTGTGGATCTCATCCATGAGATCTCCAAGTCTCTAGGTTTCAATTATAAAATCCAGCTGGTGCCCGATGGCAGCTATGGAAGCTTAAATAAATTAACTGGGTAAGCATAGCAGCTACACAAAAGAGTATCCTTTATCCTTAAATGAATCCTTCTTGCAGCGAATGGAATGGCATGATACGTGACCTGCTGGAGCAGCGTGCTGATCTGGCCATAGCGGATCTAACCATCACATTTGAGCGGGAACAGGCTGTGGACTTTACCACACCCTTCATGAACCTGGGCGTATCCATCCTCTATCGCAAACCCATTAAGCAGCCGCCCAATTTGTTCTCCTTCCTGTCGCCCCTATCGCTGGATGTTTGGATCTACATGGCAACAGCCTACTTGGGCGTCTCCGTGCTGCTCTTTATTCTGGCCAAGTGGGTTGCGATTCTGAAATATATTTTTATTGGCTTAAGACATTGTTGTTCTCTGTAGATTCACACCCTATGAGTGGCCCGCGTACACGGATGCTCATGGCGAAAAGGTGGAGAGTCAGTTCACGCTGCTCAACTGCATGTGGTTTGCCATTGGATCGCTGATGCAACAAGGCTGCGATTTTCTGCCCAAGTAGGAATCAACCACACACATTTTCTTCGTTTAAAATATTTCATTTAAATCTTCTTTAGAGCTTTATCCACTCGCATGGTGGCTGGCATTTGGTGGTTCTTCACACTGATTATGATCTCCTCGTACACCGCCAATCTGGCTGCCTTTCTGACTGTCGAACGCATGGACTCGCCCATCGAGAGTGCCGAGGATTTGGCCAAACAAACGAGAATCAAATATGGAGCACTCAAGGGCGGCAGCACCGCGGCATTCTTCAGGGTAACTGCTGAATGTTTTCTCAAATACGAGTGTATATTTTCATTGTTTGCTCTTGACAGGACTCTAAAATCTCCACATATCAGCGCATGTGGTCGTTCATGGAATCGGCTCGTCCCTCCGTATTTACAGCCAGCAATGGCGAAGGCGTCGAGCGCGTGGCCAAGGGCAAAGGTGCGTCCAAATAAGAGCAAATAAACTTAAATTTCAGTTAAATTTCTCCTTTTTATACTGCATATTTTGCCAGGTTCCTATGCTTTCCTAATGGAGTCCACCTCCATTGAGTATGTGACCGAACGCAACTGCGAACTGACGCAAGTCGGCGGCATGTTGGACACCAAAAGCTATGGCATTGCCACACCACCAAGTAAGCCATTAAATACAGATCCATCTTGTGTAATTTTCATAGATTATCCTTCTCTTCAGATTCACCTTATCGCACTGCCATCAACAGTGTCATATTGAAGCTGCAGGAGGAGGGAAAGTTGCACATACTGAAAACCAAATGGTGGAAGGAGAAACGCGGCGGTGGCAAGTGCCGCGTGGAAACCTCCAAGTCATCATCGGCGGCCAACGAACTGGGTCTGGCCAATGTGGGCGGTGTCTTTGTGGTGCTAATGGGCGGCATGGGCGTGGCCTGTGTCATAGCTGTCTGTGAGTTTGTCTGGAAGTCGCGCAAGGTCGCCGTCGAGGAGCGTCTCAGTGCAATACTCAACGAATGAGAAAAGTCATAAACCCGGGATGAATGGGTTTAAAGTTGGAGTAAGATCAAATATGAGGTGGTACTGGTAGTGGAACTTCAATCAAAAATGCAAGTAAAAGCGACATAAAATAGATCCAAAATTTTGTCGCCATCCCACGCAGTCGTAGTACTTAGATATTCGATATTCAATATTTTTGGGATTACCTATACACATGTGAGTGTCTGTCTGTATGTGAGTGTGCAAAGGAGAGGGAGAAGCAGCCACCAAACTACGTTCAGAAAAAAGGTTCAGGCGACAGACACGAAATCAAAGAAATAAAATCAAAACCGAAACCGAAAATATATACACACTAAAGCTACAATCTATGTATATTAATTCGTATTTATATATATATATTTATACAGGTTCAACTTATACTCCCACTTTCGTATAATACTCGTAATAAACATATACAGCAAGTAAACACTAAAGGAACCACAACGCAGACAGCAACAACAACAAAACCTACAAGAAATCGAAACCGAAAATCGAATCGTATTGCATTTATATTTGAAAGCATTTTTGGGAATTGACCTATAGACGTAATTGTAGCTAAATTATACACACACACACACACACATACACTTGAGCAAAGATACATATATACAAACCCATAATCCAGACGACAAGATCAGCGTAACCCTAAGTATATCTGGACACAATTTACACCAACCAAAAAGTTAAAAATAATTCCGATATTTTCAACGGACCTTAGAGAGTAGAACTAACCTAAGTAAACTGTAACTTTTAGCTAAGAAATTTACAACACCCCCGTCTATACCCCTTCTATGTAGTTTCCTGCCCCTAAACCTCAGACACATTGTAAGAATGTAAAATGTAATTATCGCGCATACAGGCAATTCTGACAAAAACAATTTCATAAAATTACTTATAATTAAATAAAGCAAGTTAACAAAAATATCAACCCCAAATATCTATTTATACGATACGATACGATCCCATGAACACCTGCGACCAATTGAACGCTTGGGCAGCTCATGTGGCTTGTCCGACGCCTAACCGCAAACCGTCAATCAATGCCTTCAGCCGACTCCAGTTCGGTTTCTCTAGCAAATTAATTTTTCATGGGCCCTGCACACACGCTGTCCGCCACACTGCTTGACTCCCTGCTTGCCCCACTGCTTGCCCCACTGCTTGCTGCATGCAGTCCACTCGCAGGAGTGTTTTTAATTGAAATTTGTGTTATCAGAAAGAGGTTACCTCGTTGACTGAGCTGCCTGGCCGCTCGCAGTTGCCTTGCAGTTATCCTGGCGGCATGAGGTCATCGGCTTGTCTGCTGCTCCTCTTCGGATTTCAGCTCTACATCCTATCAGTGCCTGTGGCGGCCAACGACTTTTCCTCATTTCTAAGCGCCAATGGATCGCTGGGTGAGTTCAGATAAAATAAAGCCAAATCTTTAGCAATCAGACTGTGTTTAGCTGTTGTGGTGGATCATGAGTACATGGCCAGGCATGGCCAAAATATTATGGCACATTTCGAGAAGATTCTAAGCGACATTGTCAGAGAGAACCTGCGGAACGGCGGCCTCAATGTGCGTTACTTTCGCTGGAGTGCAGTGCGTCTAAAAAAGGGTGAGAGCTTGGCTGTTCCGTGGAGCATTACTAAGTAACTTTTTGGGCAGATTTCCTCGCTGCCATTACGGTGACGGACTGTGCAAACACCTGGAACTTCTACAGAACCACACAGGAGACTTCAGTGCTGCTGATTGCCATCACAGACTCCGATTGTCCAAGGTTGCCTCTCAATAAAGCTTTGATGGTGAGCCAAATCTAGTTTGTTTCTGTATGTATCCCATTGCCTTTGTTTCACAGGTGCCACTGGTGGAGCATGGCGATGAGCTGCCACAGATCGTACTCGATGCCAAGGTGCAACAGATACTCAACTGGAAGACGGCAGTGGTGCTGGTAGATCAAACCATATGTGGGTACCCATCACTCCAAGTACTCCAGCAATTAAATCCCCTCTGCCTTCCAGTGGATGACAACTCAGAGCTAATCAAGTCCATAGCGCACGAGAGCACCACCAATCACATTGCGCCCATATCATTGATTCTCTACAAGATTGATGACTCGCTGCGGGGACAGAAGAAACGCGCGGCACTGCGTCATGCCTTGTCCCACTTTGCGCCCATCAATCACGAGCAAAAGCACCAGCAGTTCCTCGTTGTGTCCAAAAACTACGAGGACATCATCGAGATTGGTGAGACAATGAACATGTTCCATGTGGGCAACCAGTGGATGTTCTTTGTGCTGGAGAAGATGCGTCAGGGCTTTGATGCCAGCACGGTGACCATCAATCTGGCGGAGGGTGCCAACATAGCCTTTGCCCTGAATGAAACGAAAACGGACTGCATGGACACGCTCAACTGTACGATCGCAGAGGTAAGTCTGGCTCTGGTGACGGCCATTTCACAGATGACCGTCGAGGAGCAATCCCTATACGGTGAGATCTCCGATGAGGAGTGGGAGTCCATACGTTTCACCAAGCAGGAGCGGCAGAATGAGATTCTGGAATACATGAAGGTAAGAGTAAAGATTTGTTCTTGGATTAACATGCAAAATGCAAACCGATTGCTCGTTAGGATTACCTCAAAAGCAACAGCAAGTGTGCCAGCTGTGCGCGCTGGAGATTTGAGACAGCCATCACCTGGGGCAAGAGTCAGGAGAATCGACAATTTCGCACGGGTAAGTCCGCTCCAAGGCGTTTACCCCCCTCCCTTACATCAGTATGAACTCTTCTCTCAGCACCCACGAGGGATGCCAGGAACCAGAACTTTGAGTTTGTCAATTTTGGCTACTGGAGCCCACTGCTGGGATTCGTTTGCCAGGAGCTAACATTCCCACACATCGCGCAGCACTTTCGAAACATCACCATGGACATTGTGACGCTGCATGTGAGAGCCCTGAGTCAGGGTTTTAATTCTCTAAATATTGTTTTGAATGTATCGTAGAACCCGCCCTGGCAAATACTAACCAAGAACAGTCAGGGCGTCATTGTCGAACACAAAGGCATTGCCTTGGAGATACTCAAGGAGCTGAGTCGGGCCCTGAACTTTAGCTATTACCTGCACGAGGCGAAGTCCTATGAGGATGAGTATGCCAGCAGTCAAAACACGAACGAGAGCGTAAGTGGAAGACTCCCAGCCCAGCGCTTCCCTGACTCCATGGCTTTCTTTCTCTTAAAGGACGAGCTATTGGGTTCAATGACCTTTGGCCTACCCTATCGCGTGGTGGAGATGATTCAGGGCAATCAGTTCTTTATGGCCGCAGTGGCCGCCACCGTTGAGGATGCCGATAAGAAGCCCTTCAACTACACCCAGCCAGTGAGTGTCCAGAAGTACTCCTTCATCACTCGCCAGCCGGATGAGGTGTCGCGCATCTATCTGTTTACGGCTCCATTCACCACAGAGACGTGGGGCTGCCTGGTGGGCATCATCTTGGTGACGGCACCCATGCTGTATGTCATCAATCGCTTTGCGCCGCTGCAAGAGCTCCAAATCCATGGTCTATCATCGGTCAAGAGCTGCTTCTGGTACATCTTTGGCGCGCTGCTGCAACAGGGTGAGTGAAACCAATACAAATGGCAGCCAACCCAATCTCTAATTGAATGTCCCCATCTGTCCATGGCAGGTGGCATGTACCTGCCAAGAGCTGACAGCGGGCGACTGGTGGTGGGCTTTTGGTGGATCGTTGTGATTGTGCTGGTCACCACGTACTGCGGCAACCTGGTGGCCTTCCTCACGTTTCCCAAGTTCCAGCCGGGCGTTGACTATCTGAATCAGGTGCAGCGCCACGAAGAAATCTCACAGTATGGCCTGCGAAATGGAACCTTTTTCGAGAAGTACGTGCAAAGGACAACGCGCGAGGACTTCAAACACTATTTGGCCCGTGCGATTATCTACAACAATGGCCAGGGCGAGGACATTGAGGCGGTGAAGCGTGGCGAGCGCATCAACATCGATTGGCGCATCAATCTGCAGCTGGTTGTGCAGCAGCACTTTGAGCGCGACAAGGAGTGTCGCTTTGCCCTCGGCAAGGAGAGCTTTGTGGACGAGCAGATCGCCCTGATTATGCCCTCGCAGAGCGCCTACTTGCACTTGATCAATCAGCACATTGATCGCATGTTTCGCATGGGCTTCATCGAGCGCTGGCACAGGACCAATCTGCCCAGCGCGGACAAGTGTAATGGCAAGAGCATCCTCAGGCAGATCACAAATCACAAAGTGAACATGGACGACATGCAGGGATGCTTTCTGGTGCTGCTGCTGGGCTTCATTGTGGCAGTGTTCGTAGGCTGCATCGAGTTCTGGTTCTATCGATTGTACGTCCAAAGCGACAGCCGCAAGCCGACCGTTTTCACCAATTGAGAAACATTACACGGACGGGGAGTCGCGTCGGGTTTTTGGGCTTACAACTTGAAATTTGTAAAATAGTTTGTTTAATTTTTGAAAATTACTTTATGAACATCAACTTTATGCATTAAAAGATAGCGACTTGTTCATCATCCCAGGACACGGTTCACACTTTACGTTCACTGGCTGGAGTTGGCGTTGGGGCCACGACGACGGCCGAAGCCTTGGACAAAGTTCACGAAGCGGCGATTGTACTGGATCCTGCGCTTGGCGCGGCCGGTCTTCTTCTTCTTCTTCTCCTGCTTCTCCACCTTGGGCGTCTGTCCCTTGACCTTACCGGCACGAGCCAGAGAGCCGTGCACCTTACCACCAAGCATCGGAATGTTGATGTCCAGCTCGAAGGAGCTCAGAGCGGTCACGGGCGTCTCGTTGGCCAGGGTGGTGCCCTCGCAGTTGAGGCTCACCTCCTCGGCGTTGAAGCCATGCAGCTGGGCGAGCTGGTTCTGCATTCCGACAAAAAAAAAACAACAATTAGGTTAGGGTTGCGCTTCTACTGCCGTCGCTGTTGTTGTTGTAGCTCACCTTGACTCCAGCGATGGTGGCATCCTGGGACACCTCCAAAGCCTCGATGGTTTCAAATCCACGTACGAAAAGCTGCATCTTGACGCGATCTGCAAGCGAACGACGATAAAGAGACACATTAGTTTCCATTGTGGCACAGGCGTAGCAAAGCGAAACACGTGTGCCGATTCAATCACTCGTTTGAACAGTTTTCATGCATTGAGGCTTTGACATTTCATGCTCCGCACATTCAGTCCCCACTCGGTTACACATTTTCAGCAAATTTGTTAATGAATATCCATTTTTTTCATATTATTTAGCAACAAATTATTCCCTCACCTAGTCACTCGGTGTGTGCGGATCGAAAAAGAAAGATGGCGGTGCAGGGTTGCATTTACAGCAGTGTGACCGCGGAATTATCGATAAAATATACCGACAGTCCCTAAAAAACACACCTCATTTTAAAAAATATACCGTAAATATACCGTAGTCTTAAATCATATTCCTCGAGTTTGATGTTATATTTGATACTACAAGCTCGCAAATACTTTTAACACTGAACTAATAATTGAATCCGCTTGAAGAATCTACATGCCTCTTTGTATTGGATTGATATACCTTTCAAAATATTTTAAGCGCCAATATCTTCTCGCTTATCGCACAAAAGTACCGATATTTTCCTAACCCAACTCTGCCTATCGATATATTTAAAGATAAATATAGCAAACCCATCCCTGAACAACAATCAGCAGCCGACGCGCTTCGGTTTTCCTAAGAATTCAATTTGTCTCGCGTATCAATTAGAGTTATTCAAATAAACACACAACATGCAGAGCAAAGCATTCCTTGCGAGTGCCGTCAGTGAGAAGTCAATGTGCAATATATGTTATCCGTGTCGGCTGGAATAGACAGGCACAAAAGTGCGCCAAAAAACTCAACAAACCAGAGGACAGAGAAATACCGAGGCAGACGGACTACTGCTATCAACACCTGTGCTGCATTCACTCAAAGGAACAACCCATGTACTCGAGCATCGCACAGCCAGTAAATATAACCTGGCAATCGCTGACCCAACTCTTGACAGGATTGTGGAAACGCTTGTATTCGCCCAAATTGACATATCCAGCGCTGCCAGCGCCCCCTCCCAAGCCAGCAGGTACAACGCAGTACCAGACACAGAAAGAGGAAGAGGTAAGATAGCGGAAAATCGAAGCAAATTAAGCCTAACCATTCATGATATCTAGCCAAAAGAGCCGCTACCTGCCGATATCCAAGGCAAAAACAAGCCACACACACACACAATATCGTGTGAACGGCTGATTTGCAACAAACACGCGCGTTGCAGCGTTGCCACTTCGTATGGGAAATAGTGGAAATGAAATGTTTTGTTTCTTTGGTTGAAATGAATCGTGCAATAGGGACTGCAATTCGAGTCGTTTAAACAAATGCCGCTTTATACTATGTACAGAACAAAAACAACAAAATATATGTACATATTGTTGCGCACACATTTTTTCAACGAGTTGGCAGCTCTGCTGCGATAGCTAAACAATCATGCCCCAGCTCTCGGCCTCAGGCGTGGTGAATTTAATAAGCAAGGGATTTATTCCTTCGAGTTGACACAACAAATTGTCAAATACGTAACATTAAATTCCCACTTACCTTTTATGCAATTTTTGTTGGTAGACTTTATTAGTTTTAAAGTTATTTTGGACATATTACAAAGAAAGGAGGTCGTAAGAACTGGCCAATCTTGTGGAGAATTAAGAGATACATCGGTTAAAATTATAGTTTTAGCGCTGAAACTCCTAACTGGCGAGTAATATTAAATAGAACATCAAAATTTAGTTAAATGATTTAAGATTTACGGTATATTTACAGTATATTTTGAAAATACAAGGGTATATTTCCGAGGTTCTGTCGGTATATTTGATCGATAATCGGTCACACTGGTGGTCAATTTTAATAAGCAAGTGACGTGAATTATTGAAAAAAAACACAATTTGCGTGGAAAGGACTGTAATAATCCTAGTTATCGGTGGCTATTGAGGTGCAGGAAATAGTAAAGCAACCCTCCGAGGGTAGACTTGCGAATTCCGGCCGTGGGCATACAAAATTGTCCAACACACGCGTCCACAAGCAGCTGCGTAAATTGGAGTGGAGAGGAGAGACGCGCTGCTGGGTCAAAGACAATACAACAAAAATCAATTTCGCGCTGCTTTCCAGCCTTTCTAAGAGTATCTCCGCGTGCTAAAACCAATAGCCAGAGTTGAAAGGTAGTCCTGCATTTAGTTTTAGATTTCTCCAAAATGCTTGCATTGCTTGCACCACCCACCCCTCCTCCCTAAAATGTGTCTGCTCTTCGAGTTGATTTCCCCACACGAACAGCATTGCAATTTATATGTATGTATGTGCACGGGAGTATGTAGTGTGAGTGTGAACGGGTGTATATGGCGTGCCAGCTGTATTTCCCACTCTACTCACCTTTGCACGGCGATTCGATGGAGGAGAGGTGGAAGTAGGCAGCTGCCGAACACTTTTCTCCCTTACACTTCATTCAGATAGACAATTGTAACTCATGCGGACTCGCATTTCGTTCTTTAAAGATGCCCAGAACACGGAGACGCCACCACTCAAGGGATCGCTCCTCGGCCGGCACACGAGACAAGAGGAGACGACTCGACACTGCAGACCATTCGCCACCCATGCCAGAAGCCCCATCGCCGTAAGTTCTATTCCATCTCTCACACTCTCTCTCTCTCTCTCTCTCTCTAGGGAGAGTTGTGTTGTGTTTTGTGTGCATGTTTCATGGGCAAATTTCAATTATTATTATTTGCAATTTTATAAATAGGCCCCGCATTACCAAAACACATCACACCAGGTCCGCGGCCAAGCGTAGGAGGCACGAGCTAGATGCAAAGAACGCCATCCCCATACCCAAGGAGCCCACGTAAGTTTTTGCCATGGTTTTGTTGGTGTTTGACCTTTTAGAAGGCTAAAGATTAGTCAGAATTTTCATTTGCAAAAGGATTTCCACCACAGGGAAGTTTCACTCTTTCAGCCATAAATTGGCCATTTATTTGGATAATACGGCAGATCCCCCTGTGGGATCTTTCTTGGGTGGTTTTCTATTTATGTCAGAGATTTTCTGGCTGTTTCTTCACTTTCTTTCAGTATTTCTACATCTTTTCTTCTTCCGAAAAACCTACAAAAAATTACCATTAAATTGTGGAAAGTACCAACTTATGAATGAGGAAAAGTGCTTCCTGGAAAAGATGAATTTATGTGCAGTCAGACAGCGTCCACTTACCGATCCACGGGTATTCCCAAGTCATTTCTGATCCATGGCTATTTCCAGGGTGTCAGTGTCAGAGGCAGTGGCCAGTGGCCAGTGCCAATCCAGTCAGAGTGTCCTGCCCACGCGGCTTTTGTTGGGGACTCCTTGGACTCGCTTTCTTTCAATGGCTTGTAGGCAGTCGTGTATTTAATGGCCAAGCAGCAGCAGTCATGGCAGCGAAAGACAAATTAACATTTGGCCATAAAAGGCAAGTGAAATTTGCGCTTGTTCCTGAACAGTCCGACAGTCAGCCTGTGGCTGGGAGGACAAGTGTGATGGGAGAGTCATCCTCTTCAGTCGGCTTACTGTAAATTAAATCAGATTCAGATTCAGCGATTTCTTTGTGCGTTTGACCCCCTTCGGAGGCGTGCTTCGAGGCTATCGTGTTGCAGTGAAGGAGGGTGGGTGAGAGACGAGGCGGGAGTGTCGCCGATCCTGGAGGGGCGTCTGAGAGTGTATGTCCATTGCTGCTGCATTTCCTTGCCTTAATTTATGCGCCTGCGTATTTAAAGTGTATTTGCATATTACTCAAAACAACGCGCAGACAACGCAGTGAGGGGCAACGATGTTGTCGCATTTAATATTGTTTAATGCACTTGGCTTGGCCTTTTTAGGAATTACCACAGATAAAGAGCAGCAGGGGCAACTCCTCCTCCCCCGCCACAGGGGGAGTTGTCTCATTTAACAATTTATCTGCCACTAGCAGCAGGAACCAGCCAACAGCCACAGGCGCTTTCTTTGTGCGATAAAATGGCGTTTTTCATGTGCACCACTCGTCATTGTTTATTAACCTTTTGAATTTTGCAATAAAACACGCTTAATAAGTGTTCTTGAACCAAAGAGAGAGCGGGAGATTAATTGCCAAAGTCTGGTCTCCGTTCGTGTTCGTGTTCCTGCTGCAACGCGGAAGTAATGTCTCCCCGAAATGTCTCAAAATGCAGCCCAAATATGAAAACCACAACAGAATCCGTCCATGTCGAATAGTATTGAAATGTTCTTCCGCTTTTCGCATTTGATTGCTTTTGATTAATTCTCAATTTCAATCAGATTTTATGTAAATTGTTACAAAAAGAAATTTCGTATCACGCATCGAATTGGTCGCGGTCTGCGGCGAAGGCGAGACTCTGCTGCGGCGAATTCATACCACACCAGCAACATGCTCGATCGATCAACTGTAAACTGGAAATGTGTGTATGAGTGTTGCGTGTGTTTGTGTGTTTGTGCGAGCAGCGAAGTCGAGCAGCGGACGCCAACCGACACTTGTTCGCTGCGAACATATCCCCAACGAAATCAAACCGAAAACTCGCACGCGAATGAATGGAGGTGCTTGCTGCTGCCTTCTTCGGTCGTCGTCGCCGCCGCTGTGCAACCCAAACAGAAAAGTGTTTTATAGAAAATATATAAAAATGTAAGGCCTCATGCTCTCATGAATCGGCTAAAATATTGTTCATAATCTTTAAACAAATGCAGCTGTCAAGTGTGTGTTTTGTGTGCACTGAATATTGAGTGGCCAGCTAGTAATCGCCAGTGATTTTTGTTTTGGTTTATTATTTGTGTATCCTGGCAAAAATTTAAATGCCTCATGGAACATCACTCGGTCGTACATAGTGATCCTCTAATGAATGCTGTGCACACGCTTTGGGGAAGAACTTGGGCTACTTTTGGGTTAACTTTGGTCCGATAAGATACCGCAGTAACTATGACGCTCCGTCTTATCGAAGAAGCGAGTGTGGGAGCCTCAACTGTGGGGGAGAGTAGTTGCAATTGGGGGACTGGAACTGAAACTGGAACCGGACGTGTTGATTGTGCTGTTTCGTTGTTTATTGTGCAAGGGATTTTGCACGCATTTCCGATAGATATCATTACTCACACCCATGGCTCGTGGGGGTCTAGTCTCGACGCGTCTCCGTTTGACTCAGCCTCAGCCGCTGCGCAACAAGTTGTTTGGGTTTGATCCAACATTTGCTCGCAACTGTTTTTGTACCCTTCAAGAGAGAAGGGCAGGGGCTTTGAACAGATGTTTATAATACCAGAAAATAGTGGGTTTTGGGCTAAAAGAAACATCTGAAAAAGCCAAGAAAAAATAATTAAAAGAAAGAAAAATCCAAAAGGGTATCCCCAATACGTTTCAGCATTTCTTTCGGTTTGCTGCTGTGGCGCACGAAGACTTGTGTTTCCTTTCTGAATCAGGTTAAAAAAGTAAAAATTGTGAAAACTGGTCGGTGAAGGAGAAGGAGGACCTGTTGGCCAGTTTGGTGAGCTGCTGGCTGGCTGGGTCTTTGTGCTGCAGACACTTTCTACTAACGTATTTCTCTCTTGGCACTGCACTGGCATTGCATAAAGCATTAACTGGTTGGTTAGGCGGTTCGTCCGATGTGGTAGGGGCCTTTGGGGATGCGGATTCCGGTCTGCGGGGTCTTATCAATGAACTTGCCAATTGGATTTGTTTGCGGGGTAATATCGTTGTCAAGGTTCAGGGTTATTTTCGAGCAGCAGCTAATTCAATTGTTGGCTGGGCCGGTCCCTCCCCTCGGCTGCTTACTGCTGAAGCAACAGAAATGAAATGCGGCCAAGAAGAAGTCGCATAAATGCAGGGCCCCCGCAGAGTCTCGCCCCCAAAGGAGGCCACACTTACACTCACACACACACAGCCATGAGTGGGGGTGCATTGAAAACGTGTTAATTACAGCGAAAAAGTCGAGGCACGGGCCAAGGGATCGTCACATCTCTGAGCTTTTGCCTCTGGCTTGGGGTGTAGTACGTTGGGGACAGGCGAAGTGTGTGCACAGCATTCGGAATGAGATCTAAAACACAATCTCAACTCGATTCATTTAAGCAGCTGAATGCCGCGGAAATGCCAAACAAATGATAACGATAAAGATAAAGCTAAAAAGATATATAGAGAAACGATCTACATACAAAGCGAACGCGTTTAAAGTAAATGCTCCCAGAGCAGTTTAAATTTCAACGCCTCCCCCCACATCCAACTCGCATCGAACTGTGGAAAGATCAACTCAAATTACGAATAATTAACCCGAGAAGCGAACGACGCAAGTAACACAGTAAAAAATAACAACAAACAAACAACAAGAAACAGCTAACAAAATGCCCATCGTTGGACAGCAATATGGTAATGGCTTTCGGCCATACAGCTCCTTTCGAGTGCCGCGCGGCAGTTGCAGCAACAACAATGGTCCCAATGGCCAAGTGGCAGGTGTAACCTCCTCCCAGCCACTAAGCAGCAATGGATCCAACATCAACACACGTGCAATGGTGAAGTCAACGCCAGGCGTAGCGGCTCACAGGAGCAAGAACACAGCAGCCTCATCCTCGTCCTCATCATCATCGATTCATCAGCAGGGAGTGACAGCCACAGGTGGCAACTTCGTACGCCAACAGCCGTGGCGCAGCAGCTACTGCAGCAGCAACAGCAACAGTCGCCACAAAGTGCAGCAAGAGTCGCCCAATCCCAGTGCCCAACAGCAAAGATTGGGAGTGACCAGTAGCAGCACATTTAAGCCGCTGACACCGAAACTCATACGGAGAATTGAAACCACCTGCTCCTCGTTGCGGCATGGCAAAGCAAGGGCACCACTGCCGCCGAGCAGCGCCCTGCAGCAGCCAGCACGTCCTGGACCCACGCCCAGCACTGCCAGAAAACAGTATCAGACAGCAGCAGCAGTTCCCAGCCAGATGGGAACACCCACGAGCCAGAAGCGCACCCACCAGACGGCGGGCAAGTCCGCCAAGGAGAACTGCCCAGGGGTGCGCCTCACGCAGCGCTCCAGCAAGAATTATCCGGCACCGCAGCCACCGACAGCCACAGCCGGGCGTAGCAGGCAAACCACAAATGATCTCACAGTAGGACGAGGCGCAGGAGGAGTCGGAGTCGTTGGCACTCCTCTGGCACAGCGTAGGCAGCTGCCGGCCACGCCCAAGCTAAGCTTAAAGCAGCGCAATGGGTGCACCAGCACCGCTAGCAATGGTGCTGGCGGCGGGAACTCCTCGACCGGCTCCAGCGACTCCCACGACTCGCCGCGACTGAAGAAGGCCTTCTCGAACAAGTTCCCCCAGGGTCTGCCCTTCGAGGAGGAGTTCTATGGCAGCAATCGCAATCGCTCCTACTCGCAATCCTCCAGCAATTATAGTTTCTACAGCTCTGTGGGCGCTGCCACCACACCGCACGACGACGATGATGACTACGGCGACGGCTACGAGGATGTGGAGGACATTCATGCTGACGAGTTTCAGCGCAAACCTGCCACCGATGAGTCCCTGTACGTGGATTTCTCCAAGCTCGTTCAGAGCCGCCAGCAGCGGCAGTATGTGCCAGCCAGCTCCTGGATCCGAGCATCGCCCGAGCACAGCAGCAGCAGCGGTCAGCTGACTCCCGCCCAGCAGAGACGCAAGAGCACCAAGTACGCCCGCTCCATGCACGAGTACCTGTACAGCGAGGACCACCAGAACGTGGCCCAGTCGAAGCATCGCCTGTCGGTGGTGGACGAACCCGAGGATGGATACTATAGCTATGCGGCGGGCACTCCCGAACCCGATACGATGAGCCCAACCACTCCCCGGACGGACATCTATGTGGCAGCTGCTTCGTGGGCTCCCAAGCCGCTCTATCCCGACCGTGTGCTGTTGCCATCATCATCAGATGGGAACAACAATTACAGAAACAAGCAGCAGCAACCATCGCAACAGCAACAGCAGCAGCTCCGTCGGTCCGAGCACTTGGGGTCCACGACGTGTGAGTATAAGTGAGTGTCTCTTCAGCATTCAACATTCAGCATTCAGCATACGGTATGCGGAAACTGGAGCCTAGACCTTGAGTGGTACTCGTCCACTCCTCTTCTGTCTCCAGCTGCTGACTAAGCGTTCTGTCCGCACTTCATTTTTAAGTCCAATCCCCACCGTGCCTCCCTCTCCAATTGATTCTCGTTGTTGTTTTTGTTTAGTGTATTTCTTGGCGCTGTGCCGCTACGATTCGGTTCAAGATCTCTCTCCCAAATTTGGTCAAGCACACCGCCCCTACTTATGAGCGGTGTCTCTGTCTCGGTGTGTGTGTGTGCTCTGTGTGCGGTTCTGTCCAAATAGTCGGACGACTCATTAGGCAACTCAAGCGCCGGGTTGTGCAACTGCTGCTGCTTCGAGATCTTTTAGCTGCGATCCACAGGGCATACTCCATGTGTTGACTTAGGGTTTATGCCCCAAGAGTTTTGGCCTCAATTTTTAAAAGAACTTTCTAGCCATCCCTGCCTGATGCTTGAGTAACTGCCCGTTTTTCGGATGAGTAAAACCATTACATGCTGGAAACTTTTCCCATCAAAACTTAATATTCGGCAAAC
This sequence comes from Drosophila guanche, assembly GCF_900245975.1. Taxonomy (NCBI): domain Eukaryota; kingdom Metazoa; phylum Arthropoda; class Insecta; order Diptera; family Drosophilidae; genus Drosophila; species Drosophila guanche. The sequence goes on along the minus strand of NW_022995755.1, from coordinate 739,244 downwards.
AATTAACACCTTTTCAGACATCTGCGAGCTAATCTAAATTCATTTTGATAGAGGAAATTTGTATAATTTTGATAAAAGTGGATTTAATGCCCGTTCACAAAGCTGAAACTAGTTTTCCTGCACAAATTTGTATACCCTTGATTAGGTAGTGGTTTGAAAACAATTTTTAGATGTTTATAATGCATAGAGGAAAGGATCTTCTAGAACGTAACAATTCAATTTTTTTATTTTCATAATTACAAACTGACTGCGAGGTACAAATAATGTCGCGACTCCCAACATCAAAAGTCTAATCAGACTGCAGCCTTCCTTTATGGTTTTCTGGTCTACACCTTCTGTATTTAGAAGCTTTTTTCGATCTCTTAATTGCCCATATCCTTTGGGGACTCGTTCCTCAGTAAATGTTTTTTTTTTTTTGCAATTATGTCAGCAGCTGCCAGCAGCTGCCAGTAGCAGCTACCTGTAAATGGGTCTATTAGGGTCTGGCCGCCTGTCCGCGCTTGGCAGTGGCCCCGCGGACAGACTTCTGTTAAGCCGATAATGTCTTTTGGCTTTGAATTTGTCGCTTTTTTGTTTGCTTCTGTTGTATATATTTTTTGTCGGAGCTCTCGAGTTCATTTATCTGACGTTTATCACGATCTAAAACCGGACCTGTCTCCGCAGACCCATATACGATCATAATCGATGCTGCTACCGCCATCGGAACAGCGCCTAGCCATAAAGCTTAGATCTTGAGCTTACATTCAGCAATCAGCAGCATTCTCGAGCAGTTTCCGACAGCCGGCAGCAGCAGCAGCAGACAGTCCCCCAATGAAAACCATAAATAAATCGAACAAAAAATAATAAAATAAAAACAAAAGTAAATAATGGATGCAGCAGCAGCAGCAGCGCGAGCCAGTCAGGGGTGGCTGCATGTCTGTCTGTTTGTCTCCGGACGCTGTTTAATGTTTATACGAAATGATTTTAATGCATTTTATTGACTTCCTATAAACAGTCTCAGCCCGAAAGGTGATTGACTACTCGGAATAACAAAACCTCAAACCCAAAACCCCTGTACAAACCTCTCGCATAAGTCAGTTTCACGAGAGAAGGAGAGAGAACTGCGAAGCGCTTCTAGACTTGATTTAAATTGAAGCGTAAAATTCTCAGCGCTTCCTTTTCTGGTTTTAAGAGGGGTTTTAGAGGGGGCTTTTGGCATATTTAATTTTTGGCCTGTTGCTGAATTCGCTTTAACTGTTGTTTGTTTTCGTTAACAGTAATGGCCGGCAGCCAAGCAGGGAGGTGGAGTAGCTCTCTCCCTCTGTCGGGGTAAATTACATTACGTTCATTGAACCGCGAGCCTCGATCCGACGAACCCCAATCCGTTCCGAGATCTCTCTCTGTCGCTCGTTGACTGACGGATCCAAAGCGACTTTGAGTCAAGTTTTTGAGACATCAGACAGACATTACTTGAACCTGACTGACCGTCAGCTGTGAGTGTGGAAAGTCGCTTCCTCTGTCCATGGGATGGCTTCTCCTCCTTATAGGAGTGGTGACTCTCTCTCTCTCTCTCTCTCTCTCTGTGTCGAACAAAGGCATCATCTGCTTTATTTGCAATGCTCATCTTTCTGTTTGTAGTGCTTATTGACGTCTGGTTTTTGCTGTGTGTGGCAACCAATGACCTTGCAATTGGCCAACATCAACCCAATGATCTCCTCCTGCCACAGTCCACTGACAAGTGCCGCGCATTCGGATAGCTGCCACCCAAATGGATTTGCATAATCCCCACAGCTGTGCTTGGGCCGCTAACATACTTGGCCACTTACTCATTCTTTTTGTTCATAAAAAACTTATAACAATATTTGTAACGTAACGGCATTTCTTTTGTCAGTTAAGGAGCGCGCGACAATCATTTGCATGCCCCCAAAGACCACTACGCGTACGCTTACCCCCTGACGTGGAGTATACCTGTTCTCGAATCGAATCGAAGCCGAAAATTCCGGTTTCTCATTATGTTTCAGTTGAACACCAGAAATATACGTATTTATAGTACTGACCTCTGTCACCTAATCAATGAGCAGCAACTCAACAGAATCAAACAAAGACTAAGAATCGCGTATAAAGTTAGTTATTCAAGTTCTATAAATCAGGGATGGGGCACATCTTCTAAAATGTCTTTGAAAGTAAACGGGAAGAAGAGATAAATAATGTATCAAGTCCGGAGCTTCTTTGGAATAAATATTCTCCAATGGGATCAATGCTGAACAAAGTTTGATTAATGGATACATTACAGGAAGTAATTTAATATACTTCCACCACGAGTTCCCTACTGTTTCTGCCTGCATACCGACCGAGGGGCGCTGCTGTATGACGTGCAACAGAGCAACGGCTCTTGAGTTTACAAATCAGAAATAATATAGTAGATGGGGAAATATTTATTTTCAACCTCGATGTTTTTCATTTCAACATTGTAAGGAAATATATCGAGAAAATCTCCTCTGATGTGAGCTGTCAATCACAGATTAAATATTTATGGAGCCGGGGTAACACATATTTGGCATGTTCAATAACCAGACCTTCAAAGATCAGCCGCTCTTTGTATTCGTTTGGGTTTATTGATCCGAAATGGGAAATATCTTGTAGATAACTCACTCGATGAACTGTCAATCGAACACAGAAATAAACATTTATTGAGCTCTAGCATCAGTGTGTCATAACTGTGGTTCATAAACCCTCGAAGGCTTGAACCTTGAACTATTTATTCCGCTGTAGCAATTTTCGGGGGCTATTCAACCTCTAGCGAGGCTTTATCTTCTTATTTTACTTTGAATTTTCGAAGTGACGCATTACTTCTTCACTTCAATGGTAGCGAAAATTGGCAACCAATTTGTAACGCTTTTTTTTAATTTCATTTGTACTTTTGCTTGGTCTTTAAACGTTTAATTTGTTTAAGCACAAAGCACAGACAGAGGGTCAGGGTGTGTTGATGGAGGGAACTTCACATATGTGCGCTACGCTTTTGCTTAATGTATTTATGGCCATTTCAGGGTCAAAGCAAACCGCGCCGCCGCCGTAGCCGCACCACAAAAAGCACAACCGATGCGACGGAGAGGGAAAAATCTCCTCCGTAGCACCCTCCCCCTCACACCCGCAGTTAAATGTTTGTCGGCGGTGCAGGCAGCCACAGCCAAGCTCTCTGGTGGGTTTAAAGTGTCTCAGTCTCAGCCTCAGCTGCGGTTCGGTTCGGTTCGGTGTAAATCAAGACAAAAAAAAAACAGCAACAAATAAACTGGTTTTCGAATGATTAATTTCATAATTCAATAACACAGCACAAATCACATCTAAGAAACTATTTTCTGTGCATGGCACTGCGATAGTATTCTGATTTTCTGAGTCTCCAAATGGCATTTAGCACCAGAGAAGGAGATGCAAATGTACTAAGCAGATGGATGGTTCTTCATTGACCGGAGTCATTCTTATGGCATTTATTTCTTTGTCTTAACTGCTAGATCTCCATGCGCAAACAATATTATTCTTGTCGTTAATTTTGTGTTTTATTTGCAAGACAACAAAAAAGGTGGAAAGGTGTCTGTGCAAATTGCCAGCCATTAAGGAAGTTGGTCAAGACATTGAATGATGTTTGTCTTTTGGTTAATTGCATTCCATTTGGCATTATTTCCGAGAAGGGGAAATGTGGCTTGCATGAAATAAAACCCAAGAATCGGTCAAGGTCGTCGGCACAATCAGGAAAATGATGTCCACATGGTGTGCCATCATGGCACAGCAGAAACTGAGAAATGGGGCTAGGCCTGGCCATATAAATGTTGTATCATCTTTATGCCAGCAGAAAAATCAAGGCTAAATGACACAATATAGAATCAAAAGGCAATACCTGTGAGCTGGCAGACCCTCAAGGGCAGTCCTTTGTATTGCGAAATGCTCTGCAAATATGGGTGCGAATGTTGTTTCCTTTCGGATCATATTGAATCTCCATTTTGTATAACAAACGATGTGTCAATCACCTCTGGGAACCTCTGGCTGTAGTCTATCCAACTTTGTAGCCATATCTTATCGTCTTTCCCATGGTACTGGACTGTCATAACTTATGACCACTTAGAGCAATAAAAGCAGTCAAATTCCGTACAATCACCTTCAGATCATCGAGCTAATCGGTGTTCCATAACACCCCTGAGAAACATAACTAACAACTATGGCTAGATGTTATGTCGGGAAAGCAGCGCTTCATGGATATTTATCTTATCTGCTTCGATTTCATATCAGAATTTTCCTAGCCTGACAAGCCCTTTCATAACCCTTTTGTTTACTTTGGTTTTATTTCTTCAACTTCTTTTGGGTCAAACGTGGCTTTCGATTTGTTCATTTGTTTTGCCTTGAGTGTCATATTTTATTGAGCCAATTATCTCTAAAACACAGACATAGACACACAGAATGTCTCTGTCTAAAAAATGATCCGACCCAAATCGGGTGACTATTATGAACTTGGCTTGCCATTCGCTTCCTACTTCCCGCACAAGTGTGAACACTCTTTTCCACTCTGTCCAAAATCGAAACTGAAATCGGATTCTGAATCTGTATGTGAATCATAAATATCCAATTATAGTTTGCCATAAAAGTTGTTCTAATTTGCACGCAGCGTGTCATTAATCAAAATGTTGCAAGAACATGCTCGCTCGCTCCTATACAGATATTCCTTTTATTAACTACCGTAAGCTATCCCCATAAGGGGATTCTCGACAGACGCCAGTCAAAGATCACTATGTCTCTGTCAGCTGCTATCTGGTTTTTTGGCCCAAAGCAACCAGAGGTAGCTAGAGGTAGGGGCAGAGGTAGAGTCTGTTTCAAGCCTACAGCACTCTGGCCTCTCCACTCCACTTCACTTCGCTCCGAGCTGCGTGTGTGTTCAAGTTGATTTGCTGAAGTGTGCGCAGGCGTTTGAGCTTTTGTCATGGCGTTGTGCGAGTAATTGGTAGACAGACACAACTATGGTACAAAATATAGGGATATTCCGGAACGAAAAATCTTAGACATATTTCATAATGAATAGAAAGAAATAAATGCTAGAAAAACGAATTGTAATTGTCTTTCATATCAAAAAAAAAAGTATTATCTCCCCTATTTCTATGACCGCTGCTGTAAATAGCTGTAACTGTATCTGTAACTGCATTTGTATGCGCCTGCCTCTGTTGTATGTGGATCGCGGCTCGTACTTGTAGTCAAAGTCACTTTCAGCTTCACTGCCGGCTGCTGCCCGCCACTCCACTCCACTCCGCTCTGTTCGCTCTGTGTTCGGGTTCTGCTTCCACCATAATTTGTGCCCAAATTTAGAGACCCAACCGATAGATTTTGTTTCTGTTTGTTTTTTTTTTTTTTTTTTTGGGTGCCACGTGGGCGACAGCAAACCGACAAAAACTTTCGTAATCGCTCCAATGAGAGTTGCCTTATTAGCATATGGCTCTGAGCGCAGACTTCTGGCTCTTATGAGAGAATATCCGACGGCACAGCAGAGCAGAGCCACTGCATAGGTCAGTTATCTTCCGAACAGCTGATTCATCAGCAAGCTAAGATCTTTGGCTGCTGGCTGCTGGCTGCTGGCTGCTGCTGCGGCTGCTGCTGCCCACCCGCGTCTCGATTCGAATCGATTGGAACCATGAGATTTTGTTTGTTGTGACTGGGGGTGTGGTGTGGATGTAACATGAACATGAACATGAGAGCGATACGCTCTGGCTACCTATTGCCTACCAATGCTATTGACACAGTTTCTGGCCTCGAACATTGCTGCTGCCGCTGCTGTTGGGTTCACCTTCTCGCGGTAGTACTTTGTGGATTGTGTCATTTCCCCAGACCAGATGAAGTACTCTCAAAGGCATTTATCCAAAGGTGGGCTGCCAGCTAGATAGCCAGCCAGCGAGCGAGCCAGGTAGCCATCCGGGCCAAGTTGATTAACTTGATTGGTAACGCAAAACTTATTCGCCAACACACGTCTCACAGCTGGGCCCAAGAATCCGATCGCGAGGAGACGTGCGACGACGGGTTGTGGCAAGGCGAGCGTGGAGCGTGGAGCAGCTTAGCGCGCTCGCTGCTGCTAAGTAGCTTTCCATGTATATTCGACTGACGTCTAAGACTGACTGACTGACTGCCGGTTGTCCAATTCTCCTAATTCTCTGACTTTGTGGCACTTGGGCGTTGCTCCAAGGACGGCCGGCCATTCATCCGCACTCGCGGGCACATCAAGTGTTAAGTAATACTCGGACCACACTCCATATTAATCGTATCTCTCTCTGTCCCTCTCTCTGTTCTTGCAGTTTCGATGACAGCATTTCTTCCCGCCGGCGAAAGGAGCGTTCAAAGCGTTCGCATCGCAAATCTCCCGCCACGGGCCGGCGTCAGCATCAGAAATATCGCTACAGGGACGAGACCTCGCACTCGAGCTCCCGTCGCCGTCATCGCGATCGGCCCAAGGATGAGCGCGACAGCGGGCGCAGCAACAATCGACAGTTGTCGTTGGCTAAGGTAAAAACTTTTCATTTTATCATCACACGGCATACACACCCACACACATACATATCCGAAACAACAATGAAAAATTTTAGGGACACAGGGCAACAAAAAATAATCAATAATACCAAAGAAAAGCTAAAGAAAAACGAATGAGCAAACAAACAAAAATGGTAAAAGAACAAATTAAGACAAGACAACTGACAGATTGACCATGTGTAACCCTCTACCCTGCAGATACTTTGTACCGCTATCTAACAGATGTTCTATATCGTACGGCAATATATGTATCGCACTACCTATCCCAATGCATTTCATTGGCCGGCATTTACCCTTGTCTCTCTGCCTTCTCTTTGCCAAAACCACAACCAAAAGCAAAACTTTGTTCCTCGATGATAATAGATTGTTGATCAGTTGTTAAATCACCGCAATACCATAAGTTCCTCTACTCTCGTTACGCGATGCGATGCTGTTCTTCAAGCGTTATCTGGAAAAGTCCCAGCAGGTGGCCGATCACTTTGAGAACTCGCGGATACCGTGTTATATCAAAATGCGTGAGCTGCCGGCACCACCAATCAACGATCACTGCCGTGATCTACTGTTCGAAAGCTCCGCGTTGCGTTTTATGCCGTATACGGAGGATTGGATTGTTGTCGAGTACTTTGCGGATCACGACAGTGATTATCTTGTAAGCTAAGCCAGCCCTGAATCCAAAAGCTCTCTCCATAATACTCTCCACTCTGTTCGGTTCTGTGTGTTGTGTTATCGATCGATCCGATCGATGCCTGGCTGCTCCTCCGACTGTTTGCCAATCGTCTCCGCCTCTGCCCGTTGACTAACTTAATCGCTTGCCTTGCCTCGCATGTTGCCTGCTTTACGAAATAATACAATTTATACATGCATACATACATATATACACTTGATTCTCGATTACATGTCGAGTGCTTTTCGGATTGCTATCACACAATCGGGGACGCCATTGCAGGCGCAGGCACTCGCAGCAGCAACAACGCTCAAACGGAGGAGCCTCTTTCTTATCTATGCGGCATTCATTCTGTGTGTGTGCTAAATTTGTCATCAGATTTGTCACTTGCTCTTGCTCTTGTGTGGTTGCTACAGTAGATGCACTCTGAATGCCCAGTGGCAATGCCAATGCAGCAGCAACAGTCGGTGTTTGTAGGATGACTGGGATGCAGTTGGATTGCACTTGAGACTATCATCCATCCATCCATCCATCCATCCAGCATGAGTAGTGTGAGTGCGTGTGAGAGGTCTGATAACAATACTTTGGAATTTATGGAAAATCTTGGATTGTGCCTGTATAAATCAAAGAAATAGTGACTTGACTGGGGTTAAACATGATATGTGTTGATAGTTAATTTTGTGCCACCCAAAAACTCTGTAGATCCACGACGATACAGATAATTCACTGAATATGTTAACATGTTCAACATATTCTAGCAAGAAAGCAGTTCCCAAACATGTACAAATTAAGCAATTTCTAAACTCCCAACATCTATCTATAGATCCACTTGAAAGTCCCGACCAAAAAGACTCATCATGAATGGTATTACTATAAGAATCAAAGATATTCCGAATAGCTGATAAGATAGTGCTGTCTGGCAACGATTCCTTCAATATGATGCAATTTTAGCAACAATTCTTAAGCGCTTTATTCTATCCAACAATTAAAACGAATTTGCTTAATTAAGCAAAGAATCTTTATAGTTTTCATTCACTGTGTCGGCACACTTCTCTGTGTGTGTCTCCCTCCGCCTTATCTGTCTCTCCGTCTCCGTCTCTGTCCTAGTTATATGTATATTTTCGTTGATCAATTGATCATTTGACATTAACTCGTTGTTCCGTTCTGTTCGTGCTGCTCTTCGGCTACTCGTCAGCTTTTGTCAGTTGCCCATTCCGCCGCCAATTAAGTGGGGGATTGCTGAGTAAGGCGCATAGAATTTCCACCCGATTCCCCCCTCGATCCGCCAAGATTCAGTTCTTCCGACAATTGGAGCAGCAGCAGATTATCTGCCATGCGGCAAAAACGAAAGCGAAGAATGGCTATGGCTTCAACGAGGACGAAGATGAGGATGCCTACTACAATGGGTATGATGATGCTGTTGGGGATGATGATTGTGTGGCCATCACACGTTGCCTGATGCTCAAGCGGCAGCGTAATCACTTCGATCTGGTGGCACTATGCGACATGCCCGTGGATCGATATGCCGGCGACAATTGGATACTCGAGGAGTACTTTGTGGATCACACGGATGACTATCTCGTGAGTGTGGAGGAGTGCCAGAGTCTTCTTTCTGTGTCTCTTTGTTGTGTGTTGCATGCATTGTTGTGTCCCTTCTCTGCAACAGTCTTGTCTCTAGCTCTCTTTGTGTGCATATTGCCACTGCGCATGCTCGTGCCACCACACAGCTGATGATGGTGCGCGCGCAGCTTCTCTTCTAAACACTTTTCTTTTTTTTTTCGTGTTCTGCGCTGTGCCCTGCGCCGCCGCCATTGGAAAATTATAAATAAAGTTTTTTCTTTCTTTCGCTGCGTGTTATTTTTTTTCGGTTTTCGGTTGAGAATTTTCAAATTTGAGAAAACCGAAACAGATTCAAATCTTCGTTTGTTGGCAGCAGAGTGTCGTGTCGTCCGTGTTGCCGCCGACATCAACCGTGTGGTCTGGTCTGGTCTGGTCTGGTCTGGTCGTCGTCGATTCTCGGTTGTCGGATCTTTCGGTCTTTTGGCCAATCGGTCTGCCCAAAACGTGTAACAACGGTACGGTGGGAGCCCATCTTTCCTCTCTATATACATAATTTGTATATATTTGTATGTACATTGTATCTTACTCTCTCTTTTTGTATCGTTTCCTTTCGCGAACTTTGTTTATCCGTGTGTGTTTTGGGTATTGGATATACTTTTAAAGATATACTATGTGCGATACCTGCAAAGATGTATAAAAAACTAACAAGAAACGCACAGCGAGCGCAAATTGAAACAATTGTTGGCCTTTAGAGGGCTGCAACGTGACATAATACCAAAAAAAAAAAAAAACTAAAACCACGCAAATTTAAGTGTTTTAAAAATAAAATTGAAAATAGCAACAACATCAAAAGCAAAATACAACAAAAAAGACATAAAAAGTGTTAACAAAATACCAAATCATACTTTGTGAGGAAATTGTTTTAAAGAAAAAGGAAACCAACACCCGAGAAGTGTGGTGCAGAAAACAGATTTCAGTAGAATGAACTTTGCACTTTTCCAACATAGTTTTTTGCAGCTACTTTTTCTTTGGGGGGGAATAGATACAGACCAGTGCAACCGCAGAGATAGAGATAGAGATTGATGTGGCAGAAACAAATGAGAAATGAGAAATGGATAAAGAAGGAGGAGCAGCAGCGGCCAAGCAAATCAAAACAAAAACTCAAAACTAACAAACACACACACACACACACACACAAGAGAGCGAAACTAAATGAGATGAGCAAACAGCACACACAGAGTGGAGCACACACGTGTATGAGTGTGTGGCATATACATAGCATATATGTACATATGTTTTGTATATATACTCTATATGCATGCGCCACACGGATCAGCGGGGATTATTCATCAGGCTGATGCCTGCCGCCACATCATCATCATCATGATCATGGTGATCTTTGCCGCTGCTGCTGCTGCTGCCACAGAGCCTCTGGTGTTCCTCCCCCCGTTCGTTCTTTTCTATAATTTTCTCTGTAGTGCTATTTTTGTAGTGCTTGCATTTATATTTAGTGCCACAACAAAATTGATAGATATAGCGAAAAATATATTCAAGACACAAAACATGTACAATACATGTGTTATGATGGAAGAAAAAAAAGAGTCAACAGTGGGTTGGAATGGTTTTTCCCTTAGTTTTTCCCATTTATACATAATATCTGCACGGTGTGTGTGTGTGTGTGTGATTGAACAGTAAAAAACTATTGAGAGAGAAATGCTTCAAAGATATCTAAAGATCGAGAAAAACTAATTTAAAAATGCAATCAATGTGCAAACACTGCAATTATCGCAGGCCATAGATGCACCAAATGGAAATTATAAAGAGATCAACAGATCATTCACACCTCTGATAGAGTCTTTACTGTACACAGGAAGAGGGGGCACCACTGGGGATGGGGACCACTGGCGTCACACGTACTGTGTCTTGTGTACTACGTATAATGCCAGGTCCGGTCCGGCGGCTGCGCCAATTTACGTGCGTCGTCGTCTATTTGTTAAAAATAAAAACCGATTTTCGAACACAGAACACAGAACCGAACGCCCAGTGAGATATCACACATTAGTGGGTCTAGAGATCGGCCAAAGATCTCCAGGGATCTCCGATGTAGCAGATGGATGATATATGTACATATGTAGGGCAAGGTGTAGACGAAGAGCGAGATGGAGGAGGAGAAGTCTTCTCATATGTGAAGGCGGCGCCGCAATCAATGAGCTCATTGCTGTTCACGAATTGTAATTTTAAGGTATATAAATACACATATAAATATGTAGAAATACATACAAACAAGTGTACAGTGGCAGCTCTATTAGAAGGAGCTACATAGATCCCAATCCGTCATGCAAACGACATGCATATTGTTGGGCATTATGGTATTCTCGTACATTCCCTTTTGCAGCAATCGCTTGTGCATCAATATTTAAGCTACAGGGAGAAGCTTCACTGTATGTCTCACTCTCTGTCTGAAAATTGGGGTAAGCCAGAGCGCTAGTATAAATCGGATGTGGTATATAGTAAATAGGTAGTTTTGGGGCGCCAAGAGGGAATACACAGGGACACACGGCCATTTGTCGATCATTGACGATCATTGGATCAATTAATAAGTCAAGTCGTAAGGCAAGGCAGTTGCCAAAATGCCAATGAGACATTGACATTGAGCGTACGAGATCCGTACCGTTCCGAATCAATCCGATTCGATTCGATTCGATTGTCTTGTCGAGCGGGGCAGCCACAGGTTTCCTTTGTGGCCAGCGCCAGCTGCCTCGCGAGTCTCGTCCAAGTAGTCGATCGAACGCTATCCAACGCAGTCCGTGGGGAAACCGCCCATAACCGACCGCCAGTGAAAGATTAGGTAACCGAAAGAATTGCCATTCTTTTTTTTATTCGCTGTACACCCGAAGAAGCACCAACCGCGAGAGTACACTGGACCCCCCAGAGTCAAGCAGAGCCACCGCCCAGGCAGAAGAATGTCAAACGAACTAAGCGAAATGATCGCCCTCGGGTGTCCGGATCTAACGTCCCAGAGCGAGCTGATCCTCAACACCGAGCGGCGTCTCAGCATCAAGCAAATGACGGCCACAGATTTGTCCAATCTTCGGGCTGCCGCCGCTGCGGAGGCTGCGGCCCAGGTACGGGCCCAGGCCGAAGCAGAGGCACGGGCCATTGCCGAGGAACAGCTGCGCGTGGCCCATGCCGCAGAGATCAAGGCCAGGGCACGGGCTGCCCTTGAGGTGCAGGCACAGCTGCAGCGGGTAATGGAGAGCGAGAAGCGCAGGCAGCACGAAAAGGAGGAGAGAGAGCAACAGGAAGCTGACGAGGAGGAGGAGGAAGATGAGCACAGTCTGGCCAAGGGCTCGCTGCCCACGAATGCCGCACCACGCGATCGTCTCACTTCGCTGCCCAACGTCCTGGACGATGGTGGGGCACTGGGCACCTCCAAGGAGTCCTCTCCCGAGAAGAGCACCTCCCACCTGGCTGACTCCATTGAGCTGCTGCGCATGCAGCGTGCGGCACGCGACGCTCGCTCCAATCGCAACAGAGAGCGCTCCATATCGCCAGAGCAGAGGAATCGCGAGCGCAGTGCTGCCCCCGATCGTCTACAGAGTTCGGCGAGCGTGAGCAGCATCGATTCGATCAGTGTCAGTGCTTCGGTGTCCAAGGCGACCAGCCGTCGAGGCAGCACCTCCAGTGCGGCCAATGAACCGGCGGCTGATCCTTCAGGGCTTGCGCCACCCAATTTACCAACAAAGTTTCCGCTCACGAAGACCGTGTCGGCGCCGAGCATGATGAATCGGCGACGCAGCAGCCTGACGGCGCTCTTTCCGGGCCCCTCGCCACTGGTGGCACCCGAGCCCTCGCTCCACACCAATCCACAGCCAGTGCCAGAGTCACAGTCCACGGCACAGGAAGAAGTGCATGAGACACCCAGGTTGATGATTCGCAGAAAGACACCGCCGCCCGTGGGTGCCAATCTGGGTGTGAATCTGAAGCGGGTCACCGCACCCAGTGGCTCCGTTACCATCAAACCGAAAGAGTCACCCATGCTGGGGGTGGTGCTGCGGAAAGTGGAGAAGAAAGTTGTGCCCCAGAAGAGCATCCTGGACGATGACAAGCCACTGTATCACTTCTCCATTGTGCGCAGCGATCACAAGGAGCATGTGCCGGCCCAGAAGCCGATACCAAAGCCCGCACCGGTAAAGCCCAGTCCCGGTGGCATACTCACCGGGCCACAGGTGGTACGGACCGTGAGGCAACCAGTTCCCGTCAAGCCACAGCGTCCACAGATGGGTGTGCCCATCACCATTACGAAGATCCAGGGCGACAAGATCATTATAATCAAAAAGATCATTGTGCCGAAGAACAGTAAGATACCGGAGCAGTATCTACAGGTTGGTGCCAACGATCCTCCTCATGGTGCTCGTCGTGATTGCTCTGTGGTGTGCTGTTCGGTGTCTCGTCTCTGTGGTTCCGTTTCCCCGTTTGGTGTCTTCCTCTATTTTCTGTGTTCTGTTTGAAAACTATTTAGAATTAGAATTTACCTCGATTGTTGCTATTCTCTTGAACATTCAACACACACACACACACGAACATAAATGGCATATTCCTTTGCGGACTAAAAGCTATAGGGCTTAGGGCACACCAATAGGTAGGAGGTTCAGTAGGAACCATTCGGTATGGGTTGCTGTTGAACTGAACGGCAAATTGACATTCACAAAAGAACGTAGAATGAACGAATTTCAAATCAAATTATGGTATTGTCATTCGCTCCTAAACGCAGATTCCATAAGATTACAGTGGAACGAACGACTCCCGACTTAGGCAGGATGAATGTAGAATGTTATATAGGATATCTATGGTTTTTGTAGGAGTTAAAGGTAAAGGAGCACTTATTCGTTTCTTCTGTCTCCTTCGAAGAGCTCGAATCTCTCATCAGTAGTTCTCCCTCTTGTCAATCTCTATCCCTGCAGTGGTTTAACGTATTTATCTTTACTCTACCAAAAACAATCAATCGAAATAAAAGCTAATCATAATTAATACACTGCCAAAAGCAGGTAAACATAAACAAAAGCAAAATCAAATCCTACGCGAGTTGAAAACGATTTTAAAAGTGGAAACCTAAATGAGTGAAGATGTTGCTAGCCAGACATCCTCCGCAGTTGCAGTGCCACCACCACATAGCCCCTCAAAGCCAAGCCCGAGCCCAATCCCAAACCCAACGACTGCTGCGACTACGCTGAGAGCCAAGGAGGAGCATTCCAGGGAATCTCTGCCACCAGCCACCACCAGTATGCAGCAGGCGGCAGCTCCTCCAAAGCCCACACCGACGCCACCGGCGAGCGGGCAGCAGTTCTTCCAGCAGGTGGTCTTCCCACAGTTTGCATCGGTGCTGTCGTCCAGCATACCGGAGACCAAGTGCGCTGTGCGGTCGCCCATCTCCTCGCCGTTGGCAATCCGCAAGAATCGGCCCCTGCTGCCGGCGAGTCCCAAGTCGACGCCACCGCTGCCACGGAAGCATCATCCGCTGGCCTACAATGCGGCCACTGGGACAATAAGCGCCTCCGGCACGGCGCTGCCGTCGCGCCTGATGGCCACAATTGCCTCGAGTCCCGCCTCGAGCATCTCGCTGTCATCCTCCTCATCGCCATCCTCTTCACCACCGCCGCCAGTGCCATGTCGAGCGCCCAAGAAGCAGCCGCTGCCTGCCTCAGCTTCGACTTCGACTGCGTCTGCGGCTGGGACAGAGATCAGTCTGGACAAGCTGCTGCAGCAGCAGCAGGAGCTGCAGGAGAAGTCTGCAGCGGCCACGAACAGCGCCAAATTGGATGCCAATTTCTACGATGCAGAGATCGAGATGATGAACAAGTATCTAAAGAGTTTGCCGGACTACAGCGAGCTGGACAGGAAGCTGCACCAGGAGTTCCAGGAGTGCGAGGATCTCTACGATCGCCTGAAGCGACAGCAGCAGCCGCTGGCCAAGTCCAACTCGCAGCAATCGGTGAAGACCGCTCCGGTGGGACCAGCACCAGCAGCAGCAGCTGCCTGTTCCTTTGGATCATCTGGTCCACTGTCAAAGTCCTCGTCCATTAATTTTGCTCAGAATGCCAGGGTACAGCCTCAGCAGCAGCAACATCAGCAGCAGCAGCAGCAGCCTCTCCGTCTGGCATATCCCTCGATCTTCGCGCAGAATGGAGCGGAGCCCAAGCTGCAGCGCAGCATCTCCAGCTCGAATATGCCACAGAATGTCAATCCCTTCCGTCCGCTGCCCGGCAAGAACTGTCTGCAGAGCGGCTCAAATCTGTCGCTGAACAAGCAGCTGATGAACGACTTCTGGAGCGAAAACCTAAGTGGTGGCAGCGGCGGAGGCTCCTCTCAGAAGCGACAAACGCCAAAGCGAACTTTTTGGAACTACGAAAAGATCTGCGGAGCACAGCTGGGGGATGCGGGACAGCCCTTCAAGGTGGACGCCAAGACGGCCAAGAAGTTGGCCATTTTTGATCCCACTGTGGCGGAGGCGGCCCAGAAAGAGTTGCAGCGGCCACAGCAGGCGCCACATGCCCACAAGCTGCAGAAGAACGCCTCGCTGTCGCATCTGGACCTCAAGGTGCGGCAGGCCGTCACCAAGGATGATCTCTATAAGCTCATATGCAATGAGCAGCCACAATCACCCGCCACGAATGTGAATGGAACACCATTTGTCAGTCGAGTGCCCGTCAAGCAGCCACAGCAGATGCCACAGCCGTTTCCACAGCAACAACAGCAGCAGCAGCAGCAGCTGCAGGCACTGCCCAAGAGTGTGTCCATGAGCCATGTGCCAGGGGCAGGTCTTCAGCGCACCACCAGCCGCACACACATACCCTGCTACATGAAGAACTTGCCATCGCTGAGCCGAAGCACCTCCAATTCGGCGATACTGATGTCGCAGACCCAACGAAAGGAGGCGCCAACTCCAGTGGCTCCTCTTTTGGCCAAGCAGCAGCCTGCAGCTGTGGCCAAGAGCTCCAGCAGCTCCTGTGTGCCCTCGCCACGCTGTGCCGCTGCGTTCTTTCGACGCCCACAAGAGGCAGCCACACCCTCCAACACTCACCAGCAGCAGCAGCAACAACAGGTTGAGACGTCATCGGTGGGTGATTCGGCATCGCTGGAGCGAAAGTCGGAGAAGAGCAATAGTACGATCAGCACGAGTAGCTTTACGGTCACAAATTGCTGCACCACACATCTGCCGCAGCTCTCAAAGTTCACCTCCTCGTTCCACATTGCACCTTCGACGACGACAAATGCCACGGCAACAACAACAACCTCACAGCAGCAGCAGCAACAGCAACAGAGTGAACAACAGCCAGCAGGGGCTGCAGCGGCAGGAGCATCATCATCTTCGATGGCTGCCAACATCAACTCGGAGATGCCAACAGCAAACACAGCAGCAGCAGGTGGAGCAGGAGGAGGAACGGCAACGTCAGCCACAAAGCGCCAGAAAGATGTCGAGAACAAGCTAGAGAAATGCCTGAACGACATGCTAAAGTTGAAGACCAACAGCAACAGCAACAGCATCATGTCGCAGTCGTTGACAGCAGCAGCAGGAGGAGGTGGAGAGCAGCAGCAGCAGCAGCACAAAGACCCGAAGATCACGGGGGCAGCCGTTGGCGAAGGCCCCACGAACGCCAGCAGCAGCAGCAGCGGCGGCACTGGTGGCAGTGGCGGGAACAAATATGGGGGCGAATCGCAGATACCAGTGCCAGTGCAGCTTTACGACCCGCAGAAGCCGTTGATGCAACAACAGCAGCAGCAGCGGATCTGCTATCCCATTGGAAAGTCCAATTCTACCTCACAGCTACCGATGGGTGGCTATCAGCGATTGTTGCAACAGCAACATTTGCATCAGCAGCAGCAACAGGAGCAACAGCAGCAGCATCAGCAACAATACCCACAGCATAAACGTCCCTTCCTCAATTGGAATACTTTTGCCTGTTCGGCCATGAATGGATCCAGTGATCCCTTTATGCAGCAGCAGCACCAGCAGCAACATTTGTACCCGCCACATCTTAGCCACAAGCTGCAGCAATCGTACTCATCCTCGCATGTGGCAGCCGCATCCAAGCAAACGCCCAAGTCCGGCCTGGCGCTCTTTCTGCAGAAGAATACCAACAAGGAGAATAAGTTTGGACAGCAGCAGCAACAGCAACAACCATCGCTGCAGCCTCCGCCTGGCATGATGCCTCAAATGTACGGCGCCTACCAGGCGCCGCAACCCCAACCTGCCTCCAAAATGAGTTATCCTCGCTCTGGCGTCGGCGGACCGCTGACACACTCTGTCTCGTTTAGCTCTGCCCAACGACCCACAGCCATGCAGCAGCATCAGCAGCAGCAGTTCCACCATCAGCAACAGCAGCAGCAGCATCCGCCACATTCCAACTTTGGGCTGGGGATGATGAGTCGCAATTACTACAATCTACCCAAGCAGCAACAGCAGCAGCAGGAGCGCAAGCCACTGCAGACCTTTGATCCGTATGCCTATCCCAAGCCGAATCAGATGCAGTCGTCGGTCAACAAGTACCAGCAACAGGCACAGCAGCCAACGCATCCGCATACGCAGCAGCAACAACAGCAGCAGCAGCAATTTCTCAATGCTTCCGTTGGGGTTGGAGCAGCGCAAGGGGGAGGAGGTGCCGTCGCTGGGCTTCAATATGATCCAAATACAAATACGCAATTGTATTACGCGTCACCATCGTCATCGACAACGGCGGGCATGCAACCGCAACAGCAGCCACCGCAACAGCAACAACAGCAGTTGCAACAAAGCAATTCTGTCATATTCAATCACTCAAATCAACAACAGCAACCACATCATCTACAACAACAACAACAGGCACCACAATTACACCAACAACAACAGCAACAACCAAATGAAATGTCCAAATCCGCATTGGGATTGCACTTTATCGAGGTAGATTCTACACAGAATGTATTCCACAAATCATACATATTTAGTGTGTGTTGTTTTTTGTTGCACTACTAACAGCATACTGCTCTCTCCCCGCTGCCATCCTTACCCATACTTAAGAACTTGCCACATAAATAACCAGATGACTCAGACTCGCTGCGATGTGTGCTTCTCCAAAAAAAGGCCTCTGACGAAGAACACGATGATGTTGATGTTGATGATGATTCCCATTCCCTTTGCCATTGCTTTTGCCTTTTCTGTGGCCCCAAGTGTCTGTCTGTCTGTCTGTATGTGCTTCCTGTACTTTTGGTGGCCTTTCAAGTGTGAAACATCCACAGCCCCAAAAACACCTCCCTGATGATGATGGGGGGTACTCTTCTTTGCTCTTGGCAAGCAGAATCTTGCACCAAAACCATTGCACAATCGACAGACTGAAAAAAAGGGGAAATTCAATGTCAATTTCCTTGGGGGCTACTCTCTATAAATAGTTGCCGCGACGGCCACTTAATTTATTGTCTGTTTATTTGGTTGCTATAATTTTTTGTTTGGCTAATTTTTAACTGCTTGATGATGCTGCCACTGCCACTCTGACGCTTCTACTCCCACTGCTGCCGCTGGTTTATTGTTTAAATATTGCCAAAATGTATGTAATTGTTTTAATAACTAAACAAAACAAAATAACACTAAACAATACGCGGAACGGAACGCGTTTTTAGCAGAGAAAAATTGTGATGTCTAAAAATATGTAACACCAGATGGTGGATGGGATGCGATCTCTTGTGGACTCTCTCTCCATCCTCGAGAGAGCCACTGTCGCTCTCTCTCTCTCTCTCTCTATACGACTCTTGAATGCTCTTACTATCCTAAAACTTCACCAAAGAATGATCCCACCCATGACTCGCTCTTTGAGTGTACAACTTTAATGAGGCAAGTGCTCAAAAAGTAAGGGTATTCCCCCTTGTGCCAATTGATTCTTCTCCTGGGTGTGTGGCTAGTTTTTCGGTTATTTTTCCTCTGCAGCAAACAATAATAGAAACCACGGGAAGAGGAGGCCTCAGCCTCAACCACAGCCACACACTCAGTTCTCAACCACACAGCTCTCCCGCACGGACGGTTTTCGCCGTCGCCTTTGCCTTTGCCTCAGCCACAGCCATAGCCAGCAGCTAGCTACTTTCGACTCTGACATCGGCGATATTTTCAATCTTTATAATTAGTATTTGTGGCGTGCGCTTTCGTTGATGTTGCGCTGATTTCGGTTTTGTTTGTTTTCTTCGAACAAACGCTCAGCGAATCGTTTGGCGTTCCCTCCTAATTCACCTTAAAATTCTCGGATAAATGGCTCATAGTGCGTGTGTTTCCCCCTCCAACAAAAACCTCCGACTTAAAGTGCAACTGCAATTGATTGGAATTTGTAAATAGTTTTTAAATTGTCGCTGAGCGGATCTGATCTGATCTGGACAGTGGACCCGTGGGGGCGACTGCTTCTTCTGTTGTGTGTCTATTTCCGTCGAAGCTGCCGCAAAAATCTCTTACAATTTCAATTATTTTTACACATAAATCCGCTCCGATCCGCTCTGTCTATACTATATTATGTATATATAATACAATCATATCTACAAGAAAAAACACCCGCTCTCTCTATAAACAGCACAACAAAATACCAAAAATTAAAACAATTAACGAAATAGACAGCAGAACGAACGAACCCTCTCGATCGATTATTTCCTTACGGTATTTAAATATTATCCGGATTGTCGTCATCCGGCGGATGACAGAGAGAGGGAGAGAGAGACCCACGCAGAAACCAATACACAGGAAAGAGTGGCCAATATGGCCACATTTCTGAATCGTTTTCATCGCGAGAAAAGCGAAAAGATTTTGCCAAATTCAAGTGAAAATCGTAAAACAGCTGATGGCGGCGAGGCAACGGCGACGACAAAAACGCAGCAGCAGCCGCAGCCGCCGCGACAGCAGCGACGGTACATGCGGAGTGCTACCGCTGCCAGCGTCACACAGCTGCTCTCCGAAAGCTGCAACAGTCTGCTGCAGCGCTTTCGACGCAATCCAAGCGAACGACCTGATAATAAACAACAGAATCCACCACAGCAACAACAACAGAAACAGAATCCACAACAACAGCGGAGCAGCATCAGCAATCGGTAATCGATGCAAAAGGAAATGAAGCAAAAGATTTTTATAATTTATTTTTAATTTTTGCCTTCTTTTTGCTTTCCTTTCGTCGACAAAATAAACCAACAACAAAACTCGGTCAAAATTCTCTGTCGGCGGCGATCATCATTTATTCATTCTCCTTCCTTCTCTATTTTCACTTGAGTTTATTTTCATTTGAATTTCCTCGGTGCCTGATCGGCGTTGATTTGCGGCAGAGTGGTCGTTGTCGACGCGTAATTACGACTTTTAGTTGCAGCGCAGCCGCCTCGCTCGCATCGCGATACGAACATTAGCCAAAATCTTCCTCCTACTCGTCGGCGGAGAAGGCCAATTATGTAAACTTTTCGAGTGCGTTTTCAATCGCGTTGAACTTCGGGGCAACCGCTGTCTGCCACCGCCTGATCCCTCCCCGCTCTTTAAAATCTTAGTAGTTCCAGTGTGAAAGAGAAAGAGAAAGAGCCCTTTCAATGCATCTCCAGTAGTTCCAGTGTAAAAGAGCACTCTCTCCCATTCAGCTCTTACCAGACAGTAGTAAAATCGTGCAAGAAAGTGTGAAAAATATTGCAATTAATCAAATCAACAATGAATGCCATATAGGTGTACTAATTTCCATTGAAATTTGATTTATCATTTTCAATACGATGATGACAGTCATAAATCAAGCAAGGAGTCAATGCTGTGATCTGGAGAGAGCTCTTTTACAGGAGCTTCAAAAGTGTTTAGTTCGAGCTGTTGTCCAGAGTGTGTCATAAGCTTGTCATGGGAGTATTTACACCCCACATAACCGATTAATGGCAGTAGAAAAACTTAGCAATAATGAAGATTCCCCTAAGTGTGTGCTCTCTTGTCTTTTTCGCCTAAGCTTTCGATGGCAGAAAAGTTTGGCCAAATACAGAGCGTTGCGTTGCAGCGCAACTAAAAGCAAAGCTCCCGAAAAGCTTATCCGATTCTGCGGCGCCTCTCGCTGTTGTTTTCTTCCTTCCATTCGATCTCTCTTGTAGTAGAACTTTTAAATAACCGTTCAAAAAAGCATTCACTTTTCTTTCGCTCCCTCTCTCTTATAATATTGCCTTGCTCTTGCGTATTCTCTCTTCCTCTTTGTTTAATGCAATTACTCCTTTATTATTTATATTTAAAATATTGCGAGTGAGCGCACGTTTAAAATAAAACGTAAATTGTGTATTACGCTTTGTTCTGCTTTTATTTTCCTTCAACAACACAGAACTTTTATTGCTCGCTCATTGCGTTCCATCGGCCAGGCAAGAGTTCAAGGCTTTTCTTGTGAAAAGCGCCCGTCTCCGCCTCACCCCTTGCGCATCACTTTCGATCGTTTCCCTGTTTCGCTGTGCGGCAAACTGACGGAAACGAATTCATTTTACAATTTACAAAAACGAAATGGAATGCATTCTGAATGAAGCATAAGCGTGTGCGTGTTCGCGTGAGTTTTGAACCGCCTGTCCCAGCTGGCAAACAAAGAACCGTTCTTCCTCATCACTATCCACCCACCCACCCACTCGTCTACATATGTTATCTGCTCTCTTCTCTCACACTCTGGGTCTCTCTCTTCCGCACTCTCTCTTGCTCTCTGGCTGGCGCGCAAGTGCGCAATATTTTCACACTTTTCACCAAAAATAAAAACGATTCCTCAATATTTTAATTTTCTTGTGAATGCGAATGCCTCGCATTTCCTTCATCTTCTGCTCGGTCTCTTTTTTGGTGGTCGCATGAATTTTCCGAAAATTTTCCTCAGTTAATTTTTAGTCCGTGTCGTGGCAGCGCGTCCCGTCCGAGAGCCGTTCGTCGCGAGCCCGTCCGTTCGTCGCGTGGAAAACGAAAGAAAAGCAAAGCAAAGAAAAAGAAAGCAAAAGGAAAATCCCATCACATACCCACCCTTAAGCCCAGCCGAATCTGAAAACTGTTTGGGATCGATCTTTCCCTGAATTATAGAGCGGCAGCCGCCATAGTCGAGGAGGATACCAAAGATACCAACAAAAGCACCGATCCAATAACAGGACGCAGGAGCTCCTCCAAGACTCCCACGAATGACAGCAACAACAACAGCAACAGCAGCAAAAGCAAGACAAATCCCTCACAGAAGCAAAGCAAACGTCGCCGCAGCTCGGATAAGTCCTCCAGCTCCTCCAGTCGGAGAAACCCGGAAGCGGAAAAGGATCGCGATCGGGACAGGGAACGAGAACGGGAACGGGATAACGCCATGAGCGATCGCCACAGACGTTACTATCCAGGCGGTGGACTGGGCTACCACCCAACCAGCAGCAGCGGGAGTGGCAGCAGCACCGCCGCCATCATGGGTCGCTACCAGAAGAGCTCCACCACAGCAAACGCCCTGGACAGACTGCGCACCCACCTCAGTCCCGTGGGCGGTTACTACAAGCCGCTGATACGTGGCCTGGGGGGTGGCCGGCGGGACAGGGATCGGGACCTGGATGATGTTAGTATCCATAAACAGCCGCAAAGCGAGAGCGAGCGAGAAAGTGCTACAGAGCGGTGTGCAAACCAATGGATGCGACGGACCTCAGTCAGCCAGACACATGACTCACCTGTTGGGCATTTCATATTTTGGAATACTTCTGCAGAGGAGAGATCTTCTCACCTGTCCATGACTCAGAGTCAGACCTAAATCTTTGGCAAGTGTAGAACTGGTAACCTCTGCCGAGGAAAACATTGTAGACATTTGTATATGCAGAACAGTGCTTGCAGTGCAGTGGCAACCTCCATTCATTGCCCATTGCCACACATACTATATTATAGAAAGTTTTCCCTCGCGTATAGACTGTCAGATGTATATATTCGTATACTTGTAGCTATCGGAACCCACACGGTCTGCGTTTTATAGCGAGCGTGTTCCTATATATGCCACCCCCCGCCCGATATATTCTATATCTCACAAATTCATTCTGTGCCGTGTGCGTTTACGTTTGTCGAATTTATTTTCGATACCAACAGCCTCTGGCCACTGCCTTCCTCTGCCTCTCTGCCATATAGGAAGATATATGCATGTATTTTGGGTCTAGTCTGTGTGTATCTCTATCGCTGAGATCTCAGAGATGTGTGTATAGTTTTCACGATTTTTTTCTATACGAGTTTATGTATAAACTTTGAAGGTCGTCGCGCCGTGGACGGTTTTTTGTTTAGATTTTTTCGCCTAAGGCATTTGAAATGAAAATAAAGGGTATCTCCTTAGGCCACATGCTTCACTCTCTCTCTCTCCTCTCTCTCTGTTGCCACTGTGAGTGCGTGCATGCCACAAGAATACTTTACCAACAGAGAGAGAGAGAGAAAGCCGCCACTTTAATTTCAGTGCGAAAAGAAAAGGCACCCGAAAAGACCATAATTAGCCATTGCCGAAAAGGCCGTTTAAATGGTTCCAACATTTGGCTCCGAGTGCGCGACTCTCGTCTCTAGGGTCTAGGTCTTGGTCTGGTGTCTGGCTACTGGCGTCTGTCGTTTGGCACTTCTTTTGTGGAGCGTGTGCTCAGCAGACAGAGCGTAAAGAGTGTTTTACGCCCGTCGTTACCGTTGGTTTCACACGAGCGGCGATCTTAAGCACTTTCCCTCTCCATTAACCATTTAATCCAACGTTCAAACCATATCTAAATCCCACCTGTGCACTTCTCCGTCTGGTTTTCTCTTTGTGTGTGACGCACAGCGTCGGGATTACCAACTGGACAGAGATAAAACGCCCACCACATCGGGAGTGGGATCTGGAGCTGGCAAACAGTCGGCCATCTCCCGCCTGGAGAATAAATATTCGGACGTACTTGAGCGTACGGCCGGGAGACGTCGCCATGAGGAAGATCGCGACAAAACCCTGGAGCCGGACGATTATGGTGGCAACAGTGGGCTGGTGCGTTCGGCCACTGCCCACCAGTTGGCCAAATCGAAGCTCTCCTCGAGCTCCTTCAATGCCGCTGATCGCAAGGAGCGAACGCCGTACCGCACGCGGGCGCAGCGACAGCGCGCCGGCTACATGGCCGACTCCAACGACAGTGGCTATCTGACCAGTGGCAATCGCTTGCTGGACGAGAACTACCCGGTGGACTACAGCAGTCGATATGACTACCACGATGCCCTGCGTCTGGGCGGTGCCTCGGGCTATCCCTCCAGTCGCTACGGACGGAGAGGAGCAGGAGAAGATGAGCCGGCATCAGCAGCAGCACCATTTGGTGGCCGCACGAGTCGCGCCTATGGCCGGACAAAGACCAGCGAGAATCTGCTGGCCGCCGAGATAATGGAGAGCGGGCGAAAAGCGGCAGCGGCATCCATGGAGGATCGTCCGCTGAATTCGAGGAACCGTTTCGCCCACCGCCGCAGGGAGCAGCCCCCGCCTGAACTGACGGCCGAAGAGCGTGAGATCCTAGCCGACGATCGCTCCTCGGAAGACAATGCAGCCATTCTGATGCTCCTGCGGGAGGACAATCAGTTCCTCGAGGCCAAGAAGTTTGAGGAGCGCATGCGAAAGCGCCGAGAGCTGCGGGAACGCGTCAAGCGTGAGGAGGAAGCGGCCGCGGAGGCCAAGAAGACTGAAGCGGCGGCCGCCTTGGAGCAAGAAGCTATTGCCAAAGCAAAGGAGGCAGCAGCAGCGGCAGCAGCAGTGGCAGCAGCAGCAGCTGCTCTGCAGGTGCCAAAGGAGGAGGCGGCACCCAAGAAGAAGTCGCGCAGCAAAAAAGTAACTACAGACGACAGCGATGATGATGGTGACAGTGGCTCCTCCAGCACGTCGGAGAGTAGCTCTGACGAGGTTGATGGCGATACAGAAACCGAAACCACCACCGATTCGGGGACTGGTGTGCAACTAACCCACACAACATGCAACACAGCCAACTCCACCACCACCAACAAAACAACAGACAAGGCCAACACTCCTCCAACTCCTACTACCTCTGTCAATGGCACTACTAGAACAACTCCTCCATTAGCCACCACCACATCATCCACTAGCACTTCTGCTCCACTCTCTAACAACCACACGGCGGCAGCGGCAGCAGCAACAACAGCACAGGCAGCAGCAGCAGTTGGCTCTAGCATCACCAACAAGAGCCGCTTTCTGCCCCTCCACTCCTCAGATCGCAATAACAATGACCTGTCCAAATACAAGCCCACAAGCAACCTCCTCACGCACTCCTCCAGCTCCGGAGCTTTGGCCTTTGGCGGTATCGGGGCGCGACTGGCGGCAGCGGATGCACGGCGCCAGCAGCAGAGGTACCAGGGCGCCAGCTCCCGCACCGCTGCCGTGCTGAGCGAATTCGATCGCTACAAGCCCAGCCTTGGATCGGGTTCCGGTTCGAGTTACCTTTCCGATCCGTACGGCAGCAGTCGGCGTACGAATGGTCTGGCGTCGGGCAGCTCGCTCTATCAGCGGCCCCACCTGGATGCCTACCACCAGCAGCAGCAGCAGCAATCCTCAGCCTCGTCGCACTATCTGCAGCAGCAGCAGGATCACTACCTGCTGTCGAAGAGCGCCACCTCGTCGGCGCTGTTCCACAGGTCACGCATTCCAAAGACACTCTCGACCTTTGTAAGCAGACGTTGTAATCCCCCCAATGCCATGCCGTCTTATCGATGGTGCAGCTTCGTTGAGCTTTGTTTTGCGCCGGCTGCCCCTAACTGCAACTGCAACTGCTACCTCCCCAAATCTCAAAACCCCCGTTCCTCTCAAAACTACTCGCCTTCAAAGAGACTTACAGATCAAAAAGCTAACAGCCGCCCAGTGGATCCCGGTGGATCGTGTTCTTGTTGAATGTTAAACTAACAGAGAAATGTTAAGCCCTGCCTCTCGAGCGATCGTTTTGTTTTGCATGCAACTAAAACTAAAACCAGGAATAAAACGTAAGAGAACATTGCATAAACCTTAACACACAACACCCAACTGAACATGACTTATAAATGTAGTTTTATCGATTGATTAGATACATATGAACTGAAATTGATTTTTCACCTTTCCTGAACGCTTTCTCTCACCTACAATGAGAACTTCCTTCGTTTGCAGTGTTGAACAACGCATATGTAGTAGTAGCTACAAAACCACCAATAATTACTGTGACCACGAAAACGACTGACCTTTTACGAACAATCTTTTCAGCACTTTATTTGTTCTTTTACCAAAATGAGTTCTGCTTCTCAGCAAGAAGCTATACAAATAATAAATAAACAAATACAAAAAACTAGCAAAACCCAAAAAAAAAAAAAATGAAGGGGGTTTCCTTGTTGATTTTTTGATTGCCCTCTACACAGACACAGAATATAGATGAAAGTTTCTATATGCACACTCAAACATCTTTATATAGAACTAAATAAACATATATATATATGCAGCGTTATGTATGCAATATGCGTTATATTTATATTTGACATATTTTATGATCTTTGTTGTAATTGTTTTATTGTTGAATATTAACCACTTTTGTAAAAACACACAAATCTCAAAACAAATTTGTCCGAACTAATTTTCTTATCGAACAAACGAAACGTATTTTTCTCGTGTTTTTTCTGAATATGATGATGTAAATCACAATGATGATGATGATGATGATGGGTTTATGATGATGATGTGCGCTCTCAACATGATGATGATGATAATCGATAATGGAATGATTGGATGATTGGAATTGGTTGGTCTTGGTGTGGAATATTTACAATGGATGTAAATGGTAATGCGATTGCTGTGGTGCCAACGCTGGAACTTCATCCTCCTGTGGATCCTTGTGGACTAAATTGATTGGACCTATGCACGACTATTTGTGGACCATCTGCTCCTGCTGCTGCCGGACAATCGGATCGAATATATATATCTATTTTTGTTTCTTTTTTCTCTTTCTTTTTTTGTTTCTTTTTCTCTCTTTCAAATTACATACTTATTGCCACACACGCACACACAACGCACTTTCTGTGTACGCGTCTGTATCTGCCACCCATCACCGATCTGCCACATCGACAACAACAACAACAACAACAACTACGCCCCCTCGCCTCGCCCCGCCTTGCAACAACCCACTACCAAATTCGCTCGCTCCTCGTCTGCTCCGCCGTCGTTTCGCTACCTCTCAACGGATCAACGAATGCACCACCCATCAATGCAATGCAATGCCACCGCCAACCAATCATCCAACCAACGACAACAACTACTGCAACAACAACCACGTCCACGTCGTCGTCGTCGTCGTCGTCGTCTTCGATTGCTCCTCCGCTCCTCGAATGCTCGCTTGCCCAAACAGACAGCCAAGCCCGTCATCCAAGATGATGCTGATGGTCACTTAATTTACCACACCGGAGACATTCTCCACCACAGATGTTCGTGACAATTTTTTGTTTTTAATTTTCCTTCCATACTTATGTTTAGAAAAAAAAGAAAAGAAAAGAAAAGAAAAACACTCAAATAGTCAAAAGTTAAAGCCAAAAAAATGAAAAGAAAAAGAAAAAATAACCAGAGAAAAGCAAAACAAAAGGCTATTTCTACTCCTACTCTCTTCTCTACTCGTAACTCTCTTATTAGTTCAAACTCTTTCCAAGTTTTCTTTATTATTTGTTAATTATCCACACACACACACACACACACACACACACACACACACACGCCAACAGAAAGGTTGAAAAATCGCGTCGCGTCGCATTGAAATTTTTCACACAATTTTCACGCCAGTTACTTCCTTTCAAGCAATTTGTCTTTGAATTAAACTTTTGTCTCAAACTAAATTTGTTTCCCCCCATTTGGAGAAAACTTTCGCTCTCGCGCCACCCAAAACATATAATTAACGAAATAATATTGAAAATGAAAACAAAACTGAAACTCATTTGCGCACACTTTGTTTAGAGTCCTCCGATTCGGTTATTGGGTGTGCACACACCAGACCTCATCGTATGATTCAGTACTCAGTATTTAGTTACAAGTTACTATACAGGTTTTAGCTTTAGAACAGACAGTACTAACTAACGTTTAACACCAACTACTCTTGATGCAATTGGCTGAGACACTACTACAAAAACGCCTTCCTTTTGCCAAATTTCAGATAAGATCATGGCCACACTCGGCGAGGGCACCTTCGGACGTGTGGTCAAGGTCAAAGACATGGAGCGGTAAGTGTGAAGTCTTAAGTGATTCTTAAGCGCTGTAACTAATGATTCTTCACCCTTTTCAGTGATTACTGCATGGCCTTAAAGATTATCAAGAATGTGGAAAAGTATCGCGAAGCGGCCAAGCTGGAGATCAACGCTTTGGAGAAGATTGCACAAAAGGATCCGCATTGTGATCAGTGAGTGCTGCAATTATATTTCTAACTTACTGATCAATGCTCTAATATACAATTTCTCTCTATCGTACAGCTTGTGCGTGAAAATGGTTGACTGGTTTGATTACCATGGACACATGTGCATAGTTTTTGAAATGTTGGGTCTAAGTGTTTTCGATTTTTTGGTAAGTAAACTATAGATTGAGAAATAAATATTTCTGATTTGTCTAATTCTGTTTGTGATTTCCGATACTTGTTTAGCGCGAGAACAACTATGAGCCATATCCGCTGGACCAAGTGCGTCACATGGCCTATCAATTATGCTACTCTGTGAAATTTTTACATGACAATCGTTTAACGCATACAGATCTCAAGCCGGAGAACATACTGTTTGTGGATTCGGATTATTCGTCTCACTATAATCATAAGATTGTGAGTAAAAATCATAAGCAGCTCTCCGGTTGAACCATAAATTATAACACGCTTCTTTATCCAGCAGAACCGGGAGGTTCGACGTGTCAAGAACACGGACGTTCGTCTGATTGACTTCGGTTCGGCCACCTTCGATCATGAGCACCACAGCACAATTGTCTCGACGCGACATTATCGCGCGCCCGAGGTCATACTGGAGCTGGGCTGGTCACAGCCATGCGATGTCTGGTCCATTGGGTAAGAAGTTTATTAAATGCTTGGAGGATAATTTGCATATTTAATTAAACTGTAATTATATTCTTGATATAGCTGCATCTTATTTGAACTTTATCTGGGAATCACACTCTTCCAAACGCACGACAATCGCGAGCATCTGGCCATGATGGAGCGCATCTTGGGACAAATACCATATCGCATGGCACGGTAATACAATGCAGCTCATGCTTTCACTTTCTAAAGCGCAGTTCCCTTCACCGAAATCGTCTAATGTGTAGCAACCATACTCTTTATAGCAAAACCAAAACAAAGTACTTCTACCATGGTAAGTTGGATTGGGATGAGAAGTCCAGTGCGGGACGCTATGTGCGCGACCACTGCAAGCCGTTGTTCCTGTGCCAACTGAGCGACAGCGAGGACCACTGCGAGCTGTTTGGCTTGATCAAGAAAATGCTGGAGTATGAGCCATCATCCCGCATCACGTTAGGTAAGTGATCGACAATGCTATCCAATTGGGGTTTGTGCTAATCGAATCTGTTCATTCATTCTTTCAGGTGAGGCCCTACGCCATCCCTTTTTTGACAGGCTGCCACCGCACCAGCGGGTTGGTGAAGTGAGCAGCAAGCAGCCCCTCTCCTCGGGAAGCAGCAGCCGCGAGCGATCGCACAGTCTGTCCAGATGAGAATTACAGCGATTTGGTTATTGTTGACAGGCAACGTTAATCAAGCGTCCAATCATGCAAACATACACAACAACAACAACAAAAGCAAAAACACAGCGCGACAACAGACGTCCAGGGACAGGAACGTCCTGGAGCAACATAAATGGAGAGCAAGCGCAGCGACCACAACGGCGAACCCTATTTTAAGTGCTAAAAGTCTTTTACTTCTTAGTTTTGTTAACTTGACTTGTATAGAAAAGTTTCTTATACAAAAATCTGTTTTCTCATATACATACATACATACAATATTCTATCATATTAGAATGCGCACGTTGCTGTGCATCATTCAGAGCTGTGTAGCGCCACGAGTGCGCCTGTGCATTGTATCATACCCGCCAATAGTGTTTGTTTTGTAATGATAACCAAATCGTGTATAATATTGATAGTGCGGTGCGTCTCCCCCATCCACATCCCGACACCGACACTGCTTGGTAATGAACCAGCGAGCCCCAGCCTAATTGTAAATGTCATTGAAATGTGCGCACCTCGAGATGGAAGCAACACAACGACTGCAATGATTAAACGAAGATACAATTGTAAATGTAATAAAATAAGAAGTCAGTCGCTAACGCGCTAGTTGAAATGCATATGCATCCCGCATCAGCAGCACCCACCCTGTCATTGGGATCTCGACTAAGTTGTAATTAATTAAATACAAAATGTACACCATTTACCATTTCGAGAGCGTGATCTGTAAGCTAATGCATGCCATTAAATCACTCGTACCCCACACTCCACTCCATTCATGTACCGATGTACATATGTAAGTGTAAAGTGTAAAGAGAAATTGTTATGCCGCCCCCCTCCCAGCCCCGTATGCATCAAGAGCGTTGTTGCGTCTTTTTTGTGTAAATTCGGTAGCAGACCAGGCCCAGAGTCATTTTTTCTCTTTAGAATACGAGATGTTTTCAGATGTGTAGAATTATCGCGCCAATCCGTTTTGTTCGTTTTCGTTCTATTATCGAGTATCGAAAAATCAACACATACATTTATCCATTACATACTATAATATCGTATGGACCTTAGGGAGAGTATATGTATGTCCATATACTAAACATACTTAATTCAAATGATTGTGAGTTAGTTTAATATTACATAAATATTAATTATAAATTACATTATTTGCAATTTAACCAGATCACCAGCCTATAAGATATAAAAACAACCAATATTGTCAAGTTACTACAAATTGAAATAAATCTTTAAAAAAACAACAAGCTATTATTTATACATTGTGATTTAATGATACATTTAAAGTGATTAAACAAAAGAGCTTTAAAAATGCATATCCTTATAGCTTTTAATGTCAAAAGATATCTGCCCGCAAAGGATGCTGAAAATTTTACGGATTGCAAGGACACGTCTCACGTCCTGATATTCCAAAATTAGTTTAACTTCTCGAACTAATCTAATTTAGTTCCAGTAGGGGCAATCGATCTAATCTTTAGATCTGATGTGAACCGTCAGCAGAGAAAATGTAGTTCAAGAAATCAGCGACAATAGCGGGGGCGCCACTGTTTAAAAGATTGATGTGGTTGTGAAAACTTTTGTTGTACAACAATAACAACAACCAAAATGTAGAGCAACAGTTTGGTTTTTTGTGTTCACCTTTATATTTCGGGGCAAAAAAAACCTTTATTTTACACAGTTCTCAAGAAGGTTTGAGCTCCAAAGCCAGTCTTGTATTTATTATGCACCGCCTACTAACATCCAGTTGATAGTTGTATAGCATCCAAAAATAATGAAATATTACGTTGTTTGGTTTTTCCATTTATTAATTTATTTGTTTTTGTGGTTCCGCTAAGTGTGAATTCGTTTCTTGCATTCTGTTGTACAACTATAATTTTACAATAGTTTCAACTAAATAAATAATAACAATTTATAAATATAATTTCTCTTTATATGCTTCTTTACGCGATTTGCTCAGTGTGTGGTGGTGTGCTGCTTGCATTTGGGTACGACATAAATAATTTGTTGTATATTGGGGTTTACCGTGCACCAATTTGTATGGTATGAGAAACGGCAGCTGATTTTGATTCTTTCGTTATTTTGTTTTTGTTTTTGTACGGACTTGTTTGGTATAGCCAAAAGTACATAATTGAGTAATTGATGGTTATCCAGTGCTAAACTTAGTGGCAAAAATGTCATCTATTTATAGGTTACCTATTTATAAAAATAATGGTTAGGTCTACAAATTGCAACGAAAACAAGAACCTAAATGAACCTAAGATCTATACGCAATAAATAAATACTTAACATGTACAATCTGTTATGGATAAGGGATATATATGTATAAATGTTTTTATGTATATACAAAACAACTTAAATTCTGCGCCGAAGCGCTGTCTAAGAAGCAACCAAATCTATCTCTCGCTTATGGTTAGAACCTTCCTTTGTAACTTGATTTCGATTAACATTTTCTTGATGCATTATTGTCTATTTCAAATGTGTGGCAGCGCCGCCCGGCGACGCAACTAAGCAGGGAGTCTTGTGGGTCTGTATGTTAAACAATAGAAAACAACCAACTCCAAAGTGACACTCTGTCTCAAGCTGAGCCAGAGGAAGACATCTAACTAAACTGATTTTCTACTTGTACCTTGATACACATTCATATGCGGTAAGTATATATACTAAGTATATGGCCAGGCCAAGCTGGACTCCACTAATTCCCCCTACTTATGCCCAATAACGAGCGTATAGTTCGCTGTGCTTACTGTCGACGACAACGCCGACAGCGCTGGTCATTTGGCCAGCTTCAGGATCTCTTTCCTGCCACCAGCAGCAAGTTCTGATCCTCCATTGGCAGTCACTGTCGTGACTGTTGCTCCGACTGTTCCCATGCCCACTGAAGCGGATGGTGGAGCGGGCGCAATGCGTATGGGCTTGGCTCGCTGCTGCTGCTGCTGCTGCTGCTGCTGTTGATTGAAGAGGCCACTCAGTGTGGCTGCCGTGCTGGCGGTCAGCACCATGCTGCTGGCTCCACTTGTGTTGGCCTGCTGCCGCTTGCTCCGCGCCAGTCCATTTATTTTGTTGTTCGTTGAAGAGGGCTGTGGGGGCGATTGCTGAATTACTGATGCTGCTGCTGGTCCTGCTGTCGGAGGAGAAGCAGCGGATGAGGATGCTGCCGCCGATGTGGCTACGGATGTGGGTATCGAGGAGGCTGAAATGTTATCCAACTCAGTCATTGCTTCTTGTATAGCCCGCTCGAGTTGCGAGTTCAGTTTGCGGCTCCTTTGTGGTTTGATGATGGTTGGGGAGAGTGGAGTGTGGAGTGGAGTGGAGTGTTTTGTGGGTTTTTGGGTTGTGTTTTTATATATTTTTTTTGGCGAGTTGCGAGTGTCGAGTGGTGATGATGATGATGTTGTTGGTTATGCATATAGACACACACACACGCACGCACACAGAGTTATACACGTTGGGGTTGGCAGGGCAGGATATAATTTTGGTTCAGGTTCAGCGCATATCAAAAAAAAAGAAACGAGAATATTAATTAGCAAAATTAAAAAGTCAAATACACAGAGAGTAAAGTAAATCAAAGAATGCTTAAAACAACAAAAGTCTATCTACTTATCAAAGGCTTAATCAAACTCTCAAAATAAAACAACTACAAAATTATCAAAAAAATGTGCTACAAATTGCTAGGACACGTAATGGGCACGCATATGGCAAAAGGTAAAATAAAACTCTAGCTATAAATCTATAATAAAAAGGTATAAAAATTACATTCATTTAAAGGAAATATAACAAACAAATATTATATCTACTTCGAATAATGTTTCTAGTCTACGGTGCTGGTCCTCTGGTGTTCCCTAAAACTTCTTCCATTGAACTAGATCCCCCTTCTGAGTTGTGTTGTTTCCCCCCACTCTTCAACCGGATGGATGCTCACTTTCTGGTATCCTTTTGGGCCTTGTGATGAGCCTCCAGACCCTCGGAGAGACTTTGCAATGAGTTGACCGGAATCAGTTCAGAGGTGGAGCGGCCACCGCCACCAAACCACTGCACCCAGACGTGATCGAACTGCTGCGATGGCGTGCACACGCCGTCAGGCATCTTGACGATCTTCCCAGGCCAGGCGGGATGTCCGCGTGCCGGACCCCATATAAGTTCCCCAATTGCAAACGATCGTGGCGGCATTAATGGAGTGCCAGTGGCACTGTTGCATGTGCCACGGCCAGAGCTGCGCTGTGGACGACGCGAACGTTTCGTTGGTGTGGTTTTGGTCTTGGTCTTGGCCTCCGGCATCGTGGTGGAGGATGTGGCGCCTGGTGCCATGGCTGCTGTTGCTGTTGCTGTTGTGCTGGGCGACTCTACGAAAGGCACACAGAGGCACATAGAGACTTGGACTTGGGTGGACGACATGGGGCTAAATGAAGAGGCGATCCCAGCACCAGAGGATGAGGAGGATTACAAGCAGGCAGAGCGGAGAGGATTAAGAGCGTTAAAAGTGTACAAGGCCGATCATGCAGTGGTCATTGCGCCGAGTGGCGTCTTGGCCATGTGGATGGTTAGTGTTTTGTGGTGGATGCAATTAGTGCTGGACATTAGAGGTGCGCTCCTTTCGGCGGCCTTACCCTGGTAATCAATGTTAACTACTTTGTGGCTATGGAGGAAGGTGGTGGTGCTGGTGTTGTGGTTGTGGTTGCTGTTATGGTGGCTGTGGCTGTTGTTATTGTGCTGCCCGATCGGCGGCTGTCGAAGGTGCATGAATGGGCGATGGCCCTGGCTCTGGCCCTGTGCCCCCGCCACTTGAGTGGAGCCAGTGGACGACGACGATGACGACGACGAGGATGACGATGTTATGGACATGGAAATGGGCATGGAGGCGGATGTGCTGTTCGAATGGGAGCTGGAGTTGGCCAAACGCATACCTTGGCCCATCAGGCTCATCCCGTTCTCTGCCGTCGCCTGCGATGTGATGTGTATCCGTCGTATCTTTGGCTCCGTATGCTTGTACATCCCACTTGGCTGCGTAAAGAGATTGTTGCTGTTGCCAAAGCCTGAAAGAAGCATAAGAGAATGATTAGATTAGAGAATGGCTGCCACTTGCCACACATGTCTGATTAGCAATACTTACTCCTTTCACAATCTGTGGAAGATGGCGACTGCCGACTCTCGACACTCAGCGGTGAGACAGCTGCATCCGGTTCCGAGCTGGAGACGCATTGCACCTGCCGCGAAAAAGATAGTTAAAGAATGAGTCAAGAGATCTTCACCAGAGAGGAGTGTATCCACAAACCATATCACTGCCAGTGCTCCGATGACTGGGCGGTCGTTCCGGACTGCGCGGGCTGCATGTGGTGGTGTCTGGCGGACTGGCCGCCGTTCCCTGGCGACCCATCGATGAGTCTGTCGTCAGATAGGTGGTGGCCTGTGTCTGCTGCAGACTGATCTGCTGCGCCTGCTGATGCTGATGCTGCTGCTGCTGCTGCTGTGATGGCTGCTGCTGCTGGATCTGAATGGTGGTTGTCGTGGGACTCGCCTGCACGAAAGTGGAGCCGCCACCCTGCTGCCCCGTGGGCATCACCAGACCCATGGGCGTCGAGTATATCTGTCCAATGGGACTCAACTGCCCATTGGCACCCACAATGTACTGCTGACCGCCGCCTCCAGGCGAAATGAAGGATGGCTTGCTCTGTGGTGACGGCGTACGCAGCATCACGGGCCCCTGGGGCGTCATCAGGCTGGTTGCGGGCATGTTCTGGATCTGCAGCAGCGTGGCGTCTGGTGCCATTACCAGGCCCGCGGGCATCAACAGCTGCT
The DNA here is from genome assembly GCF_900245975.1 of Drosophila guanche. NCBI lineage: Eukaryota > Metazoa > Arthropoda > Insecta > Diptera > Drosophilidae > Drosophila > Drosophila guanche. The sequence continues at coordinate 704,001 of NW_022995755.1, read as the reverse complement.
GCCCAATGAGGTTAACCTGCTGCAGGATCTGCCCGTTCTGCAGCAGCAGCTGCTGCGTCTGCTGCGGGCCCGAGGAGTTGGCCTTGTTCACGACTATGCCCTGGATGCCGGGACTCAGCTGGAACTGCTGCTGGAACTGTGGTGCAGATGCAGAAGCAGCGGCTGCTGCGGCAGCTGCCGCCTGTTGATGGAGCATTCCGGGCGCCTGGCTGGGTATGCTGGGCGAGATTTGGGGGGAGAGCGTCTTGGCGGGGGATCCACCACTCGACGGTGGCGGCGTATGGCACACAGAACTCTTGCGCTTGCGCGGCCTCCGCTTGGACTCTGGCGAGCTGATGATCAGCGTCTGGCCATGCGGTGGCACTGCCCCAGGATGTGGCATGGCTAGCACTTGCTCCAGATGTTGCTGCTGCTGCTGTGGATGATGTTGCTGCTGCTGTTGATGGACGATGTAGCCGCCGTTGGGTAGCGTGTTGAGCAGAACAGTTTGGCCACCTGTTCCTGCACCTCCTCCAGAGCTCTGTCCCGCCTGCGAGGTTATGATCTGGTGGTGCAGCAGCTTGCCCCCAGAGTTGAGGATCACCGTGTTGCTGCTGCCGCTGCTGGAGGTGGCTGCACCCACAGGCGAGGCTTGGCTCACAATGTAGCCGCCTCCCGGCTGCGGATGCAGCTCCTGGTGCTGGTGATGCTGCTGCTGGATGATACCCGCCCGCTGATGATGCTGCTGCTGATGCGGATTCCCCTGCTTGCTGTGCTGTGGCCCCGGAATGACCAGCAGCTGGCCGGATGAAGTCATTATCAGCTGACTGCCACCATTCGTGGCGCCTGACATTTGTCCGGCCATCGCTTGGAGCTGCGCCATTCCGGCCTGCGAGCTGCTCAGCGTGGTGATCGGTCGACCCGTGATCCCAGTGCCCGCCGTGGTGGTCACAATGCTGCGCGTCATCGTGGCCACGGCATTGCTGCTGGCCACAGTCAGCCGCTGTCCGCTAAGAGTCTGCTGCTGCTGGCGCATCACACGCAGCTGTGGAGCGGGTGCGCTCACCTGTCCCTGTATTTGCCCTTGGGTACGCATCTGCAGGATCTGCGGCTGCTGCTGCTGCTGTGGCTTTGGTGATGGCGAGGGCGTGCTCTTGCCCGAATCCAGCAGCGAGTCTGTGGGCGAGGACAAGCTCTGCCTGGGACTCTCGTGACTGGTGGAGATGGCGCCCACTTGCTCGGGCCGCTTCTCCACAGCTTCTTGCAGCACAGCTGCACTGCTCGAGACGGGTGACTCCTGGGGTGGTGGCACCACCGTGACGCTGGTAATCTGTGGCTTCTGGGGCCGCGCAAAGGCCTGCGTATCCACCTGCAGTGTGCGCTGTCCGGAGGACATTCCATTGGAGGAGACATTGCCACCCACCGCTTCCGCTTCCCACTTGCCGCCAAACACCGAGAGCCTTCGTATCCTCTGGCGCTGTATCTGCAGCTGTTGAAGTTGTTGCTGCTGCTGTTGCTGCTGCTGCTGTTGCTGCTGCTGGGAGCTGTGCACAATGGGCTCCTGTGGCTGTGCTCTGGCTGTGAATGTGGCCGACACGGTCACCTCTTTCACGACCGTATCCAGGCCTCCACCCAGCGTATTGTGCAGCAAGACTGTCTGCTGCTGCAAGTATCCGGCGGGATCGTCCTTGAAGTTCGGCTGCTGCATCAGCGGCGGTGCTGCGGGTGGTGGCAGCGTTACGGGTAGAGGCAGGGAAGAAGGCGCAGCTGCTGCTGCTGGCTGCTGCTTTATCACATGTCCTCCGGCTGAGCGCTTAGGGACTCCAATTCCAACTCCAGCTACAGCTCCTCCTCCAGCTAATGCTTGACTAGTTTGCATTACAGGCGTGGCTATTCCATAGGCCTGGCTCCGTGGGGGTAATTTGTTATTGCCGTATTTGTGGCAATCAGCTTCTGGAAATGGAGCAACAAATTGAAAAGGCAAAGTCAGTGAAAGGTCAAGACAGCATCCTTCGGTTTGGTTATGCAAAGCGCGTCGCGTCGCGTCCTTAAAGTGCCCGCAACGTGTCCCTTGCGTGGGGGACACACCGCTCCACCCCCTAAAGGTCGTGCAACTACAGAGGAGCCCAAAGCACAAGGATGCCAAGCGGAATGGCTACGGGTGTGGGGCTAGAGGGCAGACTGACGACCCGAATAAAATCAAAGCACACACAGAGCCAGAAACGTGCTGCTGCTGCTGCTCCTGCTGCTGCGAATGTCAGATGAAACTAAAGGGCTTGCGTGGGGCAGCTTCGGTGGTTTTTAAGCAGCGGTTAGGATATAATGAAGGACTTATAATTAAACAAGAACAAAAAAAGGACACCCACCAGCCACTCCACACAATTTACGCGCTTTTATCCAAATGCAAAAGATGAAACCCAAAAAGGAAAACAAATTTTAGAATGCGAAACTTTTGATACACTGAAAGGTACTTTCATGCATTTTTAAATGAGTTTTACTTACTCATAATAATACATTTTCCCAACGAAAAACTTCCCTCAAGTCCTGCCATAACCTTCGGCCATTTTATGGCATTGAAATGAAGGATTGAGGCTGCAAATGTCATGGCATATGGCAGTGTACAGCGATAAATACTCTATATTCTCCCTGCGTGTTAGGTATCTCTAATATTTTAAATGGTAGGCTATGCTCGTATGTGCATGTAAATAAGGGCAACGCCCGTCACTCCCCAAAGTTTATCCGCCTTTTGCAGAATTACAAAGCTCGCAAAAAAATGGCACAAAAAAAGCAGCAGCAAGACCCCAACACGATGAATCTGTGAACCCAGAAAAACCAGCGAAAAACCACAGAAAATTTAAATTCATTTGGCAGTAAGCTCGCGAAGGGGGTAAAAGATTTTTCGCAAATACTTTTGCCACACCCCACACCTTATACCACCCACGGAGCGCACCGACGGACCACAGTTCCTGACCAACTTCTACGCCACTCAGCGCCTGCCCTTGGCCATTCCCCACAGCCCTCTTCCATGCTGCTGCAATGCCACGTGAATATTTCTAAATCGTGCAAAACTTTTGCTTTGTGTGGCGTTTTTAATGCGACGCTGATTGGCCCTTGCAATCGCCCACTTCCCAGCCATAAGCCGCCATTCCCTGGACGAAGGATCCTGCGATTGCCTGATGCATACATTGTGGGGGGTAGTGGTGGGGGTGTAAAAGGCGTGGCTGGTAGGCGGTTCGAAATGGACGCGCTCTCGGCTAAACTTTTGCCATCAAGTCCCTTTTGTTTCAATTAACCTTTTCATTTGAAAGTTTTTTAACAATGTTTGCCGAATGTTTGGCCAACTGCTCAACGTTTCATCCTCTCTAGCCTCATCCTTTCAGTCTGTAGCAAATGTGGCAAGAAGGTGAATGGTAAATGGTGGCTGTGAGTGTCTCTCTGTGTGTGTGTCTGCGTTTTGGGTGTCGTGTCGCAACCCTTTTCCCGAAATTGGCAACAGTTTTGTAGTTGTTTTCCTTTTCCCTCCAGCAAATATCTCAAATGGAAATCAAATTGCTTTGAATTGCTGGAAGAAAAAGGCTTTCAGGAATGCTGTTTCCCCCACCATCCTCCCCCACAGTGCTGCAGCAACGATAAGGAAGGGCATTCCCCTCCCACACACCGGACGCAGAGCGGTGTCAATAGAAAGTTTCTGTTGTGAACGCTCCTGGAATGGTTGAATGGTTGATTGAAAGGAGATGCGAGCATCGCAGCCCATGGAAATCAGCAACGAATTCAGTGTACCCTCTAGTGTGGGGAGCCCCTAGGTTCCTCAGTCTTCGATCTGACACCTATCACTGCGCTGCCTTAAGCTCTCTTAAGTGGTGGCACTTGCTGTTCCACCCAACAACAAATTCAATTTTGGGTGCTCTGCCACAAACGACACTAACCGACATTGCCTGGCAATCTGCACACAAATCCCCCACTGGAAACTGTCCAAAAACTGCCTGAGGGCATTTCTCAAGTGCAAATGTTTCCCAGTCTTTAATAAACATAACATTTATTTAAGGCTTAAAGCGGCTTAAACAACAACACAGCAGCAGAGGCAGTCGGGTTGGGGGAGTGGCAAACATCCGAGAAATGTCTTTGAGTAACGCGTTGGTTTGGCGGAACGCGTCAAGTTCCTTTGTCCCTCGCTTGGTGCCACACACAACAGAAGGGAAAATCAAAACAGGCTAAAGGAAAATCAAACAAGGGGAAAAGGGCGTCAGGCGATAGGGCGGTTGGGCGGTGGGGAGTTGGGGTTAGCCAGGGGACAAACAGGGAAGCATCCGAAATGCACTTCCTGTCGTGTTGGAGCGATGGGGGGCAACAGCCACTTCCCGTTGCCTGCGCCCCAAAAGCTGTCTTAAGCTTGTTGAACTCTCGCTCCAGCTCCTGCTGCTCGTGTGTTTGTTTGTTGCTGCTCTTTCTCTCTGCCTCTCTGCTTCTCTCTCATTCTCAGTTTTCATCCATGTTTGCTTCCCAGTGTGCATTTTCACTTTATCATTGTCTAGGCATCGTTTTTCACTTGGCAGCAGCAGCAGCCACATCCAACATCGAGCACCTTTTCCACTTGGATCTGTTTGCACTTCCACACACACATGCACATCCTGAAATGTGTATACACACACACACACACACATGCATATGTATACGTTTCTCTGTCTCTACATGCTCCATTTTCCCCCCTTTTGCTTTGCCTCTATGGTCTATGGCTGGCTTTTCCTTGGCCTAGCCTTTCGTGCACTTTTCGCACGTATCTACACTAGTTTTCCTTTTGCCCTGACCTCTCATCCTTTCCCTGCAGCCTTTCTGCCCCACCATCCCTCTTGTGCATCCTGGCATCGTCTTCGTCCTGTTCATCGTCGTCGTTTTTTTTTGTGTGTGTTTCTCCTTGCAGTTGCGCAAAAATGCAAGCAGCCAGGCAGCCAGGCAGTCAGGCAGCGGCAGCGCACTCACATTTTTTCTATAGCATACTTTTGTGCTGCGTGGGAAAAAACGCTTGCCCGCAGGGGAGCACTGACAGCCCAGGGTTGCCATGGTGCAGCAAATAAATGACTAAGGCGTCTCTGGTCTGTCATTCCTGTAGGGCCATCAAAAGGAAAAGTCATTGCCAAGCAAATCATTTCATTTGAGTGGAGCGCCGCGCTGGGAGATTTTCTTTTAAATTTATTTAATCTACTTTTTGCAGCTTGGCCATAGCTTTAGCTTTGCCCTGGCAAATCGTCTGGCAACCCTGGCCCCATGGCAATCCTCAAATATTGTCGTTTCGTCTTTCGTCGTTTGTGTTTGTCGTCGCTTAACATTGATTAAGTTGGAAGTCTGTTGGTTTGGGCACACGGACATGGGTTATATGTATAAGCATTTCTTTTGGTCTACATTTATATGTATGTTCATGTGTATTTGCTCACCTTTGTTGGCCATTTCAGGTGTGGTTGCTATTGTTGCATGAACGGTTGCCGCCGTTGTCGTTGTCGCCGTCGTTCTCATCAGCGTTGAGAACACATCACTGACAGCTGCTGGCCCAGATATGGATACAGATACAGATACGGCGGGTAGCGTAGTTGTCGTTGTTGTTGTCGTCGTCGCATCTTTGACACTCTGCTGCTGCTGCTGCTGCTTCTGAGATTCAAGAAATCGCCGCTGGTGCAGGCAAGGTGTCGTCGTGGTCGTTGCTGTTGCTGAATCGACTGTGGCTGCAGCAACTGTTGGCAGCTTCAGTGGCATGTTGGGCACCTGAAACAAAGCATCGAATTGCATTAATTAGTATAAATGCAGTGCAACAATTAAATTAGACGCCGCCGCCACAGATGTCAAATCGAGCATTTAATTAAACCCCTACCCTGAGTGGAATGCCACAAACACACAGACACACATCACTCCAATCGGGGGGTCAGAGCAAAGGGTGGGAGTTGGACTGCCCGCCCATCAAATTTGCATAGAAAATGTGAGACGCATATGTACAGGGAAAATGTACAGGGAATGTGTATTGCTCTTATCCTTCTCAAGTACATATGTATATGTTATTTTCAACCCTCTTTTTGATGGATTTATAACCCTCAAATCATTGAGCAAGTGTTTAGTACTTGCCGATGATTGATATTTAATTGAATTTCCTCTAAACACTTTCTCAATTTAGTTACAAATTTGTTTTTGCGCAATTCCCGGAATGCCTTGGGGCATCATCAATGCTCGTAAACATATTTTAGACGCTTTTCCACATCTATCCACGATGTTCTATGGCATTCTATTCCATGATTGGTTGTTATTGAAATCTCAGACTATTGCCGCCAAAAAAAAATTATATTTATTACGATTGATTCTATAAGTTTCGCTAACAGCCATTGACATCCCAAAACTAGATGTCTTTTACTTTAAATACACTTTAATTCGATTTTAAAATGTTTTTTTTACCCTATTCCCTTTTCCACATCACACCATCGGATATTTATCGGATGTAATTTCTATGGAAATTATCCCCAATTCGCAGACAATTTTTATTCAATTTAGTTTTGTAAAAGGGTTGCTAATGGAAGGGTTAGTTGTGTACCCTTCTGCCATCGACGTTTTCTCTAATTTGCAACAATTTTTGAAATCAGATACAATTCCACACTGTAATTTGTAGCTGCGGGGCAGGAAGCGACAGCCACTCTGGCATTCCCTTTAATCAGCACTGCCCCATCGATGATGCTTTCCCTGTAATTTACATTTAATGAATTTCGATTCAATTTCGCTCACATTTCGATGTTGTGGAGTATTCAAAACATTTTCCAATGATTGGTCGGGGGCACCCTTTTATACGGGGATGGCAATCGCCCTCCCATCTAATGTGTTTTATAATTTGCGGCAAGTATAATCTGATACCATTGCCGAGATTCATTCTGCCCTGCCTTTATTTGCATATCCCCTACCAAAGAACGAGGATTATCTCTGCGGGCTACTCGACCTTGTCGCCTAGTCCAATTAGCCTTTTCGATACGCAGTGAAGTCCCCCATCCCGCAGCATCTGTGGCGTGAGTGTACGCATGTAATCCAATCAAATGCACCAGCAGATCCATCATTATCGGCGTTGAGCAGATCAAAAGACACGCTCTCCCACTCTCTATTCAAAGGTTGCCATGGCCCCGCCTGCACCTGCTGTAAACGCACGGGATTTTTTGCAAATGAATCGCCGGCAAAAGGCTTCGATTTGCACGCCTCCGCTCCCATCCAACCCCCGTCAATGGATGGTGATGGACGAGGCAGCGGCAACGAGAAGCGCGACCCTTTTGGGGAAATGGCCACTTTTTGTGGCACTACGAATCAGTGGCAGAAGGAGAAACGAAGTGGTTGTGGCTCTCTGGTTCTCTGGCAATTGCTTCATTGGCTGGTCGAACGTGTCGCAACCATTTTGGGTCAACAATTTGTAACGATGCGAGCCGTTTAGGAGCAGGAGTCCCGCGACTTTAGGCGAGAGAGCGAGCATGCATTCCACAGACCAAAGTTGGTTATTAAACATTAAAATGTTTCACTGACTGACTTCCATTTTTTATGGGAGGAAAACCCAACGGAGCAAACAGCGGAAAGCCAAAGGAACGCGCAAGCCAATTGGGGAAGGCGAGGCAATAAAATGGTCCAAGTACCAACGGGATGAAAGCCCTGGGGCATGGGGCATGGGGCAGTAGCAGGAGCAGGAGCTGCCCCCCGAGGGAGATCTAGTATCTCAAGTGCTGAAATTAAATGAATCATTGGCCAGTAAGTAGAAGATAATGAAACGTGAAACTGGAGCTGGTGCTGGAGAGTAATGAAATATCTCGAGGGCATCTCTCAAGGTAATCGTTTGATGGGAGGCTAGCACGAGCTGCCCTACTAGTAGTTTCTCTCCACATCCCTGCCCTGCCCTGCCCTGATTTGAGAGGCAATTAATTTATATTCATCTCTGAAATGTATTAATTGGCCCACGCCTCAACAACGAATAGCAAATAAACCCATTAGGATGCTGAGTCCCGGATAGAATCCCATCCCACTGGCATCCATCCTTGGAGGAGGCAGCCTCATAAACGACTAAGCTTTTGATTCCTGGTCCACTTCAGAGTCAGGAGCTTTGCTTCTGTATTGTGTTGCTTTTGTTGCACAGCCTCAAGTGCTGCTATTGCTGCTGCTGCTGCTGCTGCCGTTGCCATGGCTTTGGTTGCCACTTAGTCAAAGGCAGTTGCCACACAGAAAAGCAAACATAATTTCAACTTTTGAAATGCAATAAAACCACATCTCATCCCACACAGACACAGACCCAGACACAGTGCTCCCTGCTTCTCCTCCTCGGCGAGGCACAGCAAGAGCTAACAAATGTATGTAGAACATTTGCATTTGCCAACTGGGTCGTCGTTGCCGTCATCATCCTCAGCGCTGAGGCGAGGAGGGACACTGTCGCCCCCTTTCTATCGTGTCGTGTCTCTGGGCTGTGCAAATTATATGAAAAAGAATCAAATAAAATTATAACAAAAAATCAGAGGGAGAAAATATGTACAGACTACGCAACTGCAACTGCAATCAAATGTTGCCATGGCACCGGGGCCCCAAAGCTCTCGAGCATCTGTTGTATCTATATCTGTGTATCTGTTGTATGGCCTGCCCTTCCGCCCCATTCAATGCGAGAGCATTCGAACATAATATCCAAATTTAATTGGCATTTAATGGAAAAATAATTAAGCAAAAGCTGTGCATGTTGTCGATTGCCACTGACAGCAGCAGCAGCAGCAGCAGCAGAAATTGCAATGGCAGCAGTAACAATGGTTGATCGACTAGATGATGACTCCCTTGAGGCATGAGTACATAAAGTACAGAGATATAATGATTTACCAGTAGACAAAATGAGAATACATGCAAAATAAGCAGAGGGAGATAGTTCGGTGGATAACACAACAAAACTGCAATTAGAAGCGAAAGGGAAAATAAATTGCTCAGTCAAAACTGTTTGAAAATTTGAAAATTATCGATAGATCGATTAAAAATCGAGTTAAAATTACAAAATGTCGATTAAAGCTTATGCAAAAAGTTCAAAACATCATTTAAAAAGTGTTTTAATAAAATTTACAACCGTTTAAACGATTAAACTTTATAAAACACTTACAGAACATCGACTAGAAATTGTTTAAAAAGCTTTAAATTCGATAAACTCACAGAGACTGCAATTTTTGTTGAGACATTTGAGGAAATAAATGCTGCTTTAACTTATTTTCAATTGAGCGGCTTAAGTGGACACAAAATAAGTTTTATTTATACGCTATAATTACGCTATTAAATGTCAAGCTATGATGCATGATGCATGCTGCATGAATTATGTATGCCCTCAACCCCTACCCCTCATCAAAATTGTCACATTTTGTGGACCAAACCGAGCATATCCTTGCGTGACGTGACCCTTGGGCAGAAACCACCAAAATGGTTATTAGCACAGGAGGAAGGAGAGCAGCGAAGCGTTGAAGCGACGCGTTGACACTCTCCACCAAAGCGTGCGGCTAATGAATAGACATATGTACATACATATTTACATAAATATATGTAGATGTGTTCTGTACATAATGGATATACACATATATAACTATAATTGCCGCATTTACATGTATAAATGTATATTCAATGCGTGTTTCATAGATGTGTAACATGTATTTTGCATATTTTTGATGTATTAACTGTCCTTTAGCCACTGGCATGAGCATAGCAGGTGGGCGGGCGGCAAAGGACACGGGGGGTTGTGTAAATTGTCTAACACGCAACAAAATGCCAGTGAAAATACCAACAAACATTGCACTTCTCCATGCATAATTGTAGAAATTAAAACGAACTGTGCCGCCAGACAGTGCAGTGCACAACCCAACCCCTCACCCCCGTTGAGTGTGTGTGTGTGTGTGTTTGTCCTGGGGAATGGTGGCTGTCCAGCAGTCGAATAGTGGGTGTAAGTTGGGGGTTTGAGGCCAGACCATAGACCGACCGACCGACCATATGCAAACGAGATGGGCGGCGAGACTTATGCTTGGCTGTGGCTCTGCGGCCCTCTCTGGTGGTTGCAGTCGGGTTGCAGGTGTGAAGCGCATGCACAGGTGCATGAACGGTGTTGGTTTTCATTAACGTCATAATGCCCGACAGCTTTAATCCTTTGCCAAGACTAGGGGATGGACTGTCTCGTTCTTGCAGTTGGGTGCAGTTGGGAATGCAGATACTGGTGGACACCGACATGGACACGGGCGCACGGGCACCTCCTCCGGGCAATTGTGCGCGCACACAGGAACAACAGGAACGGGAACGGGAACTTTGCGGCGCTGCCGGATATGAGTAATCGCTCAGTCACGTCGTGGCATCAGCCAAAGTCCTTGGCTGCACCAGGACCAGCACCAGCACCAGCACCAGCACCTAGCTGCAGCAAGATTTTCAACCAAAAAGGCAAGAGAATGGGAGAAAGTCGATACGACTGTGTGTGTGTTTGTGTGCAATGTGCATGACGCAACCCACAACGGAAATCGCTCAACGTTCGCTTGGAGCGCGCGCATGCAACGCTCTGGTTAATGGTCGACAGGATGGACCACCTGCCTCGTGCCCGCCTCCCTATGTCGATCCCATTTCCAACTACAATCAATTGAAATGCAAGAAGCCTTCAAAGCAGACACACACACACACACACATATACAATAATCACCCATACACAAGAGAACTCGTTCATTGGATATGCAGGACTCTCGCTTCAAAACGGACATTTAGGGAAAATTGAATTGACACAATCCATTTGGGTTTTGGGGTGCGCGTCGAAGCCTCACAACTTTTCAGGTCTGTCGTATATCGATTTGTGGACAACTTATTCAGGGCCAAAAAAAGTGCCATTAAATGTGGACATACAATTGTGAGCTGGCTTTGGCTGGGACTTCCTACACTCACAGTCTATGTAGCTTTTGCCTTAAAGTATAATTTCAAGTAATCCGGAATCTCTTGTGGCTCTTATTTCTTCCCTTTTTGTTTTAATTTGTAATCGAATGTGTCTGTTCGCCCGGAAGATATTTGTTTATTGGGCGAACAAAAGGAGTTCCTTTGGGCAGCTCTTTGGGAGTGCACAGGGCCGATAAAGGGCAGTTTCTTCAACTTTTATTGAACATTCATTAGAATTCATCTACATTGAGAACTCTCTTTTGGCAGCAATACCTGTTTATAGTTATAGTCCTTCATCTTCACCTACAAAGACCTGCCCTTTACAGACTCCCATTCTATTGGATTTCCTTCGAATGAGTAAGAGGATTCCCCCTATCCCGGCCACCCGACATAACTCATTCAATTCCAAGAAGTAAAAAGTTTTTACTAGTTTCTTACTGCCACTGTGTCAACGTCAGCGTTCGCTGCTTGAGGACACATCTTCCAGTTCATTCCCTCCCTGCTGTTGATGCTGCTGCTCATTCATCTGTTCCTTTTCTGGTTTCTGGTTCGGGTCCTGGGCTCCCTGCCACCACGCTGTCTGCTCATGGCGCGTACAACATTTAATTTGGACTAATGAAGTTTCTATAAAAACCCAGGCGGCATCGCCTCTCTTCTCTCTCGCTCTCCTCGCAAATTCAATTTTTGCCACTAAAAACTTTTCGGAGGGCGAAAAAGGAAACCAGTAGAGTGAACACTAAACTAAAAGTGGACTGGAGTGTGGAATGGTTTGGTGTGGTGTGGTGTGGTGTGGTGTGGCAGCAGTGAAGGCAAGTGGTGTGGAATGAAGTCAAGACGAAGGAAAGTCGCAGAGGACATGTCTCGAGACAAGGCAAGTCTCAGGTCTTCCTGCTCTCATTCGAGTGACGTGCAAATTACCCCCGAAAAAAAGGAAAGACAGAGAACAAACGACGGACTTCAGGAGGGAGGGAGGTAGGGGAGTGAGTACTATTCGCGTATTTCTCTGAAAGATTAAGATTGAGGCAGGAAGGTATGTTGCATCCCTGCCACCTGCCACCAGCCACCATTGCGCCGCCTAATTGTTTTAGTTGTTGTTCCATGAATATGCTAAATTGTCTGCCACAGTTTTCGTGCTTGCGCCCTCTCTGCAAATGTTTATAAATGCAAATTGGCCGAAAAGTGCAACAGCAACAGCAGCAGCACCAGCAAAAACCAGGGAGAATCAGATTGGGGCTGATGGACGCCACTTTCCGGACGTGCTTGGCTGCCTTTCGGTGTGCGTCAGAATTTTGGATTGGGAATGGGAATAGAAATGAAAATGGAAATGGTATTCGGAGGCTACCCCGGGGACAGCCCTGAATGAATGAATGACAGCACAAACAAGATAGGAGCAGGCGGCTGAATTTGTGTACGAGCGAAGCTGGTGATGCCCTTTCTATGGCAGACATTTGATACGAATTGCCTGCTGAAAAAAAAGGTCTATCTAGAGGGCTGATAAGGTTTGTTTTTCTGTGCCAAAAGCTTATCTAGGGAGCCGATTATATCTATGGCGTCTATAAATGAAATTATCAAACCTATAAGTGCAAAATTCAACACTAAATCACATTACCCCGCTGGTAGAGTATGCAAATGTAGAGCGATGCGATGCGATGCGATGCGATCTGTGGGTTTACTTTCGTTTTCTGGCCCTGACATGGACGATAGCAACAAAACAGATTGTCCGGCAGCCAACCTTCAGGCACATTCAGGGCAATCAAACCATCCGACTTTGTGATTCCCTGACTTTTGCGTGTGTGCGTCGTAAACAGCAGCCAGAGAGAAACGAACCAGCAACAACAATTAATATTGCTTTTATTTTTATTGTAAGCTGTAAATTTTGTGGCAACAATGCCGCTGACATCGTTCGGCGCACGCTGACCTTCTCAAGTTTGTTTGTTTGTTTTTGGTTCGCATTTGTCGGAATGGAATCTGAATGTAGAATGTCGAGAACTGGGGCCAAAGTTTTATTTGTTTGCTTGAGACCTGCCTGGGAGCCTGAGAGCCTGGGACCTGGGTCCCGGTACTTGCCCTCGCCAACTCAGAGGCCTGTGCCACTTGCCACACAATGCTGCTGCTGTTGCGTGCAATGCTCTCGAAATAGAAGTCCATTGGGGACGAGGCAGCAGCCGCAGCAGCTGTTGCGACGACTCGAATGCTCTCAGCTTTTTGTTTTATCGCCAGTGGAAAATCAATTTCAATTGTCTCGCACTTATCGGAAAATATACAAAAACCAAATAAAAAACCAATAAAGAACGAGTCAATCTTTTGTTGTTGTTTTGTTTTTCGGCTTTCCATTTGCACTTTCAGCAATTGAGAATTTCAATTGTAAATAATTGTTTAATTATCGACAATTGCAGCGGAATCGAGCACCGAGAATCGAGAGCTGCGAACCGAACAGACAACAAAGCATTCTGCGTCATTCCATAAACCGATTTCTGAGTCACTGGAAAATACAATGTGTGCGCACATGTATGTACATACATATAGATAATGATTAAAGAGCAACCAGAGAGTGATATAATTACACGATGATGCATGTCTAATGAGGGACACACGGTGCATGCGCAACGCATGGATTACGTATACGCCCATTATGTCCATTTATTATACATTAATCGCATTGGGCAAAAAAGGCGACACCAATCGGATTACACACTTTTTTCTGGCATGAGAAAAACTTTTCTCTTTCAAAGTGTACAGTTTTTTGTTGTTTTTTGTTTTACAGACTTTTCAAATTGGATATCAGATTCGAGTACGAGTGCATGGAGCCACTCAAAACTAGTTATGTCTCAACTCTAATTGTCTGCCATCATGCCTGCCGCTGCCGCTGCCTCTGTCTATCTCGGCCTCTGCTGTTTCTGCTGCTGCTGCTACATTTGGCCTTTTCAGTTTGCGCCTCAACTTTCCAATCGCAGCCGAAACACTCGAAACTTTGTCTCCTCCGACATCATAATTTGCTCGCTGGCTCTAGCTCAACCTCAAGCAGGCCTGCCTGCTGCCATACGATACCATGGCTCAATGCTCAATGCTCAATCCGAACTCCAGCTCTGCAGCTCCACAACTCCACAGCGCTGTAGCTCCATTGAGTGACAGCCGCTTTGTCTAGCTTTCTGGCCAAAAGAGACTTTCACCAAACAAAAAAACACACACGAAGAGAGAATGAGCGACAGAGAGAGAGAAAGAAACAGTGACAGAGACAGAATGAAATCCCTAACCTACCACACCTTAAAGCACAAAAGAAAGGCTGCTAAAAGCAGTCAAGACGACAGCATAAAATGGCAATAATCAAAACAGAAATGCGAACAAATCAACGAGCGTAGACTTCATTATGTGGGACCATCAATCATGGCCAAAACGAAACGCAAAAAGGGGCAGTGGCAGTATGGAGGAAGCTGAGTTGAGTTGATTGTGCCCCCCCAAAAACATGAGACGTGCCAAAAAATCACCAATACCTTTGTACATAAAGCTAAGTTATAGCCAGCCGAGCGCACACGGACAAACACAGAAGACAGTCCAACGACTCTTGTGGTCAAGAGAATGTGTGGCAAGAGAGAGACAGAGCGAGAGAGAGAGAGAGAGAGAGAGAGAGAGGAAAAGCACTATCGGTGGCACAATGAAGTGTTTAGTAAACAAATTGCGGTTTCCCCTGCCTTTCGATAATACGCATTTTAGATCAGCTTTGCGCACTCAAAATGGAGGCTGCGCGGGGGCTGGGAATGGCAAACAGAGGGGGCATAAGTGCATTGCACCGAAATATCGATTGACGGAGCAGCAGCAGCAGCAGCAGCAGAAGCAGAATAAGCAGCGCCAACAAAAGACGACAATCAACGCTGGCGCGCGATTTTCACAGTTCCAGGCATTCAATTCAAAATGCGTGTGCTGTGTACACTGTGCGAAAAATAGGGGGAAAAGCAAAACAGCTAGAAAGAGAGAGAGGGCGAGAGTGAGATTCCAATGAAAGTGAAACTCTTTTTGGCAGAAATAAAACTTTTGCAGCAGAAAGTGTGCACAAATTTTCTTGAAAATTTCTCCAAGTGTACACACTTCTCAAACTTTAGTGGGGAGCATATTAAAAGGACATTGAATGTGCGCGCGGGGGCGGCCAGGCGCTTGTTGGCTAAGTCATGGGATGAGAGACGGTGTCGAAGTCGGGGTCGGGGCGTTGGCGCTTGACGGCGGGCATCAACGTCACGCAAAAAACCAAAGGGAAACCATAAACTCAAATTAATGACCTCGGCTGATGACTGAAGGAGAGAAGGCAAATGAGCGAGGAAGGGAGACAAGAGACAAATGCTGAAAGGCGAGACAGAACAGAAGCCAATAACAAAAGCAAAGCAGGGCAGCAGCAGCGGCTGCTCTGCAGCAAAAATAATCATAAGAAAAAGACGAAAGACGAACAAGAAGACGAAGCAGCAGCAACAGAAGCAGAAGCAGAACAACGGCACATGGCCATGTCGAATGTCTGGGTGTGATTTACCGTTAACAGTTTTTTGTTGCTGTTGCTGCTGCTGCTTTTGAAAATTAATCTTATTGCAGGCGATTTCACTGCGATTTACACTGCACACACACACACATGCATAGTGTGTAGATAGTGTATATACAAATTGGAACTGATCCAGAGAGCCAAGCGGCAGATGGTCACCAATGCCAGGGTGGGCCGAGGGGGGAATGGAGAGTATCCAACTTGGGGTTTGCTCTGTTATTATGCAGTCGACGTCAACGTCGTGCTGCCATCGTCGTCGACGTCGTCGTCACAGTCGATTTGTTGTCAAACTGGTTTTACAAATATTTTGCGTTAATCTGGAAGCCCCACTGATGAGAGGGCTGGAAGAGGTGTGGTGGAGCTGCAGTTACATTGCAGCAAAGCTCAGTGAAAGTCCGTTGAATGCTGTGTTCTCCTCTCCCTTCTCCAGCCCACTCCTATTTACTGCCTTCTACCTTTTCTCTCTGTCTCGCCAACGGGCTCTCTCCAGCTACTAGTTAGCTCAGTGCACACATCCCCTCTCTCGCTCTTTCCAGCTAGTTAGCTCAGTGCACATTCAATTAGATTTAGCTCTGGCTTCAGTTTTAGCTTTCGGTTTAGCCGTAGCTTTTGCTTTGGCTTTGGCTCATTCATGGCGCTCCTCGGCATTTACAGCCAATTATGAGACAAACAAGTTGAGAGCGCGGCCCGGATAGTGATGGCAGCGTGATCACAATCAACAGCAATCACGGGATGCTTCCCCCTGCATTGAATCAGATGCGCTGCCCGGAAAACGCAATCACAGAATGGCATCAGTCGCAGCGAGAGTTACGCTCAGGATTCAGAACATAAACATTTTCTCGACTTTCAATTTCCATGATCATTGTCGGCATTCTTTCGCTCATTCATTCCATACCAGCTTTGAGTAGATTATCACGGATTAATGGGGCTTACCTGTGCATTGAAATCGAATAGGTATTCCGGTCGCAGCGGACAAGGTAGACCGCACTTGCAGGTACCCTGTGTCAGCAGATAGTCCTTGATTTGGAATTGCGTGCGAAGCGTTTTTCCCGTGGGACTGCAATAGACATAAATAAAATATGATATGAGATGAGATGGTAAGATACACAAGCAAGAGTGCTCTAGATTTACTTGGAATTCATTCCATTATTCAGTATTTAAACGCACAATTAGTTTTATGGAAATCATGCAATTACTTCAAGGTTATCCCCTGTGCCACCTCTACCATAACCAAGCCCACCCTCTCGAGGGTGCAATTAGCCGCACTAACTAACAGAACAGAACAGACATCAGACAACAGACAGGCAGTGGGGGCCAGGCAAAGGCTAACAACAACTACGACAACAGGGTAATAAGCTAGTGTTTGATTAACAGCTCATTAACATAATGGACATTAACATGACAATGTAAGGGGACTCTCTGATCTGCTCTCTGTTCCTCTTCTCTCTCTCTCTCTCTTTCACATAAATTAATACCAATCAGAATTGCTCGCTCGCTGTCTGTCTGTCTGTCGAATAAGTGCGATCCGATCGTAGCATAATTCAAACTGGTTTTGGTTTTGGGTTCTTGGTTAATATATGAGAATTTTTGGTTAAAGTTACAGGGCTCCCACGTGTTTTGTTGAGTACTTTGTTAGGGGCAACATTCGCTCAAGAATGTCTTCACATTTAGCCTCATCTAGAGCCCCCACAAAAAACCCCTTTTAAGTTCCATCCCCTAATCCCCATTGAAACCTTGGATTTCCATCCAAAAGTGAGTTTCCCTCTCTTTCGGCATGGTTCCCAGAGATTACGATTTGCTTTTGTTTTCCATATGCGCATCTTTAATGCCGTAAGATACAAAATGTGATACAGATACAATTTGGCATACAATCTTAACAATGAAGACGAAAATATTCTCCCCTCTTTGTACCCAGAGCACACTCCCTATAAATGAAACGAAACGAAGCGAACAAAGGAGAACAGAACTCCGCACCTCATGCAAAATAACAAAAACAAAACGAGTACTACTACGTCATCCATTCCGTTTGAACAGAACGCGCCTATGCGACATCAAAACAATTATGAAAAGGCAAAAAAAATTGATTTAAATTTTTTGAAATTTAAATACCGACAAAAACAGAGAAAAATAAACCCCAAATGAATCCAGTTATAGGACTTGCGAAGGGGTTAGAGGGAAGGAGAGGACCAGAGAGGCCTTGGCCAGGGCGGTTTTTCCTTTCTCAATTTTGGTTACCCTTTCCACTTATCGGCTACCCCTGCTCCTCTCCTCCTTTCCAACAAAACCCCCCTACCGCTGGGCCACGCCTGACCGCAAATCTGCCGACATAAATGGGTTGTCGCATGTGCGCTGCCGGGGTTTTAAAAAATTCGCAAAATAAAACAGAAAGGAAGTTTAATGGGTTTGGAGAATCTTTGGATACCCTTTAAGGTTCAATTATAATACAATTGTAAGGAGTATTTAGAATGACGATATCTGTATTACTACAAACAATATTCTCAACCTACATACATACAATGATCCTCGCTTCAACAAACTTTTAGCATTTATCATATCGTAATGTTGTGTTTGATACTCGGTTCTTAACGATATCATCAACCGATCTATCTGGTGTGCCCAGTCATACTTAGATATGTACCTTTAATTAATCCTATGAAGTGTGCTCTTTTTAGTATATAGAAATTCCTTAGATAGCCAGAGAGCTATAAGATCTATAAGTGATAGACATGGCTGATATTATTTGGCAGTCCAGAATATGTACATATATTGCTCACACCAGTCATACGAGCACTCATACTAGCATTACCCGCTTAAAGGGTATCACAAAAAAAACCAGAATAAATAACGCAAAAAAACAAGAGGGTAAGAGAGAGAAAGAGAGGGAGAAGAGGGGAAAAAACGGAGCTGCTTATTAATTGTAAAGTGTGAGCACGTTGAAGGAATCAAGGGCGCTGATGATGACGCCGTTCGAGGAGTATCGGAGCCGGAGTCGTGGCACTCAAGAGAGAC
The DNA here is from genome assembly GCF_900245975.1 of Drosophila guanche. Classification (NCBI taxonomy): domain Eukaryota; kingdom Metazoa; phylum Arthropoda; class Insecta; order Diptera; family Drosophilidae; genus Drosophila; species Drosophila guanche. The sequence goes on along the minus strand of NW_022995755.1, from coordinate 685,577 downwards.
GACGACTGATGTCAGGGCTCAAGTTTTGTTGCTGGGCTTACAGCACTCACACCCCTTACCCATACTGGAACCCATTCTGTTGAACCCCGTATTCGTATTCGTATGGGAAATCTGAATAATGCATGAAGTGTGAAAGCGGCAAGGGCATTAAATGAAACGACAACGACGACAGCAGCAGGACCAACAGCAGCAGCGGCAGCAACAGGAGCTGGGTAGGAGCAGAAGCAGCAAAAGAGACAACAGCTACAACAATATAATTGAGCGACAGCAACATTCAACAACAACCAGAATCGTGTTACGGGTTAAACGAGTATGCGAATTGTCAATTGAGTGGCCCTTTTAGCCCGTCCTTTTGCGAGAACAGAAGATCCGATTCCGTTCCATACAGCAAGGAGCTGCAGTTGTTCCCAAGCCTCAATCGAATGGAACCCCACATGACATACCAGAGCCCTCATCATCTTCATCAATGGCTGCAGCAGCAGCATCAAAACTGGTTTTCTGGTTTGTTTTATTAATTATTTTTAACTACTTAGCAAAGAGAGAGAGAGAGAGAGGGAGAAAGAGGGGGCCCCATGGTTCGTTCCGAGATTGGAAAAATCGATGGCAAGTCGATTGGCAGACGGCACGAAGGAGCAGAACCGAGAGCCGAGTACCGAAGGGAATCATCATCAACGCCAGCAAAGCTTATGGCTCAATTTGTATGCAGCTGGCATCGTGGCAAGAGGCAGGCTTAAGAGGCAGCAGCAGCAGCAGCCTCAGCCGATTACTAGCCGCAGGAGGTGGCAGAAGAGCTCGACTTAGCTCATTAAATTCTCCCGCTCTTTGCCGCACTCCGGGGAACTCTTTTACTCTTTCTTATTTGCTGAAAATGCGCTAATAACCCCGCTCTCCCTCTCTTTTCCTTTTACTGTAACCACATAAAAGGCGTCGAGTTAACGAGTTAAAATAATTTAATAAATTACACACAAAACGCCAAGTGCCAAAGTCGAGTGGCCAGCCATCAGCCAGCCACCAACCTGCCAGCACCCACTCCCGTGTGTCTCCACTTTAAGGCCCTTCGTCTGGGGGTCTGGCATGGCGTTGGGCAACTGTGTGAAAAGGTGGAAAAGCTTTACGCCCTATGTGACCTTGAGTGCACCCTCGAGCCACGAAAAGAGTAGACGCCGACAGCTGCAGACAGAGCCAGAGCAGAGCAGAGCCTATTACTAAATTAATAATCCCATCCCAAACACGGCTCAAACAACAACCGAACCGAACTGCGACCTGAGACTTGGCCCAGAGGCGGCGCATGAAACTGTAAAAAATGACGGCACAAAGGCAGTGACAGGAGCGGCCAGACAAGGACACGGCATAGACACACAGACAATTCCATCCAATCCTTTTACAAGAGTTTACTTGTTGTCTTTGTTGGGCCATGTCCTTGACAGAAGATAAGCAAAAAGAAAGCCAGACTCGTTGCGCCATAACAACCCACAAAGAGGTCCCCCTCCCGTTTGCTGCAGATTGCCGTTTTTTAATAAAGGAAAATAACTGAAATCATCTAAGAGGATGGATAACCCGATCAGTAAAAGTCCTGTAAATATTTGTTTACTTTTCTGGGATGTTCCTTTCTAATAATAGTTCCTCAAGTTTATATCAAGGCCCCACTCTTCAAATATAAAACAAGTCAGAACTTTTAGTTCCTTCTAGAACTATGTACTTTTCTCCCGATATTGCCAGCGACAAATTTGTGTGGTGGGCGTTGACCAATGTCAACAAGCAAAGCAGCCAGCGGATGGATTCGCAACAAATGCCTAAAAGTAAGTACAATAAACACATTTCAAAGGCCCCCGAGTGTCTTTATTTCGTCTGTCTGTTTGAATGACTGACAATGCAGGCAACGGAGTGGGAGGCCAACTGCTGATGCAACCTACGCTGAAAGACGCGCTTCTCAAAGGCAAACCGGGAGGTGCAGACAAAGAGGTTCGGGTCGGGTCGACAGGCGGCAGTTACAGGCTTGTACCTCTTGGCAGGGTGCTGCGCGGTGTAAGGAAAATAGGAAAACTGTTTGCTGACTTACTGCCTCTTCTCAGTTGCCTGTCAAATTCTGTTCCATTGCGCATACTTTTGCAATACGCTTAGCGGGGTGCTCCGTGCTCGAGGCTCGATCTCCAGCTGCTGTTTCCGATTTATGATTTATAAACGCATAGATGGATGTACGGTTATTACATACGACGACCCAGGGGCACAGTGGGCGGCCTCTTGCTTTTGACTTTGACCCGGTCACAGTCATTTAGCACTTGAGCAAACATTCAAATGCTTGCCTTGCCCAGCAATTATTGATTTAGTGGACAAATCGGCCCTCCCTACCTCCGACAATGCCAGCGCACATTCCGCTGAAACATTCTTGACATGAAATACAACTGAAGCAAAAAGTACACACGGCGCACAAGGCCAGGACGAGGACGGAAGCTCAACAAAAACGTGGTATTCATGTACCTAAGTATATATGTTCCTCCTCCCCTGTTCTTCCACCTGGTTATCTTTTTTCGCTAACAAAAAAGAAAAAATAAAAGTAAACTCTAAAATTCGCAAGGGGGATTGTTCCACGGCGAGCACAGCACACAAAACTTTTAAGGCAAACAGCAGCAATTCAGGAACCTAGTAACACGCAACGTGGAAATGAGCAGCAGCTGCTAAGCCAAGCCATGGGGCAGTGCCAGTGGCAGGGTGGACAATGACAACGCTTGACACACGATGTCATGTCGTCGCAATGGCACAAGTAAATACCGGAGTGCATGGCCAGCGGGCCATGAAAGGCGGCAGCCACGACGACAGCCCAGCGGTACCGTCAAAGAGTATGTCCTGGCAGGGTAATGCTCCAGTGCATAAGTTTAAGTACAGCTAAAGAAGGAGTTGTCTGGCTTTGATAGTCGAAACTTTAAATATCCTTGCTGGCACAGAAGGTTTTTATGGAAATACATTGGAAGACCCTTGATTTTATAACAAATTTAGAGCTATAGGTTTTATGGTTATTCTTGAAACACATTTTGTTTTGGCTTAAACTCAAATGAAAACTATTTGAAGACAACATTCCAACAAACGCAGATTTAAGGCTGACTGGAGAGGCTTTTCGTAACCTCTGGTCAGAGTCATATAACACTCTTTTGCGAAGGCTTAAGAGCATGGTGGCAAGGTGCCAAGTCCACAAGTAAATGGACTGCAGAGGATTAGCTGTGGCTTCTGGAGACGGTTTGTCAGAGACAGACAGAAAGCTTTCAGGCGGTAGGTGAAGAGAGTTATAAAGTATAATACGTAATAATAATGATTGCCGGGCATAATGAAATCCCCTCCAAAGCGCAAACAAACAGAGAAACATGACAGAGAGAAAGAAAGACTCGTGTGTTGTGTGTGTTCGTGTTCCACAGGAGTTTCCAACCATAATCTGTGGGGAGATAGGTGGTGGTGCTGCTGCTGTTTCTGTTGCCCCAGGCATGCGATGGCTGGCCTAAACCAACAGATGAATCCCCCCAGTTCGCACACTTCACACTCACCACTCGCACAACAGCTGCGAGTCGAAACTATCCCGTAGAACAGAACTCTGAACACGGACCTAAAACCAAAACCGAGCCCAGAGTCAAGCCACTCGAGAAGTGCCAGAGCCACTTATAAAATCAACAATTACCCAACAACAACAGGGCCCAGTGCCCAGGGGCTCTGTTTGCTCTCAAGCCCGAAAAAAAACAAGCTAAAGACCTTCAGGCTATCAAAAGTTTCATAGCCGTTGAGAGGATTGGGGGATATATCCATCTGCACATGTACTCGCACTCGTACTCGCACTGTTCAACATATCTGTGTAAATATTTGATTTGAGTTTGTAATTATGTGTGTGCTTGATGATAATGCCGCCCCTTGCAGATAATGCCGGGTAAACATTTGGCTGCGCGTTGCCTCGTGGTGCTGCTGTTGCTGCTGCTTCTGCTGCTGGTTGCAAAAACATCGACTGACATCGGCTACTGCAACACAAACCGTTTTCTATTCCATTTCCATGCCCCCTCCTATGCCCCCTTTTGGACAGTAGCATTTCCTGTGCGAATAGTACATTTTTATGGTTTCTCGAATGCGTTTCGACGCCAGACAATAACCAGATTGACTTTTAGCCGGTCGGCGGTGCTGTAAATGTCATGTAAGTACCACACAACCAGCCACGACAAGTGGCAGAGTGGCAGGAAGAGACACGACACTACACCACTCTCTTGTAGTACGTATCTCCCCATTGGTTTGTGGGAGTTGGTGGGGCAGTGGAAGTGGACGACTCACCTGATGTAGGCCACTTCATTGTTGCTGGTTAAACGACGCCAGCCTGGAGCCAAATTTCCATTGTAGTTGACATTTTTCCTGTTCATGTTGCTGCTATTGCTGGTGGTGTTGGATTTGTTGGCAACATTCTTGGCATAGAGCTGATTGTTTTGACTCATTTGACGCGAGGCAAGTATTGTTGCAGCAGTTGCACTGGTTGCAACAGTTGGCGCTGTCGTTCCTGCTGCTGCTGCAACAATTGATGTTGACTTTACTGGCAACTTTACTTGCGCCTGGCGGAGTTTCGTTTGTTGTTGCTGCTGCTGCTGCTGATGTTGAAGGAGTATTTGGGGGCTGCTTGTAGGACAGACAAATATATGCTGCTGACTGTTGCGCTGCTGCTGCTGCTGTTGCAGTTGCTGCTGATGCAGATTTGTTGTTTGCATCATGTTGCCATTTCCATTGCCATTAACCAAACCAGCTGGTAATATTTGTTGCATCTGCTGCTGTTGCTGTTGTATTGCTGCATTTGTAACGACCCGCGATACAAATTTTGTCTGTTGCTGCTGGAAAAACTGATGATGTTGCTGCTGCTGCTGCTGATGCAGTGGCAACATGTGCTGATGTTGCTTAAACATGTGGATCTGTTGATGCTGCTGCTGTTGTTGCTGTTGTTGTTGGAGGTGCATCTCACTGGCAACCGTTTCAGCACTCCCGATCATATTCAATTTGTGCTGATGTTGCTGCTGCTGTTGGCCAGCAGATGTTGCAGCCATGATGCTAACAGTAGCGGTTTAAAAGCTACTCCTCCGACTTAGGGCCTGCAATATAAAAAGGATTACAAAGAGATTCGTTTATTAGAGGCCAACATCTTTGTTTGATTCTTAAAAGAACATATGAACGATTTAGTAGTTTATTCAGCAGTAAATATCTTTTTGGAGGCCCTTTCAAAACCCGTTCACATGGGAGTGCTACTTCGATTATAGGGTTTCTGAGTGACCCTGACTCACGGCCTCGTATTAAATTGCGTTTTAGCACTAACTTTGCATTGATTTCCTCTACTATTCTAGTGTGTCTGTGTAAATTACAGGGCGACAAATCACACACACACGCACAGACAATCTGCACGTTTATACGATGCGTAAATAATGAAGAAGCCAATTGGCCGTTTTGTAGCTGTAAACCTGAGACGATATGATTGGTTTATGCGTTTACTATGCTCTCTGAGCACGCATGGACGGACGCACACGCACGCACTATCCTCACACCTCTAACACATTGCAATAAACGAACCCGCATAAACGTGGGCAATCAGCTGCCGCCGCACCTCTCTGCCACTACCTATATATGTACTCGCGCGTATTTTTGCTATCTGCTCACCTTTTAGCGTAGTTTTCGTTTTGCTCATTTGCCAGCATATTAAATTAATTTTGAGTTATTGTGTAAACGAGACGCGGCCGCCATGTTCATGTTTTATTTGGTAATTGTTGTTGTTGTTTCTGTTTTTTTTAAAAGCACTTAATTTCACTTTTTTTTTGCTGTTGTTGTAGGTTGTTGTTTTTTTTGGTATTCACTTTTTGTTGTTTTATTTCTTTGCTGTAATAATGCGACAACGACATTTGTATTTTTGCCTTGGGGCCACTTCTGCTTTCTGCCGCAGCTGCTGCGCTGTTTGCTGCTGTTGCTTTTAGTACAAGCTGCTCTGCTCATGACTTCATTTGGAATTCAGAAAACGAACGTCGCGGCGCAGTCAACGGCAGAAAAGAGCGAAGAGCAAAGAGCGAACAACGCGTAAAAGTAGGTGAATGGAGCATGAAGACGAACACCAGGCCAGTCACTACCAGAGGGGGGAGTTGGGGGATGGTTAATGGAAGGGGTGAGATGTGGATGGAGTGGAGTGGGGTGTGTAGACCACAACGATTCACCCGCACACACACACTCTCACTCGCTCTCTCACTCTTTCCATCTTGTACGTTTTTTGTTGCTTCTGAGTTATTTGCACGGTCTCATATGTAAGTATTTTTGGCGTGTATTAAATACCAAATTGTATGAAATTGAAACATGGCATTTTTGTATAATTAATTCGTATCTATTTCTGTGGACACCACCTGCCCTCGGGTTATGCTCCAACGATCAGCAGTCAGCAGAGACAAACAACACAAAAGGCAGCAACAAAGCAGGGAGTCGCTGTGGCAGAAGCAGCAGCTGTTTGCCTTGGGCAGTGGGATGAAAACGAATTGGTGGTGTAGTGTAGCCGTTGGCCGTTGACTAGCAAAGCGATTTGCCTTTGCCTGTTGTTGGTATTAGTATTGAGCAATCGCGCACACACACACGCGCACGCACTACTACACACAGATGCAATCATAAAGCGAAGGGAAAACGCGTGCCTATGCTGCGGTTTACTGCTGTTATAATATGTACAAAGTGACCTCAATACGCATTACACTACACAACACACACCGCACACTCTTTATTTGGCAGCTGCATTTTGCTCCCAAATGTTTATTAGGCACACAAACGAGAGTCGCGTCGCAGTCCGATTACACCAAATAGCAATTAAATATGAATTAATTACACAAATTTTTTTGTCGCTTGCTTTCTGTGCTCTCTCACTCTCTCGCTCGCGTGCTCCCTCTCTCTTGCGCTCTCTTTTCCATACGCGCACACGAATAATTTTTTTCTTCTCAGCTCCAACTGTATTTTGCTACACTTATTTGTTTGATTTTTGTATTTGGCACCCACCTAATAATTACACTATTTATTCATCCGCTGTGCATGGACACATTTGTTTGGGAATATTTTTTGATGGCCTTCTTGTCGACTGAGCTGGCCAAAATTCCATGCACTTGGGATATTGATATTTTGTATATGGATATTGGTAGATTTCAACGGAACGCAACAAATTTGTCTTAATTTATCAAAAATCCGACATTATTTCTGTGTGTTTGTCGTTGTCGCGGCCCGAGTTTCCCACACTGTCGATATGGATATTTTTTTTGTGGGAAATATCAACGGAATTTTCTGAATTCAGAAAAAAATTCGACAAGGTTGCGTTGTTTACGTCCGCCGACTTTTGCAATGCAGTGTGACCGCGGATCTGTGTAAAAGTTATACCCCATCGGACCCTCAGAAACATACCAAAATATATCATGTAATTTTTATAGTATACCAATTCAAATATAACTCTTCATACCCAGTAACTACACATTTGCTACATGGCAACAAAAATGTTATATATCTCTTTTACAAACTGATTGACATACTTTTGCCAGATTAAAGCATTCGAATCAAAGAGAGATTTGTCAAACTAAATTACGTCCTCCAACTCATTTTTGCGTTTCAATAATGAGCTCAGTTCCTCTCTCACTGGTCGGAAGTATTGGGCGGGCAAATGCGTTTTTTTTTAAATAGATCAACTTTGTCATGGCCAGCATTGATTCGAGGAGGACTCCAAGATCAATTTGGGCTTAATGGTTTTCCTTCATTGAATTGCAGATTTTGGTAGTTGATTTAAATTGATTTATTTCAATCAAAACAAATGTCTAGTATTTAATTGATTACCTTTAGTAGATTAGTAGAGTATATTTATCTTATTTCTGTAAGGTAGCGCTAAAAATTCGCGCGCTGCAGTCCAGGGCTGAAAAAGCAAAACAATCGATATTAGCGATTGTGTAATCGATGGTGCGGCAGCTCTAGGCGCGTTGTTGCCGGCTTGTTATTGCGATTTCTTGCGAATTTTCAAATATAAGTAAAGATATTAATGAAAGCGTTGCCTTGCAATGTCCCACCTGTCAACGATCAATGCCTGCAAGCTGCTGTTGTTCCGCCGATGTCTGCAGGCCGTGCTGTTGACCGTGGGCATCCAGTTCGTGCTGCTGACCATTTTCCTGCTGTTCGTTAACTTTCAATTGCTGCGTCCGCTGCATTGGATCACGAGCACGCTGAGTCTGGTGTGCAGCTTCTACACCTGGTTCGCCAGCATACCACTCATCGGCGCTGTTGTCCTGTACGGCGTGATCCTGTGCCAGCAGCACCTGGCCGAGCGATCGTACTGTGCCAGCCGATTCCGCTGGCTGGTGCACTATGGACCACGCAAGCTGCTCTTCCTGGGCGCACATCTGCTCGTGGGCTGCCTCACAGCATGGCTGTACACGGGCTACATGCACACGGACTATCGGTGGGTACACCACGTGCCAGAATTCAGTCTCAAATTCTAATCTTATTATTTTCATTTCTCAGACATTTGTGGTACAGGTGCTATGGCCAGGAGTGCATCAGCGCCTACCACGTGTACCTGCTGGGCATGGGCATCTTCGCGGGCTGCTATTACTTCGTCTCGGTGCACATGCGGCAGGAGGTCGAAATCGAGTTTCCCATCGTGAATTATTGTTGGGGCGAGAAGTTGCGCGAGCTGCTCTACAGCTCGATGGCCCGATCTCTGTTCAAGTCGCTCGTGCCCACGCTGGCGTACACGCTGCTCTTCTGGCTGTTCGGTCGTGTGGTGTGCCACAGGCTGAGCCACCTACTGGCCGTGGACTTGGATGAGCGCCTCGAAGGCTTCTTTGGCGTGGCCACCAACGGGCGACTGCTCTTCTACGGCTGGCTGCTCACTGCCCAAATACTGAGCAACATGCACCTCATGCGCTGCTTCTACAGCATGTTCCTGTCCGAGGAGTTTCCTCTGGCCGTGACCAAGAATCGCGCGCCATTCGTACAGGAGAAAGAGGTGACTGTGGTCGCTGCCCTCGGATTGACCAACGATTACGTTGTCCAGTGCCTGGCTGCCAAATATCTGCACAATCTGGTCACCACGGGAGACGTGGAGAAGCGTGCGGAACTGTTCCAGCTCACCGAACCGGGCAATCGTCCGGCCAACTGGCGTGCACTGTGCGACCAATGCCTCACCCTGCTGGGCAGCTTCACCGACGAACTGATCGACTCCATGCAGAAGATAAGTGTGCTCAAGGGTTCGCCCAGCAGTCCACCGTTGGCGCCAATCAGCGACAGCGTCAGTGCCAGTCTAATGGCGGAGCGGGTGCTCACACGGCAGTACAATCAGATGCATGGCATTCGTCCGATGGTTTCGCCTGGACGCAATGCTCTCATCGATCGACCTGTGGACAGCATACGGCGAGTGCCCAATTGGTGTGAACGCGCCTCCATGCAAATGGAACAGTCGATCCAGCTGCTGATCAATCGTGTGCCCGGCATTGTCTATCTCTTCACCGAGCCCGAGGGCGCCAAGACGACGTTCCTGCTGACCCATTCGCTGACTTTGGTGTACGTTGTCCAAGCCCTGTCTCAGATATGCGTGCTCTCGCTTAAGGAGGATGAATTTGGTGTGGTGCAGAACGACCTGCCGGACATTATAAAGGCGATTAGTCGCCTCAAGGGCGAGCTGGACAAGCTGAGCAGCGTGGCGAGCAATCTGCGTGGTCCGGGCTCCAGCTTCAGCGTCCTACGCGGTGCTGTGCGTCGCAGTCTCTTTCACATTTGCATCTCCTTCGGCGACTACATCGGCGATCTGATACCCTCCCGCGAGGAGTTGCATCAGCTTCAGACACTGCTCAATCAGGAGTAGACATCACCACCACTCATCCACACTCACATTTGGTCAACTGTTTTGCATCTCTCTTCAGTTTTGTTTTGGTAACAATAAAAATTAATAAATACAACTAGCAATGTACAATCATCAACTGACTTTAAGCTTAGACTTAGTTCGTAATGGTAACACGCGATTTGATCATGAGTGTGGGCAGCTCTGGCTCTGGCTCTGGCTCTCCTCTACTGCTCCAGGGCCACGGCATACATGAGCAGCGACAGCTCCTGCTCCAGTTGTTGCGGATGTCATTGCTCGACCGCTCTCGCCGGCGGTGCAGCCATCACAGTGCCAGCTGCCTCGCCCAACGATTGCTCCAGCTGCTCGGCCACTTCATCGATGTGCCTGAGCGCCTCCTTGGCCTTTTGGTTGCCACCATCGACAAAGACTTGGGTTTCCAGAAGGTTCAGTGCCCTGAACGCCATGCCCCCCGTGGGATCGTAGACGCCCTCGTACTTCTTGGGATTCCTCGCGCTGGCACTCTGATCCGGTGTGCTCGGATCGAAGGGCACGTACTCCTGCAGGCGCTCCTTGCTCCATCGGAAAATGTTGCGCGAATCTAAACGGAAAGGCAAAGAAAGGCTCGATTAATTGGAAAAACACAAGTGCTGGTTGATTGAGACCTAAATCTGCCAGGACCCTCGTCATTTCACGGATTTGTGCATCCTGCCGCTCCAGACGAAAGTTAATTTCCGTCAGCGTATTCGTCATTTGCATTTTCTCCATTTGGATTTCCTCGGTCTTTTTGGTTTCCTTTATGGATTGGCTGGAAGAGAGAAGAACCAACTATGAAACTACACAATCAATGCATATGGAAGCTCAGGCTACCTACCGCGAGTACTCAAATATCAGCAGACCAGCGCCGATAGTGAAAATTATGAACTCGCCGAGAAGATTGGCACCCAGCTCGATGGCCATGGCCTCGTTCAGGGGCGGCACATTGACACTCCGCCCACCCATGTTCAGGGCCCACATCTTGGTCTTTACCTCCACCCAATTGTAGACTGTAGAATATCGAAATTGGAGAGGCCTTAATGAAATCGAATCACATCATAGCTGATATGAGACTTACACTGGGCCGGCGGCATGCAGATGTACTTCCTGAAGAAGGGGCTGGACTTGGCATTCGACTTGAGCACATTGGCAATGGGTTTGCTGATCTGCTTGATGGCCAAAACACCGAGTTTGGCCGCCGGAAAGACGCCAATAACCATTGTATTTCGGCTTTGGCCAAAATAAAAACTATTACAAAATATTCACTATAAATGCCAGGGCTGCAAAACAGTGTGCGGTGTGTGTGCTTGGAGATGGCCGATAGGCGACGACCGATAGGCAATAGGTATTGGTGATGGCCATTTCAAATGTCTAGTAGTCGTAGCCATCCAGTGCAGCCTTCATGATGCGGATTTCCTTTTCGTTTCGCTCTATATTTGTGTCCAGGCTTCCGATCTTTTCCACCAACAGCATCCTCTGCTCTCTGTGCCGGATGTGCTTCTTTTCGTCCTTCAGCCTTTGCCTACAAAACGCACAATGACCAGTGGACATTAGATAAATATTTATTTGCTCGACAGTGTAGCTCTTTGCTTACCGTGAAAACTCATAGTACAGCAGGTACACTCCAATGATCGTCACAATAACCTCACCCAGCAAATCTGCACCGACTTTCGTCGCCATGGCGGTTGTCAGACGCGGCACTCGCTTCGGTTGCTTCAGTTTCAGAAAATGCAACTTCAAACGAACCTCCAAGTTGTTGTACAACTGTCCCGGGGGTATGCAAACGATCCGCCTAAAGATGGGATGGTGTTTGGCATAGCTCTTCAATAAATTGCTAACCGGTCTGCTCAGTTGCTTCATGGTGAAAATGAAGACCTTGCCAATCGGAAATGTGCCAATTGCCATCTTAAAAACTTAAAATTTGGGACTTAATTTTGAAGAATTGGCTAAGCGTAGCCTACTCAGATCAAGTCGCATCGATTAGATGTTTCATTTTGGTTTTGAGATTAATAATTTCTTTGTCTTGGCGCGCAATTCGCTCATTCAATTCAACGATTCGGTTATTCAGCTCCTCTCTCTTCTGCTTGTGCCTTTCATGTTTCTTCTCGCTGTTTCTCGCTTGCCTAAGGAACGGTATTTTAAAACTCTAATCTACCCTCTCTCTCTCTCTCTCTCCGTAGAAGTAAAAACCTTGCAAACTCGTTCAATATGAAGGAAACGCCGATCAGAAAAATGAAAAGCTCGCCGAGTATTTCGCCACCCATTTTGATGGACATGGCTCGGGTCAGGGGCGGAACCCGCTTCGGCTGTCCTATTCCCAGCATCCACAGCTTCGAGCGAACTTCGATGGTGTTGTACACTGGGAACGAACACATAAAATTAATGTTCCTCACAAATAATACTACTCACAGGTGGCCGGCGGTGCAACTACATAGATTCTAAAGGCATTATTCTTGTTAGCATATTGTTTGATAACGTTGCTGACAGGCTTACTGATGTGCTTTATGCACAAAAGACCGAGTTTTGCTATTGGGAATGCCCCCACAACCATTTCTCATTTCAAATTTTGACTAAATAAGCTAAAAATGCTAGATGGCAAAAGCTTACAACGTCCACATACTAGATGTAGTGGTATTTTCCAGGGCTGCTGCAACAGCTCCACTGAAATAGCTCTTGACGAAGGGCTGGATAACATGTAAAATTGCAAAATCAGCTTTAAGATCTAGCTTTTTTCCAAGTCAAATGATGGGAAAATATTAAAACCAGTGGTCAGCGGTAGGTCCAGATTAAGAAAATTACAATGAAAAATAATGTTAATTCGTTTTTTCCATATTTTTTTCTTCAGCTTTTCTGTTTCTTTGTAGAAGCACTAACCAAATAGTATATTAGTGGTACAAGCCAGCTCAAAAATATTGGCAACACTGATAACAGGGCTGCTACAACTATAAAAGCTCAGTAAAAATTCTGGCGCCGGTCGAGCGAAAAGAGAAGGCCCCAACATTCGCGATTCAGAAACCCCTACGAGCAGCGCGTTTTGAGTATTCGTAGCCTGTGCATTTAAGTAAATTGAATTAATTCCAAAACAGGAAGAGCAAATACCTCTTTCACAAAGCTCTTAGTTTCCCTTTGTAAAACCAGGTAAATATCGAAGTGCAGTAGTTTACTATCACTGCTGTTACAGTATTTCAAGCTCCATTTGCATATTGCGAAAAATTAGCGGGTTTTAGCACAGATTCACTGTTGTTGATGATGATGATGCAAGCTGTTTCTCCATATTATGTGGAACGCTAAGTTTCGCTTCCACACTCACACAAAGATAAACGCGATCCGCACAGTCGCGTCCGTCCATGTCAGCCGGCCACTGTGGCGGGCAGAAAAATATGTAAAGGTGAAATAGAAGTCATTCCATAGAAAGCACGCACACAGCGAAATTGCCATACCGACACATACAGTGAAACACGCCATCGGGAAATGCAGCAATAATCTTGAAGCTGTCTAATTATTGTAAAACTTCCATCGAACAGTCTTATCGGTAATTTATTATACATTGTATGTTCGTATGTATGTACATATCTCTGTGTACACATATGTATGTGCCATCTATGACGGTGGTAGTGGTAACAGAGATGAGTAATTTACATATGTACATACAATCTACGGAAATGCCGGTTTTATTCCATGGTGCCAACGTCCTTTGCGGGGCAAGTTCAAGGGCAAATCCGCAGTTTGTGTGGTGGAAAGTGCTTTCACTTTCGTTTATCGTTTATCCCTGCGATGAAAGCTGTTCACTTAAAAGAAAAAGCTTTCATTTCACGCGCAGAAAGCGTGCCGCTCACGAGTAAATGCACCCACACATGCATAGATATGAATATGCTCACGCACTTGCATAATGACCGCTGAGAGAGAAAGAGGGCTTTGATATTTTTGGATTTGTGGAAGAGATTAATAATTCTATTTCAAGGTCAGTAGCAGACTGGGACATTTTGCCGCCGGCTGATAATCGTCGAAACAGCTGATACGTGTTTTGTTTACACTTATACAAGCGAAATAAAATATATATAGAAATGTATTTGTATGTTCATATACAAAATATTAAACACTCGAAGATTCGTTGAACCTTCTGGCCACCGGCTAACAACAAGCCATAAACCTTTAAAGCTTTGCGCTCTTCTCTCTTTCTTTGCCTTGGATAAACTTGTACGAGCATTGTACCGTTTTGCTTCTCTCGGTGTTGGCTTTTTAGGGTTGGTTGTTTGTGCCTGTTGCTCTTGCGAATTCGTTTGTCCTCGTGTGTTACCGACATTTCCGAAGCACAAAGCTGCTGCAACCCGATAAATTTTCCACTAGGCCACAAAAAAAAGTTCTCTGCCGCCGCATTCGAAAATTTTTCCTCGTCCTGAACAAAGCAGTCGGCGGCATCCACAATTTTAGCCTCATTTCGGGTTGCTTCTGCTTTTGCTGTCTCCGTTTCTGCTGTGCGTGTGCTCGTTGCAAAATATCCCAACTGTCGTTTGTTCAATACTGCTGCTAACCAAGTAGGCAACAATATGGTGAACGTAACCATATACGATGAGGCGCCCCAGCTGAAGGTATTTGTGAATAACTCTTCCCCAGCCCCCCACGCCAGCCCAGTGCTGTTACGTTTTGATCCATAAAGATATACAAAATTAGGCAGTGCATGTACACATAATCAGTCAACTGGCGGCTGCCCGATATCAGTAGATTGCCAAGAACAAACGAAAATTAACGAATTATGCAACGGTTTCGTTGCGGCTGCGGCTGCAGCTGCAAAAATATACGAGTAGTCGCCTCCCTCGTCTCGGTCTCGGTCGGCAGAACTGACCTTCGGCGATGCAGTGCCAGCGCCAGCGTCAGCGCCGATGCAGGAACGCTCTTCCGCCCACGGGCGGCGGCTCTCTTGCGCTCTCTCATGCTTTCACGCACTCTCACCCCACCAGCATGCAGCATTCATCGCACATCCATCAGTCGAAAAACGACAGATATGACTGATATATCTGAACTATCACTCATTAGGATGGGGGTGTTTCGGGTAACGAATGCCGATAACGAAGCGCGGGAACTGTCCTTGAATTTTCACTAATTAAATCCGTTTTCGTGTGTCTCTTTCGTTCTTGCAGCCCAATCAAGTACCACAAAACATGGCAGCCGCAGCTGATACCCAATTGGAGCACATGTGCCGCCTGCAGTTCGACTCACCGATTCCCCATGTGCGTCTGTCCGGCATCGTGTGCACCATCGGCCCGGCCTCGAGCAGCGTCGAGATGTTGGAGAAGATGATGGCCACCGGCATGAACATTGCCCGCATGAACTTCTCGCACGGCTCCCACGAGTATCACGCCCAGACGGTGGCCAATGTCCGCCAGGCGGTGAAGAACTACTCGGCCAAGCTCGGCTACGAGCACCCCGTGGCCATTGCCCTGGACACCAAGGGACCCGAGATCCGTACTGGTCTCATTGGCGGCAGCGGCACCGCCGAGATCGAGCTCAAGAAGGGCGAGACCATCAAGCTGTCCACCAACAAGGACTTCCTGGAGAAGGGCTCCCTGGAGGTGGTCTATGTGGACTACGAGAACATCGTGAAGGTTGTCAAGCCCGGCAACCACATCTTCGTCGATGACGGCCTCATCTCTTTGGTGGTGCGCGAGGTGACCAAGGACTCGGTCACCTGCGAGGTGGAGAACGGTGGCTCTCTGGGCTCCCGCAAGGGCGTCAATCTGCCCGGCGTGCCGGTGGATCTGCCCGCCGTGTCCGAGAAGGACAAGTCCGATCTGCAGTTTGGTGTGGAGCAGGATGTCGACATGGTGTTTGCCTCGTTCATCCGCAATGCCGCCGCTCTCGCTGAGATCCGCAAGGTGCTGGGCGAGAAGGGAAAGAACATCAAGATCATCTCGAAGATCGAGAACCAGCAGGGCATGCACAATCTGGATGAGATTATCGAGGCCGGAGACGGCATCATGGTGGCTCGCGGTGATTTGGGCATTGAGATCCCAGCCGAGAAGGTGTTCCTGGCCCAAAAGGCCATGATTGCCCGCTGCAACAAGGCCGGCAAGCCCGTTATCTGCGCCACCCAGATGTTGGAGTCCATGGTGAAGAAGCCCCGCCCCACTCGCGCTGAGATCTCTGATGTGGCCAATGCTGTGCTCGATGGCGCCGACTGCGTCATGTTGTCCGGCGAGACAGCCAAGGGCGAGTACCCCCTGGAGTGTGTCCTGACCATGGCGAAGACCTGCAAGGAGGCCGAAGCTGCCCTCTGGCATGCGAATCTGTTTGCCGATCTGGTGAAGGGCGTCGCCGTCTTGGATGCTGCCCATGCTGCTGCCATTGCTGCCGTTGAGGCCGCCACCAAGGCCAAGGCTGCCGCCATTGTGGTGATCACCACCAGCGGAAAGTCTGCCTTCCAAGTGAGCAAGTACCGCCCACGCTGCCCCATCATTGCCGTCACTCGTCAGCCCCAGACGGCACGACAGGCTCATCTCTACCGTGGCCTGGTGCCCCTCATCTACAAGGGTAAGTGTATGCAATGTGCACCCTAAAATGTTACTAATCATTTTCTCTCTTTTGTGCAGAGCCAGCACAGAGCGACTGGCTGAAGGATGTGGACCAGCGTGTCCAGTTCGGTGTCCAGGTTGGCAAGAAGAACGGCTTCATCAAGGCCGGTGATGCCGTGGTCGTTGTCACAGGCTGGAAGCAGGGCTCCGGCTTCACCAACACCATTCGCATTGTGTAAGTGGCATTGAGATGCATAGTAAATGAGATTCCCAACTAATATTCTCCCAACTGATTGCAGTGCCGTCGAATAAATCTGTTCGCTGAGGAAGTACCTTGATGCGTCGCAGTAGCAGCAGCAGCAGCAGCAGCCGCAGTAGCTGGCGTCGCATTGATTAATGTTAATAACCAAGTTAATTTATTAATTGCGCATATTGGAACCGCTGTCAAAGCGCCGCCGCAGGCCGCCGGACACACACAAATTTAATTTATCACTGTTGAATAATATAGAAATGTTCTTCAAGGGGAATAATAAATTCTAATCATGTATGTATGTGGTTAATCGTGAAATAATTATCTATAGACTACCCTCCCAATAACTTTAGATTGAGAAGATCGAAAAGCAGTTTGCTTTGCCTTTGTGGTTTGATTTTTCATTCCAATCTAAACACAAATCGAACTCAATTTTGTCTTTGTATCCAAAATTTGTTCAAAATTGCACTATTTGTTGGATTTCTAACGCGGAGAGCGGCGACGCCTCCGTGTCAAACGGCGTGGTCTGCCACCCGTTCCTGCAGCTATGCGGGTAATGCTCAGAAGGTACGTTTCGCCACCTCCGCCTGGGGATAATCTGTATCCCTCTCTTCCTTCGGCTGACTCAGGGCGCTTCCCCGTTGGTGCGGCTGGATCGCGGACCCTTTGCCACCCAGCTGGAGTATCAGTCGCGACTGCAGTTCAATGCACCCTGCTCCGGATTTCCCCTCAGTGGCATCATCTGCACCGTTGGACCGGCCTCGAACAAGCCCGAGGTTCTGGTGGAGCTCATACGCGCGGGTATGCGAGTCGTGAGACTGAACTTCTCGCATGGCTCACACGAGTACCACTGCCAGACAATTGAGGCGACGCGCAAGGCCATCGACATGTATGCCAAGCAGGCGGGTGTCTTCAAGCCGGTGGCCATTGCTCTGGACACCAAGGGGCCGGAAATTCGAACGGGCAAGCTGGCAGGCGGCGACACGGCGCAAATCGAACTGAAGCAGGGCGAAACCATCAAGCTGTCTACCAACAAAGAGCTGAAGAAGAAGTGCAGCAAGGAGCGGGTGTATGTGGACTACCAGAAGCTGCCGAGTATCATCAAGGCCGGGGATCGGGTGTACATCGATGACGGACTGATCGCCTTGAAGGTTAAGCAGATCGCTGGCGATGAAGTGACGTGCGAGGTGGAGAATGGCGGCAAGCTCGGATCGCACAAGGGCGTAAATCTGCCGGGGGTGCCGGTGGATCTTCCGGCCGTCTCCGAGACGGACAAGGCGGACTTGAAGTTCGGGGTGGAACAGAAGGTTGATATGATCTTTGCCTCGTTCATACGCGATGCTAAGGCACTGGCCGAAATACGCAGTGTCCTGGGGCCAGCGGGCGCGCACATAAAGATCATCTCCAAAATCGAAAACCAACAGGGAATGGCAAACATTGACGCCATCATCGCTGCCTCTGATGGCATAATGGTGGCTCGCGGGGACCTGGGCATCGAGATACCCACCGAGGAGGTGCCCCTGGCACAGAAGGCAATCATAGCCAAGTGCAATCAGGTGGGAAAGCCCGCCATCTGCGCTACCCAAATGCTGGATTCGATGATTAGCAAGCCGAGACCCACGCGGGCCGAGGCATCAGATGTGGCCAATGCCATCTTCGATGGCGCCGACTGTGTTATGTTGTCTGGTGAAACAGCCAAGGGAAAGTACCCCGTCGAGTGCGTCAAGTGCATGGCGAAAATATGCTCAAAGGTGGAGGCGGTTCTGTGGTATGAGAGCATCCAGAACAACGTGAGGAGCGCCATGCGAATGACGGCAGCCAACCAAATGTCGGCCGTGTCTATGACGATCGCTGAGGCGGCCACCACAGCCCATGCGAAGGCAATTATTGTAGCCAGTCCGTGTTCGATGATCCCACAGCTGGTTAGCCAGATGCGGGCTGTCTGTCCCATCGTTCTGCTCATCGGCTGCAAGTCCCAGGCGCGTCAGTCGGTGATATTTCGCGGTGTTTATCCTCTGATCATTGACGATATGGCCGCCGGTTGCACGGACTTTCAGCAAATCCTGCAGTCGGGCATCAAGCTCTTGCCGAAGCTGGAGATAATGCAGTCCGGCAAGAAGGTTACCGTCGTAATTGTAGACGCAATGAGGGTCGATAACGTCAGCTTTCGACTGTTCTCCGTGCGGCAACAAAACAAAGCGGAGACGGAAAAACAGTCTGGAGACTGCAAACGAAAGCCTAAAAAAAAGTGCATTCGACTCCTTGGAGCTGAAAAAAAGAAGTAGGCAACAACAAAACTCAAGAAAAATGATGGCACATCCAAAAAGTAAAACTGATGATTATTTGAAAATGTGATCAACTATGTTTGACATTCACAGGTGAGCGCAAGTTGGCTGCACATCATAGAGCAGTCGTGCTGCTTGCTTATTTTGGCGGTAAACAAAATCGGAAATTAACTATTTTTAACTTTTAATTAAAGAAGACTTCTAAAATACTTTAATTTCAAACACTATGTAATCCAATTAGCGTTTATTTATTATTAATATGTTATGCAAAGAAAGGGGAGTACACTCTTCAGTTAGAAAAGTGTGGTGTGATGCCAACTCTGTGGGGACAGTCACAACGATAAGTTGACAAACAGCTGTTGGGCGGCATGCTCATACGGACTGTGGGTGGGGGTTGTTAGGAAACAACAAATAAATACAATGTGCACGGGGGAGTTGCAGCCAATTGTGAAATATTTGCATGTGAAGCAGGAGCTGTACACTTGTAGCGGGCCAGAGACTTGTAGAGCTGCAGAAACTTGTAGAGTGCCAGGAGGAGCTGACCTTGAAAGCGAACAAGTGAAAAGAAGCAAATGACATCAATGGCTCTGCCGGGTACGAAAGCCACGGTCGTCGCGACATCCACGCACGCGGTTGTCCAGGCCCTCGAATCGTATATTCAAAATCAGAATTTGCAAGGAGATATTGCCGAATTGGATGACATGCTGTACGATCTGGTGGACATGCACAAGGACAATGAGTTGGCCTTGAAAAAAGTCCTGCAGTGCATGTATAACTTGATGCAGGCCAACAGCAAGTGGAATGTTCGATTCGGCGCAAAAGTGTTTCACAAGCTTGTGGCGGTTGTGATATGCGCCAACAGTGAGGACACAGCCTCTCGCAGGCAACTGGTGGCAAATGTGCTCGTTTGCGTGCAGCTGCATCAGCGAAAGCTTTCCGGCACCGACGGGAAGTATCTGCTCGAGCAGCTTTGGTGTCTCAGCTTGAGTCGCGACCGTCAGCCATATGTGGGGCAAATTCTGCTCCATCTGTTTGACGACTTCCTGGCCAAGCTGGGCATCCCATTTTGCCAGAAGCTCTTGGACGTCATCATGAATCTATTGCAATCGGACATGCGTGAGGACCGCCGGTCTGCCTGCTTTGTCATGCGAAAGATACTCCTTGTCGATGAGGCTCAAACACGCGCTGGAGGGCCAAGGATACTCGGCCCACTGAAGTGCTGCGATAGGCAGTGGTCCGCCTATGTGGACATTATGGAGAATCTAGAGGAGCAGCAGTCCCACCTGGTGCTGCCCACGCTGAGTACGCTGCTGCCACGTCTGGCCCTCAAGTCCCCTGAAGTGGTTGACACCTGGGCGCGCTGGTTGCGCATCCTCTGCATACGTCTCTTGCAGGAAAACAATATACTGGTGCTGAAATGGATACTCAAATACTTTCTCACCCAGCTGAGCCTCTACTGGCTAAATCGTTATGGTCTGGTCTACGAGTTCCTGGCGGCCACCAACCGCACGCAGCTGTTCAATT
Source organism: Drosophila guanche (assembly GCF_900245975.1). Lineage (NCBI taxonomy): Eukaryota > Metazoa > Arthropoda > Insecta > Diptera > Drosophilidae > Drosophila > Drosophila guanche. Next base: position 665,138 of record NW_022995755.1, on the reverse strand, counting down.
GGGAGGCCAAAGGCCACATGTCGGAGAAGCAAACAGTGGACTTTATTGGCTGTCCAAACGTTGAGCCATTAATACAGCCACTGGTACAGGTTCCCTGGCACTGTGTCCCACTGCTGCATTGGTTGCGCTGCATACGTCCAGAGCAGATGCCAACGGTGGCCAAGGAGTTGCTCTTCAAGCTATGCGCTCGAGTGCGCATCCTACAGAATCCCACACTGAGAGTGTTGGTTATCGAGCGGCTGGTTTTACTCTTTCATGTGAGTAGCGTCTACCCATTGAACCTGAGCAGCGTCATTATTATATTGATCTATTCCAGCACACAATTGAGGGTCTGACTCTGGGCGATTATATGATTTATGTGGAGACGCTATATAATACCAGCGATGCTTATTTGGACCACGCTCGCTTGACGCACAAAATCACCAATTGCCAAAACTTTGGTGTCCATTTGCCGTACTTCAGCAAGCGTTGCTACGACATTATAGCGGAGCACAGTCCAAATGCTAATCTCTTGCATGCATTTTTAGTGCAATTAAAAGGCGTACCCAAGGCCCAGCATGGCTGGTGGCGCCTTGTGCCCGTCTTCCTGGGCGGCGACTTCTCCGAGATCCATGATGAGTACGCGTTCTACTATTCCCTGTATGGGTTTGATCCTCTCTTGACCAAACCCGGAGCCATGAGCCTAGAGAAGATGCAGGAGCATTTGATCGATAGATTCAACTGCGAGTCGCGGGAGGAGAAGTCGTATGTGCTTGAGCAATGTGTGGATCTCTATGTGCGAATCAACTTTAAAAATTGGTCCCAAATCGAACAGGCTAAGCTGCGACCCCTGGATCTGTTGGATAAGGGCACCGATGAGACATTTTCCCGTCTCTGCTGGCTATTGGCTTGCCAGCGAGAGCGTTTGCCAGACGATGCCGTCATCTTGCCAGCTCTGGTAGCCCGTTTGGCCATTTGCAACCGAGTCAAAGCGTAAGCATTGCGTACATGAGTTTATTTTGTATTGATTTTACTTCTAACTGTTGTGGTTACAGCAATTCCTATGTTCGTTACATCCTCAAGTACGCAAATGCATATTTGCTGCAGAAAGAATATGAGAAATTTGTAAAGGATTTGCTGCACCAGCGACCGAGTTGCCTCGAAGCTTTCGAGAACTTTACATTGCCGATGCCCCTGGTCCTCGGACAATTGCTCAATGGAGAGACAAGCACAGGAGATGCACGGTGAGTGCAACAAGTTTTTGCAATTACATTTGCTGAGTGTAAAATTTGTACCCTTTTGTAGCATTGAGGCCGGCGAAATCTACCGCATTGCGCACATCTTTGACGAGAATGCTTTTAGTCGATCGAGATTTTTGAGCACCGCATTCCATCTGCGCGACGACACACGCGACGTGAACGGACTGTTCCAGGAACTGCTCTGGACCAACAAGGAGCTGTCGGCCAAGAAGCCGCGCTATTTTGAGAACTCCAAGGAGCACAGAACCAAAATGCGCATCTGCAAGGCTCTGCTCTTTCTGGGCTCACCCGATCTTGTCAAGTGGTCGGATCTACTGTGGGAGGCACTGCTCTGGTCCAATGATCAACTCAATATCAGCTACATGTTCGAGTGTCTCGTGTCCAATATGTTGCCAAGCATTGATCCACTGCTGACCAAGTTGTCGCTGTTCCAGGACTTTTCGCCTGGTCAACATCTGTCGCTCACTAGCGTGGCCCATCTGTACTGCATGGCGAAATGGGAAAGCCTAAAGCCAGAGCAGTTGCATGCCATTTTTGCAGCACTCTTGCCACTCACCATGGGTTCCCACTTTCAAACGCGTGTGCTGGCACAGTTGGTGCTGCACAGGCTGGCCGAAAAGTGCCAGAAAAGCGGGTAAGACACAAACACACACACAGAGCTTATCGAATGCCTAGACAATTGTTTTTGTTGCAGCATTGTTATGCCCATGGCCGTGGCCCTGAAGACATCGATAGAAGCAACGTTTGGCAACAAGTTCGCTGAGCTGCGCAAGGAGCCACGTCTCGTGCTGTCTCTTATAATGACAAGTCAGCATTTAAGTCCCTGTTTTGTGGCAGAATCTATTCTCTATATGACGCATGCCCCCTTCGATGAGTGCATCAGACCTGCAGTGCTCGCGGGAACTACCGAGTTCGAGGAAGTTCTCAGAGGCATTCGTTCGTTCTTTAACTCGAAGAAGGCTGGATCACTGGCAGAGACAACATTCCCCAACGGTGATGGGGATGGTGCCATCAACGGAAACGTGCAGCGCAAAATGAATCCCATTGACGATATATATCCCAACTCCGATTTGGTCAGCCAATATCCTATGGTTGTCAATAAGCAACTGGTGGTAGTGGCTTCCCTGATCGACAAGCTGCCCAATCTGGGCGGTCTGGCGCGCACCTGTGAGGTGTTGGGTGTGCAAACCTTGGCATTGGCCAATAAGGCTTTGACGACAAAGAGCGATTTCACCAACTTAAGGTTAAGCTTCTGGCTAGCGACACACTTGGGGTAATGCGGATCTAATGCATATTTATATTTCAGCATGACTGCTGAGAAGACGCTGGACATTATCGAGCTGAGGCCCAGTTGGATTGCTGAATATCTAATGCAAAAACAAATGGAGGGATTTAGAGTTGTTGGCGCCGAGCAGACAGCTCACAGCATTAGTTTCGCCAACTTTAGATTCCCCAAAAAGTGTATTCTGCTGTTGGGGTGAGTTATTTTTGGATCTGGGAATTGGCAATCAAAATATAATCTTTTGGTGTTCATCCTACAGGCACGAGAAGCATGGAATACCAGCAGATCTGATTGGTTTCCTGGACTATGCCGTGGAGATACCCCAATTTGGTGTGGTGCGCTCTCTCAATGTCCATGTCACAGGGTCCCTATTTATTTGGGAATACTGCAAGCAGCATTTCTTTTAAAGAATAAGAATCCAGTTAATGTCTAAAAATGATTTTTTTTGTAGTGCCCGTTGCGACTTGACCCGTTGGCAAGTAAGCCTCATAACCATTTTAAATGCTATTTAATTATCATAGTTCAGCAGTAGTAGTAGAAATAGTAGTAGATTCGTTCAGCCGTTCACGACCTGCTTGCAAGACAAACAAAAAATGTCTTATCCACTGCTTTTTTTAGGCCTTGCATATTACACACACAAAACAATGCCCAGCGTTGAATTAAAGCCCGAAAATCCGCATTAGCTTAACTTGGACCGTGGCAAACATACATTATTAACCACTAACGCCGTTACTCTTGTTCTCGTTCTGCAGTTCAATAAATAATTAAAATCAATAAAAATGTCTATCGACTGTCTGCCAGTGTTGGTAGGTGCAATTTTGTAGTCGAAGTTTGCCAGCCCTGGACAGCAGAAAATAACAATAACAAGAAGTGAATAAAAAAAACAGCATGAGTTTCTCCGAAAATACTTCCGACTCAGAATGGTAAGCCAGATAAATTAATTCAACTCCAGCTTGAAATCAACGCAATCCATTACAGGAAGGAAGCCAAGGTAAGAGAGGCTCGAAATATCAAACAGACCGCAAGGCAGGACATCGAAAAGAAGCTTGGGACAAAACCAAAGTATAATCAAAGGTTCTGCGACAAGTGGCTGAACATATTCGAGCCGTGGCTGAGGCGTTCCGAGGACGATCCAAACAAGCCGTTCTGCCGCGCCTGCCACTGCCGGCTGGACTGTAACCGATGTCATCTCGTCCGGCACGAGCGAACCTCGAAGCACAAGCGAAACCTGGAGTCCCTCCTTACCAAAGGCGAGGGAGCGATACGAAAAGAGTTGACTGTGCGGCAAGAACGGAGCAAATACTTCCAGAAGCGACCCCCACAACCATCATCAGCAAAGTCAGATGTAAATAAAGCTTCCACTACCACCGTGCACGTTATAGCCACCGATGTGGGTGCTTTTCCAACCATCACCACCAGTAGCGTCCCCAAACAAGAAATTCTTTCAGAGACAGAGACGAGCTATAAGCCCAATGAAGAATCTCATTCAGGAAATCTTCCGCCTGAGGCCGCTACGTTGGGTACCGAATCGTCGACGACCACCAATCACACCAAATGTACCTCCCCTTCCAATCAGGAGGGTCTTAAGCTGCTCATGCAAATCCATCAGGATAAAAACGAGTTGATGGAGTCCTTCCGCGAACTGATGGGAAGCAACCAGTCGACGCAACCCCCGCCGCCCAAGGAGAAAAACCATGTGGACCTGTTCTTCGAGAGCGTCAGCTCCAGTGTGAAGGCTCTGTCGCCAAAGCTTATAGCGGAGGCCAAGATGCGCGTGTCGCAGGTCATTTGTGAGCTGGAGCTGCGAGGCCTCAAGGATGATAGTGCAAGCGGGGGTGTCATTGAGATGCCCCTGGCAACGCCACCAGCAGCTAGCTTGTATCTGCTCAGACAGAGCAGCAGCGGATGTGCTGTGGTGCAGCAACCACACTTTGGCGGCCTAAGCTGAAATGTACCACAAACAATAATAAAAAATAGCCTAAATTTGTATGGAATATTAGCTAGCTTTCCATCGGGTCAATCGGATGACAAAGGATTGGATTGCTGGTTCGAATAATTCAAAAACGCAATCTTCAAGCCGAGCCCACAACCGATAACATTATCAGCTCGTGCTCACCTCTAATCAGCTGTTCAGCACCTGCAGTGTTGTAAAGGGCTCGCATTCGCCTCTGTTTCATTGTCGTCGTCTTTTGTTTTGTTGACTTGTTTTCACCAAGAGTTCCTCGGAGATTTTTCCATGCCAAATGGCCACTTTTATGGAGGAAGCGTTGGTGGAAGCGCGACGGGCACGTGACGCTGGCGAGGTGCCCGTCGGCTGTGTCTTTGTGCACGAGGACAAAGTCATCGCACGTGGCGCCAACGAAGTGAACGTCTACCGGAACGCTACCCGTCATGCCGAATTCATTTGCATCGATGCCACCTTGGCCTACTGCCGGGAGAAGAGCCTGCCAGCACGCCAAATGTTCAGCGAGATCATTGTGGTAGTCACCGTGGAGCCGTGCATCATGTGCTCGGCCGCCCTGCACACGCTGGGCGTCAAGGAGATTATTTTCGGTTGCGAAAACGATCGCTTCGGCGGAAAGACGGTAGTTGATGTCGGGGCCGTGGTGGGCCAAAGAATCAAAATCACAGGCGGCGTCCGTGCCGACGAGGCCATGGCGCTGCTGAAGGAGTTCTACAAGGGCGACAACCCGGCAGCACCGACAGTGGCCAAAAAGAAGAAGTTATAATTGCAATGACATCAAAACTATCCAAATAATTGCGGTCGAAGTAATGTTTATTATAAACTTTAAGTATAGTCTAAGATATGTATGTATATGGCGTTATGAACGGTATGTTTAAACATAAATATAATTACAAGGAAGCTACGACATGGATATGTGTGTAGTGGTGGCTGTGCCTATACAATGGTAGGAAGACAAATCAAAAAATATTGTTTATTTGTAATATTTATAAATATTTATTTGACTCAACTGAGAGCATTTCTTCCCTTTCCCTTTCAGGAAAACAATAGAATTTCTTATCTTCTTTTGTTGAGCGCGCTATTTTTAAATAATTTTCAATGACATCAGCTACATTCATGTGTCTCTACATGTCACGTACATTTACATACTGAACACAAAGCTCCCTTGCTTCCAGAAGGGGGGATTTTAATGAAAAATGCAAATACAAATTGGAAAAATATAAAGCCATAAGGTACACAATCTAATAAAAATGAGTAATTATAATAAGCCAAAATGATTCCTCAATCGGATTAAATTATTATTTCATAGTTAAAAGTCTTTGTAACCTTCTAATTGTCAAATAGAACATCAAAATCGAGGAAAATAATTTAAGGTTCACGGTATATTTACAGTATATTTTGAAAATGCAAGGGTATATTCGGTATATTTCCGATGGCCTTCCCCGGTCACACTGCTTGAATTTTTTTGGTGTTTTGTTTTATAATTTTTAAAGCTCAAAAAAGTGTTTAACTTGAATGGCGAAGGTGGCGCGCGGACGAAACACCGAAAGCAGAAGTAACGCCAGATTGCTTTCAAGCAGGAAAAGGTGTTGTGCGTTGACCCAGTGTTTATTAAAGATACAAAATCTTGATTTACTTTGATTTATCAACAATAACAATAATAATGCCCAAGCTACCCTCGCATAGGACGCTCTAACACTGTGGAGTTGCCGCCACCCCCTCGCGACAATGTTTTTGTGTGTTGTGTGTTTAATGTTTTGATCAATGAAAACATTCGAATTAACCTAAGAGGATTTTTAATTATGTTGCGCGTATAAATGAGCCAGGGAATTAGGGACCGTGCAATGCATTCTGCCGCCGGGAAGTTCATGAGAATTTGACATTTATGTCGAGCCGCTTGCTGCAAAACAAAAACAACCAAGTCTAAGGCTGCTGCAGCGGTGTGGGTCGAATTCGCGCGGACACACCCACCCAAAAACAAAAGTAGTCCAAAAGCCCCAATTGTTCAGTGTGGTAGTTTATGCACAAACATATAAATATATATGCGATTGTACGCGCGTGTGTTTGTGTGTGAGTGTGGAAAGGCACTGGGGGCCGGTTTCGCAGAACGCGATTTACTAGTAATTGACAAAGCAAACAAATACCCGCGAACAACAACGCGCTGCAATCGGACAAATTTCAGCATCCTGTGAAGTGATTGCAGCGGCTAAAACTATGCCCATCCTGCCCAGGAATCTATAATTAGCGATTTTCAAAGTACGCGTCCCACGCCCTAAACATGGTCATGCCCCCGCTGCAGACCCAACCGGGCACATTCCTAGTGGCCCTTGGCCTCTGCTGCTGCTGGCTTCTGGCGACGGCCAGGGCACACAACTGTCAGCACCAGCATCCCAAAGCCCATGAGGTAAGTGCCGCCAAATGTTGGAGAGAGGGAAGGGCGAGGTGTTGCCAGGAAACGAACGAAAAGCAAACACACAAACAAAGAAAACTCCACAAAATGTGTCCCTTTTGTGGGAGCTTCGCGTAAAAGCTACTTGCAACGAACAAAGCGATACATTTAAATGTTTCTTAATGTCAGAACGAGGCATCATTATTTTGTCATTCCTGCATCAGAGCAACAAATTGACTTCGGTGAAGGCGTGGAAGAAGCTGGAAGAATCTTTAGTGAGAAATTGAGAAAATGTTGGGGAAGACATCGTTTTTATAATATTTTGTATAATCGGAATACTCGGAATCTCTCTCAGGCAGCCTCTGTATTGTGAGTCACAAACTCTGCTCATTAGGCGTAAGCTCCTTATTGGTGTTATTTACAAAGGAGGCCTTTCCACGAATACATATAATAGGTATGTTATTAAAGTTTACTAAAACGAGGTTTCTCACGCAGCCACCCGAATGATTCTGGTTAGCAGCCAGAGCAATGGAAACCGCAACTTATTGACTAATGCCACTGGATGGGATAATCATATGCGCACTTAAGATTCAGCACGGCATGCAATGTGGTTACCAGAGGTTGGCTTTGGGATTGGCTAGATGGTTGCCACACAGCTATCACCTGCAGCTACTATATCCATGTATAATATGTATAATCTGATCTAGTTATGAATTAGGTTTAAAGTCAAGTGGTTACAGCCACATAATCCGTATTCCAATTGTTGCTGAACCTTTGCCAGTTCGGAAATCGATGTTTCAGGAAGCAGTTTCAATGCTTCGTTTTAGCTTCCATTTTTGTTGTTTTGCTTGGGGGATTTTCTCATATTGAATTTATTTCCAATCAACGGAATTTTAATTGGCATGTCGCCATAAATAAAGGTTGCTTTCAATTGTGCAAAGGGGAAAATTTACATGACTGGTACTACAGTTGTTTCCAGTTCAAGTTCGAGTTCCAGTTCAACTTACACTCCTCCCTCCTTCGCAGTAAAAGTGACTTGAGAGAATTAATACACGCTGTCTGTCTGTACCTATCGATGCTGTCGTGGTTGCACGGCGGGTAATTAACTTAATTATCTGTAACTTAAACTCTTATTAGTAATAAAAATACTGCTAGAGGGCGTCTCCCTTTCAACCCAGAGATATTCCACTCTCACTCTCTCCCTCTCCCACCCTTTCAGATTCATCCTGTCACGCGCCGTGATTGGGGTAATATTAACTCAAATATTATGCGGGAGATATGTACACCCAAACCGCAAAGCTTACGCTGCTTTTATACATTCATGCATTTAACTCTCCCGTTGACAACAGCCCGAGTAGCACTCGATTCTAATTAAGCTGTTTTATCAGCTATGGGAAAAAAGTGTACATAAATAAGACAGCCCGCAGTACTATGTAAACGATTCCAAATTGAATCATTTGTCACGCTGCACTGACAACGATGCTGTTTAACTGTTGAATGACCGAGCGGATGAGCGAATGAATTCATATACAGCTGCACTTTGCTCGGGCTTTGAGCGTCCACGTTACAACTTATTAAACGACGTGTTACATGTCCACATCGTTTCAGATTTATTGAGAACTGATTGAATTCGCATTTGTGAGCAAGTGAATCATGCGACGTACAGATAAATTGAATGTTTGTCAACTGTAAGCTCCCTTTAAATTAATTCCGTGCTGCAATTTTGTATGCTGCTAAAAGTTTTGCTCTTCGCTTTATTTACGCTCTCTCAATTTTCGCTTGAGGAAGCTTCACAAGTTAAGAGTGAGTGGGCGTCAATTCTGGAAAAGTTTGTTCTCGACTTAAATTATAATCTTTTGGGAAATACCAGGCTTTGTACATAAATACATTTTATGTACATTTATGCATTGTGTGGTCTAAGTAACGGTTGCACATCCCATAAATGTTAAATGATTGATTTCAATTGCATCTTGATATGATATAAATCGAGTAAATTACGTTTCCTCAAGTAAGAAGAATTTGTTCAGTGCAAGGAAGCCTTTTTTCTGGTGCGCCAGATGTAAATGGAGATTTTTGTTCCGTTGTTCTGCCTGTCATTTTCAATAAACGACTCGTTACCCATTGTACAGTAATTGGCGAATTATGTGCATCTGTTATACAGTCTCTCCGCTGCTGCAACTCATGTATCAAGTACGTGGAATGAAGGAGGAGGAGAAAGAGAAGGAGAAGGGGAGCCTTGAAAGTGAGAAATATGACGGGCATTACAGCAGAACTTGTTGCTGTTGCTTTGGTTCACTTTCAATGGAATTACTGAGAGCAGCACCAGCACCACTGTCGGATAAACAGGAGAAGAATGAGAAATAATGTGGGGTGTAACCGTAGGGAGACGGTAGTTATGAAAGCAGTAGAAACAGCCCGTCAACGGTCAAATCAGCATGCGAATAAATATCTTGAATTTATCTACCCATCAAGGCAAGTGGAAACACGTTTAATAACAGCTAAATGCAGTTAGCACGAATGTACCTGCATACAGCCCGCTTCAGGGCCATTAAATGAAATGTGTTGGAAACAGACTTGCCAATTGCTAACAAGTCAGGAGAAGAGCAGCTTCCTCATCATGGTGCATGTTGAATAGCATGTACTACAGTAAAACTTCTCTAAAGACAACTTCATTAAATCTATTTATCTGCCACTCGAACTTTAGTTCTTTTAACCATTATCTTCTTTTATAAATAAATAAATAAATAATACATTAATTAAGAGAACAAAAATGTATAGGAACAACAAATCTGCCCTAATTACAAAAAAACGTTTACGATTCCAATCATTAAGAAAATACGATGACGAGGCCTTGCTTCAAGTATCTGACATATTTGTGGTTAAATTTCAATACAAAATTAACATGATATTCAAAATGTGCAAAGATAACATGGCAATTACAAAAAATAAACATACATAAATATATATAATGGTACATAAGTGTTCCACTTTAAAGGTGTTTTCTTGAGCACGAGGAGTTCGACTGTACCTTTTACTGCAAAAGGAAACGTTATGATGGTCGAGGGCAATGGGATGGGATCCCTTGCATAAACCAATTTAAGCTTGGCACTTTGGTATCTGGAAACAGGCGTTAAGCTCCATCCCCACTCACCGCTTATCCACGCTCCATTCTCAGCGTGCCAATTGGAACTGGAATTTCAATTTGAATGGAACGCTCTCATGGGGGTGTATGTGCCTGAAAATGCAATTATTTCATTGATGTTGATTGAAAGGAAGCTAGAAGGCAAACCACGCTAGAACGGAACCAATTTATAACAGTAAGCTGCGTAAATTGAATGAGACAAACACTTGCTAATGGCCCTTAATCCGCGTGATCAGTTAGTGCTTGGGGCGAGGCCATTGAATGCATTTAATAATTTCGATTAAGCAACACAGTGTCAGGCCAGGGTCGGCGGCAGTCGCCCCCCTCCTCTACTTCCAATGCGGTCAAACTGTGAGGTAAGAAATAAATTGAGTGAAATAATAATCAGCAAACAGATGAGGCAGAGAGCGGCACGCACAGACACCAAAGAGAGCATCGCAATAGCATGCAAAGTAGACATAGGCAAAAAAATCGATGCTCAATATTACAGCAAACAATTAACGCATAACGGAGAGCGAAGAGCGGAACAGTGTGCGAGAATACCTGAGAGGGAGAGTGACGTGCCAATGAAAGTGAAAGCAATAACAATATGCTCAATGGAGAACAACAACAACAACAACACACTCACTTGAAAGCTTCGACGGGCCAGTTCCATTGATCCGCCGAACTTGAGCGAGCATTGAACGCCTGGTGATGGTGACAGTCATAAAAAGCAGAAAAGAGGGGGAAGAAAGAGAGAAAGAGAGTGGAAGTCGGAGTCGAAGAAATGTTGTCATGCACGACTGACTAACAAACAGACAAACAGCCAGCCCGACAGACAGAGACGTAAATAATTACTCAACAGCCGATCGATGATCGATTCCCGCTCCCAAAATTAGCATGCGCAACTGGACAAACCACGTTGTAGCCTCATAATCCGGCCAACTTGTGGTGCACCCCCCCCGGCGCATGTTGCCGCAAGACACAAGCGGGACTGGGCAGGGCAGAGGCAGGCGCAGGCGTGCGTGTCTTCAGGTTTTTTGCTATTTATGCCAGTTTTTGTGCAGCTTATTTGTTTGGCTTAAAAAGTAAATACGGGAGGTAATCAAGCAGGCAGGCGCAGGCGCAGCCAACTGTGGTTACATTTTTGAACATTTCTCTTTTCTTTATTTGCTTTGATACACTTTTTGTACATATGAATACCCTGGCAAGAGGGTACTGCAAGTTTCGGCTGAAGTTTGCAACGACCTGAAGGTCAACGGCAGCCGTTAATACGACACTGATCCCACAATATTTAAGTCGTTAAAAATCGCGCAAAGCCCCCTTAAAACCCATAAAAAATCTACAGAAATTCCTGCTCACATGGAATCGGCTTTGATCAACATTTCGATGAAATCAGTAAGGGTATTTGCAGCATCGGTTCGCCGAAGTATGCCGGTCTCCTTTTCTTTCTTTTTTGCCTTGCTATAGTTTCTGCCTTAAACGTGAGTCGCATATCCAAAACTGGACACGCTCGAGTGTGGCCCACAAACCGAGAAAATTTGTTAGATATTCCAATCTGTGTTAGTATGCAAGCCAGTTGGGCATTACGTCTTATCGTAGATTGAATAAGCATATGCGCATACTGCCATAGTTAGAAAGTGTGTCCCTAGCACCCACGCGAATTTCCCAAAAAAGGCACAGCAACTATAATTCTTTGAGCTTGAAAATCATAATATTAAATAACTATAAATCATTTAAAATATAAAACTGAGCCATTAATCTCCACAACACGCATTTTGCCTGAGTACCAAGTTGTTTGTAATCCATATTGACCGAATTCTACGGGAAATTTCTCTAAAACTTTCGCTTCAACTGGGCTCCAATTCCACAGACTCAAAACGGTACCAGCCTTGGAAGAAGTTTAATATAATTATTGGATTGATATTGCTAATAATATGTATTCCGATCTGGAGACTCACCAAATACGGACATGTGTGATTAACATTCGTAAAACGCTTTAGAGCTGAGTATATTAAATTGGGAATAAATAACCTTCTGCGGTTACTGAAGAACTTGCAAGCATCTACTCTCATTTCATATAGAAAAGGATGCCAGCCACCGCTTTCGCGTTTCACCATTCTAAATTGGATTTCAAACTGAAAATAGTATATGCTCAGATTTAGATTTAGATGTGGATTTTGGATCACTATTTACGTCTGTAATGCTTTTGTTAAGATACGCCACAATATTGATCATATTACGCTTCCTATCGACTGCCTTAATGGCGCACTCTTGAATATATCCCAGCTCTGGTTTAATAACATCACATGCCAGCGAATTGAACTTGTAGGAACCCTCCACCTTTCGATATTCGATTATTGAAACACGAGATTGCGGAAGAGTCTGAAGAATTATAAACTCACACAGAAATAGGTTAAGCTTCCCAGGCAAATTGCAGAAAAAAAAACCCTGAATTGTGTTCTCGTCATCCTCTCAATGTTTACTGGAACATCAGGTGATATTACCCAACTCTAAACCACATTATTACTTTGCAGTTCATTAATCTACTTTTAATTATTCGTAAATATATAATAAATTGTGCATTTATAAAACATTTGCAGAGCTTTGATTTCATCTGTTGAGAGCTCTAACAGATGAATGTGTACCAAAATATTTGCCCATTTGATGATTGTTGTAAAAGCAAAGCTATTAATGAAATGCATTCACTCGCATACAGCGAACAATGCCTTTCAGTTGCATTTATCGCTAAATCTCTCTCTCTCTCTCTCTCTCTCTCTCGCTCGCTTGCTCACTAATAGCTGTCCAAAACGGTATTGTGCGTCATACTCTTTCACCTGCCAAACGTTTCGCAGATGATTTGTAATTTATGCGGTTTTTCCAATGCCTATTGAATGCATTCAACCACAGAGACATCGAGTTATTGAATCAATGAAGGGGAGTTAGGTGCAAGTGGAGTTTTGATCGTCACGATTGAAGCCGACATAACTCTTTGAAGGCTTACTTATGCTTTGCCCATTTTTATCTCAAAGATGATACTTTGACGGGGTGTACAGGGGGCTTTTGAGAGATGATATAGCACATTGTACCTGCACGTGACAAGTGGCCCTTGAAAGCTTACTCATAAATGATGACTCGCCCCACTCCCCTTCAATCACAGCCTGTTCCCCTTTCAGCACTTCAATCAGTGTGTGCACGCCTCTGTGTGTTCAGCTCATTTCAATGCCAAGCTCTTTTGTATGTCTCTTGGATAAACATCGCCATTTGCCATAGCTATTACCATTGTTGTTCTGCGACAAATAGGAGCTGGTTCTGGTGCTGATGCTGATGCTGGCGCTGGTTCTGGTTCTCTGGGTACGCGCAGGTGTCTTTAGCTGCCATTTAGCAGCAGTCAGCAGCTGTAAACATTCTCCGCACTCGTGAACACCTCACCAATCACTTCCCACGGCATCCATCGTTTATGGTAGGGGAGCACATGGCTTTTTATCAATTAAAACCAAAGCTGCATTGTCTGTCATTTCATTCATTTAGTGTGCAAATTAGCTTTATTATAATTTACATTTTCTTGTTCCTTTGTTGTCTGGCTTTCACTTTCTTAACGTTCTTGATGGATGCTGCTACTGCTGGCGGGGGGTCTCCTTTTATGTATCCCAGATAAGCCCAAAGCCACTCAGACCATATCATTTTCACTTTTATGGACAATCCACAGCATTTGTGGAAATGTAATAGCTTTCAAGACCAGTAGGCCCTCCCTCGCCATTAGTATGCCCCCGCTCGAAGAGGGGAGCCCAGACGCCGCAACCTTTAATGCTTGATGGGCATAAATATATTTTTAGCATGCTTCAGTCTTCAGTGTCTTTGTGTGTGTGTGTGTGTGTATCTCTGATATACTCTCAACAAATTTATGCCGATGAGTGTCGAGCGACTGCCGTCTGTCTGTCTGTCTCTTTGACTGTCAAGAGATTATCATCGCAATTCAACGACTGGCCCTGCCATGCATATTCAACGAAGACGACAGACATCTAATTTATTCCTAATAATTGGCACACATTGCACAATGACTGAAAAGCATATTTATTATTATCTTTATTTTGGGCAAAACAAAAGGCAACAAACAAAACAATACTAGTAAATGAGCAGAAATAACAAAAGTACAATATAAGGGAAACAAGCAACACCAATCATTGACATTTTGGGGCTGTGCGATGTGCCAATCGTTCGACATTTTGGCGGGCAATTTAAAATTAATTTCCCTGCAATTTGCACAGACCAATTACCGTTTTGCCTTTGCCTTTGCCTTTTGGGTTTTTGTGTGGCCTTTATGTGACATGTCGTCATTTAAAAGTTAACAATAATAACACAAAACTAGCAACAAAATTGAGCAGTTTTCGCTTTCGTTTAAGCTCCGCTGAGTGATTTTCTTGCCCTCCATCTGCAGCTCCCTCTCACTCTCACTCTCATTCCTACTCTTACTCTCCATCTTTATCTCATTATTTATCTCTCTCGCTTTTATAGGTCGTTCATGGCGTGCGCATCCAACTGGCTGGCGATGATGACGACGCCACCGGCAACAGCGACGCAGCCGTGCATAGCGTGCGCCGGCGCAGCGTCTACGCCGAGCAACCGCTGCGCATTCTGCTCGTCTATGATGATTCCGTTTACAGGTGAGTTCCAGCCACGGCACCAGCTCCAGCTCCAGCTCGAAAAACTCCAGGCTGAAAACAGACTTTGGCCCAGCGAAATTTGTATACTCTTATAGCTCGGGCAGCTTCAAGGTCATCAGCTTGCGATTATGGATAAATACTTACTTATATTCACACAAATATGAACCAATCGATAACCTAGTTGCACCGCAGCTTTAAATCAACTTAGCAAACTCTCCCGAAGCAGGCGCTGCATTATGGCTTTATTCTTTCAGCTTCCTTCTGTGTGGTGGTAACATTGCCCGTGCCTAACATGATAATACCCTGCTGTACGCAAGGGTATGGAAATTGGCTTTAATTGCACTTTAATGGCAGGCAGCCAAGCAAGCAGAAAAACAGTTTACAATCTGACTTGGCCGAATGTCAAGTTAAGGCCTCACAAAAACGACATATCGTATCCAAGAAAACAGTTCACTCTCTTAACTGTATGTGTGTGCTTGTATCTGTATCTGTTGTGTGTTGCTTTGGCCATGCACCGTTACCGAGTTGAGTTGAGTAACACTTGAAGTCGAAATTGGTTTTGTGGTGAGGTTCGGTTCGGGTTCCGGGGCAGCCGCAATTTGTCCAAATTAACGCAGTTAGGCGAGGTGCTGGTGGCTCTCCTAAGGTTAGCCTCCACCATCCACCACCACACGGCCCAGTACCAATTTACAGCCAGTCCAAACGTCCAATCCAAGCCACGTCGATCGCGATTGGCGAGCAAATGGCAGTACGGACAAGGTCAGCGGGAAAACTAACTTGACTCGATTTGGCTTACGATATCAATCTCGTTATTAAAAATGAAGTGGCTGCAAGAGGTGCAAACAGTGCGTTTCACAAGTACCTGGGTCTGAGTAGCTGGGGAGTGTCTAGTATGCCTATTAAATTATAAATTCAAGTCAGCATCCATCAAGTCTTTGGCAAAGAAGAAATTTCAAAGAGGACTTATTGATTGGTTCACTGAAATTCGTCTAGCCATGCTTTCGTCTCTTATTCATACGGTAGCCAGCTTTAAACATCAATTATAAAATTCTGAAAATCATCAAAATTTAATTTCCACAAGGAAATGTACCCCCCATTGGCACTCGTAAACATGTTGCTGTTGCTGCTGCCTCTCAGGGCATGGCATTTTCCCAATAACAAATCGTCTTCCCACTTGTTTTTGCTACAAATGAAAAACTAATCAAAGCAAAATCCTTGTATATTTTCATGCCTACGCCGTGTCGCTCTTTTCAGACTGGAGGAGGAAAAGTTCAACTTAATAAATGTAAGAGGATATTTATATTTCTAATTCTCGTAGGTGCACAATTTGTGCTTTGACATTTAGTAATGCAACTGAATTTTGCAGGACACAGTGCTGCCGGAGGCCGTGCAGTTCTGGGAACAGGCCCTGATGGTACGAGAGACCAAGGGCATTATACGTTTGAATAGGTAAGTTCAGGAACAATTCCAATTATAAATTATTCATGTTTTCATGGCTCATATGTTTGTGCTTTGTGTTCTGCAGAAAATGCGACAGCACGCAGGTCTATGTGAAGAACGGACACACCCACTGCATCGACCAATGCAAGGCAACGACAATGTGCGGCGAGGTTCAAGTGCCCAACGAGCATTTGGATGTGGGTTCTGCCTCCCCGTAAAATTTCCATGAATCCTAATTATCCTCGCTTTGTGTTTCAGGTCTGTCGGGTATGCAATGCCACTGGGCAGAATTGTCGCATTGATAGCAATACCCAGCCGGGAGATGGCATCGAGAACGCGGACTTTGTGTTCTACGTTTCGGCAAGGCAGACGCAACGCTGCTTTAAGGGTCTAACAGTGGCCTATGCGGCCCACTGTCAGCAGGAGGCGGCACTGGATCGACCCATTGCCGGACATGCGAATCTCTGTCCGGAGAGCATCAGCACCAAGCCACAGGAGCTGCAAACACTCATATCCACAGTCAAGCATGAGATTCTGCATGCCCTGGGCTTCTCCGTCAGTCTTTATGCCTTCTTCAGGGATGACGAAGGACGACCGCGAACTCCCCGCAAGTCGGAAACGGGCAAGCCGTACCTGAACGAGAAGTAAGCTGGGACACTAAACTGAAATCGAACTCAAACTCTGATTGCTCCTTTCAGATTGCAGATCCATCAGTGGAGCAATGAGACCATACGCAAGGTGGTGCGCGAGAACTGGTCTGTGCGTGGTGGCCATGTCAATAAGGAGATCGATATGATGGTGACGCCTCGCGTCGTGGCCGAGGCGCGTGCCCACTTCGACTGTGATCATCTCGAGGGGGCTGAGCTAGAGGATCAGGGCGGCGAGGGCACCGCCCTGACTCACTGGGAGAAGCGCATACTCGAGAACGAGGCCATGACTGGCACGCACACACAGTCGCCGGTCTTCTCACGCATCACCCTCGCCCTGATGGAGGATTCCGGCTGGTATCGGGCCAACTATTCCATGGCCACTCCCCTAAGCTGGGGCAAGGGCCTTGGCTGTGCCTTTGCCATGCGCAGCTGCAAGGATTGGATACAAATGAATCATGCCAAGTAAGAAATAGAATTCAGCACTCCACAGTGTTGTCACTTTGCTACTTACTGTTTTCTGCGTGTCCCACAAACAGAGGCCGCTCCATACATCCGTTCTGCTCGAAGGTGAAGCAGGATCCGCTGCAGACCGAATGCACAGACGATCGCAACTCGGTGGCGCTGTGTAATCTCATACGGCACGACTACGAGCTGCCCAAGAGCTATCAGAATTTCGATAGCCTTCACAATGTAAAGAGCGGCGAGGAGGGCTTCTTCGGTGGCTCCGTTTCACTGGCGGATCACTGTCCCTACATACAGGAGTTTACGTGGCGCAGCAAGAACATCATAGTGCGCGGCTCCCACTGTCGCTTCGTGGAGAATAATCCAAGTAATTACAAGGCTTATATTTAATTTAATTTCTGTTCTTAAGCAACTTCCTTGCCCTTGCAGAGCCGGAGAAAAACTTTGCCCTGGAGAGCTACGGCGATGGCTCAAAGTGCTTCGATCATAGCGAGGCCATGTGGGAGGAGCGCTCCTGCCATCAGACTCGCGAATGGCAGCACTGGGGCAGTGGCTGCTACAAGTATACCTGTTTCGATGGTCGCCTGCACATCCTGGTGGGCAACTACACCTACAAGTGCTCGTTCCCCGGCCAAAAGCTTTCCATTCGCATAGAAGCCAATGGCTGGCTGCACAAGGGAGCGATCATGTGTCCGCCCTGCCATGAGCTGTGCGGCTCGCACTTTGCCGCCCAAGGCAAACAGTGTCGCCCCAGCGAGGAGCCCGATCCACTCAACAAATATCCGCGCGACAATCTTGCCTGCGGTGCGGACAGCAGACACCAACGTTCTGTGGCCATAATCAGTGCTGCACTCTTGCTGGCAGCGTGCCTGTGGCTGGGTCATAGTTAGGCTATCCCCGGCCCGGTTTCAACTATCGCTGATCCACCTGGGTGCACTTTTATTTGCTCTACGTGTGTATTTAGTGAAATTTGTACATTTTAGCTATATATCCATAAGCTCAATTCTTCTATATGTAGGTCCTCTGTAAGCTCCCCAATGTCCATCTCTAGCTATATATATTTTATGTGTAAATGTGTGCTTTGTGTCCATCCCTACATGTGATCTTTGCTAAGGGTGTCCGTGAGAGACGAGAACATTCACGGACAGCTCTAGGTTTCTCGAATTCTGATCTAAACATTCCAAAGCCTGATCGATGACCATTAATTGGTATTTTGTTATTTTGTTTTTGCGTCGGCAACGAAAAAAAACCTTGTTATTTATTATAATTGTTTAGTTCTCTCTTTTCGAAATTCGTTAATTTGATTTTCATGTGATTTATATACTCGATGATTAGTTTCTCGTCTAAGTTTAAACTTTAAAAGTGTTTCAAGCTCAATTTCAGCCTGCCTATCGAGCATTTAATGGTATGTAAATGTAACTCTGCCCTCAAATTGTAATATTCTGTAGTGGGGATAGACTTGAATTGTGAATAAACCAACAGAGAATATGAATATTCTATTGAAAGAAAGTTGTGCGCTGGTTTTCTTCCCCATTTTGTCTTTAAATAAACTTTATTATAATACTTTCCTATTGAATACGTTTTGAATGGAGTTTCAAAGATCCCCAACAAGTTCGTAGAGTATCTCATTCTCAGCTGCCGTGTCCTTTGCTGGAGATTCACTGGCTTTCCCATTATTTTTGGCCTTCTTTCTGAACCGCTTGGCAGGAGTCTTGATGCGTTTTGAGCTATTTAATGATAAAATATGTGATAGTTGTTGAGTCTAGAGTCTTAGTCATTGTACTTACGCCTTTGCCAACTCAGCGATTACGGGCAAAAGTGTGGAGCGTGTCACGCCTTTGGATTCCTCCTCTTCCAGCTCCTTGGGATGCGCCTTGCGCTTATGCGATCGACAGTTTGAGCCATTGGAGAAGTCCTTGTCGCAGAAATTGCATTTGTACGGCCGTATGCCAGTGTGCAGTATGAGATGGGACTTTAATGTTTTCGTACGCTTGAATTCCGCACCGCAGAGCTCACACTTGTACTGCCGCTCGTCGGAGTGGACGATTTTGTGCTTGTTGAAGGTTCGCCTCGTCTTGAGCTTCAGTCCACAGATATTGCACTCGTAGATGGTGGCACTGTGCGTGTCTGAATGCACCTGAAAGTGGGTTTTGAGATTAGCAATGCTCGCAGATGGTTCCATGGATCTACCTTACCCTGAGTCTGGCTTTGTTCTTGAATCCACGATGGCAAATGGGACACTCAAAGGGACACTCGTCGGTGTGGACCAGCTTGTGATCATTGAGCGCGGCGAGAAAATTGAAGCTCTTGGCACAAATGTCGCAAATGAAAGGCTTTATCTGCTGATGGATGCCTTCGATGTGGCGCTTGAGGGTTCCTGGCGTGGTGAAGAGCTTCGAACAGTGGGGACAACGATTATCCGCCTTGTCCTTGGCCGGCAAGTGGCTGCGCTGATGGGTCTGCAGCTGAGGCACTGTGGGAAAGCTGGCACCGCATTCGATGCAGTCGAGATTTGGCAAGTCGTTGGGCATGGTATTATGCACCTCCAGCATGTGTCGCTTGTATGCATTCGGCTTTTTGTAGGGTTTGCGGCAGATTTCGCATTTGTATGAGTAAATGGTAGCTCTATCGTCCTGCGAGTTTGGCTCGGGGTCATCCTCCGCATTTGATTCGGTGTCCATGGCGGGCGAGCTTTTTTCATGTTCTACATCGAGGGGAGTCTCTGACGGTTCTTCCTCATTATATTCCTCGTCTCCGCTTTCTTCTATTATGTCGGACTCCTCATCGTAGCACTCCTCTATTATTTCATCCTCCATGCAGGCTGCAGAATTTTCCTCTGCCTCAACGTTTTCATCATCTGCTTTGAGTTCCTGCTCTGGCTCCTCCTGCACTTCCTCTTCCGTCACTTTCTCCTGCAAACGCCGAGACGGTGACACGGTGACTGCTTTCGACATGACGTGCTTCCACTCGTCGGTCAGTAGGCCGCAGTCCGTTCTGAGTTCCTCATAGTCCACAGATCCATCCTGCTTCAGGTTCTGCAATCTATGGAAGAGCGTCTGAACGCGTCGCACACGCTCCGAGAACTCAATCAGGCACTCCATTAGCGTAAAACACTCGACACACAAGTGGTTGCTCAGCTCGTCCTCCATTTTGATCTGCAACAATAAGTTCGGCTTAAATGTACATATTTTGTAAGATTCCAACCATTATTTACATCCACCCAGAAGTATTTGCCAATGGCCATGGCCAACATACTCGTCCAGGAGGACTGTTGTTGGTCCTCTTGCCTAGCGTAGACGTCTGCATTCTGTGGATGATCCTTGGCGCACAGGCGGCACCATTTGTGCCAAGCGGCTGGACCGGCATTGGCTACTGCCCCACCAGCTCCATGGTTGGTCATTTTGAAACAGCAATCATCGAATACAAATTATAAACTAAAAATTGTTATTTATGTTTTGTAAATGGACGCGGCAGGGCAAAAATAGTGGATTCGCAGATGGTAGGGATGCCACATCACTCAAAAAGGATACAATTTGTGGTATTTTTAATATACCAAATAAAATGGTTGCGTGTAAAGATCAACAGGTGTCGCTGTTGCTAATTACATCTGTGTAGGAAAAGGAATTAAAATGTACAACAAAAATAAAGATTAATTGGAGTTATTTTACAAAAATATCTTATATTTGTAAATATTCAAATAACTTTCTACTTAGCGTTTAGAATAGTGTTTGTTTGTGTTATCAACAGCGTTAGATACATAGGTCTATCCTTACTCAAGCTCGTTTAAACGTTATGAGCATTCTTAATTTTTAGAATATTAAGTTGATCGGCGTTAAGCTTAGCAGCTCAGCTAAATTAGATAATGCGCTAGACTTAGGCTACATAATTGTACGACACAATAATTGTACAACAAAATACTACTGGGCGTCGCTTCAGCTGCCATTCGTGGCATTCTCCGACTTCATCGTGGAGCTGGGCACAAGATCTCCGGCGGCGAGCAGATCGGCACTTGAGGCCGCAGCCGTGAGTACGGCATTCGCTTGGGCAGCCATGGAAGCGGCCACAGTCGCGGCATCTACGCCCGGAGCTGTGCTGATGGTGCGTGCCAGATTCTTTTGCTGGCGCGCGAGCTTTTCCTTTTCGCGGGCGGCCTTCAGCTTCTCAAAGTCATCGCCCTCATCCTCGGGCTCGGCAGCGGTGCTGCTGGCCAGCACATCATTGGAGGACTTCAGGTCCATGTTCTCCACTGCAAACACATGCGGAGAGAGAGATTAGTTGGATTTTTTCAGCGGAAATGTGGGAAGAACTCAGGTGATACGTGCAACGACTATAAACAGAGCTAGGACTAAGGCTAATAGGCAAGGTACCAATAATGAATTTGGAATTACGCTTGGAATGATGTCTACCTACACGGTAGCCCAGAAAAGCTACGGAGAATACAATAATTTGGGAAGACGGGTCTAAGCTTGGGTTAGTACTCAAAAAGGTGTGGGGCAGCGCTCTCAAAAAAACACATGCCAATTGTTACAAATAACTTATTAAAAATTAAATCAAAAATTACAAAAAAAAAAGAGATTACGTAAAAGAAAATATTGTAAACCAGCAACGATTACGCAGAGCAAGCTAAAGAAGGATTCGAACAAGTTATTAGGGCCAATGGAGGATGAACATTACCGTTCGTGATGAACCACCTGAAAACCTGCGGTGCATCGGGTCTCTCTTTATAATTCGCGAATTGATTGAAAAAATGAAGATACACAAATGTTAAATATGAGTTTAAGAAGCACGCTACCCATTGCAGCATCCGCTCCATCACTTACCCGTCTCCCGACTGGCAGCCTTCTGCTGGTCATACAGCGACTTGGTGCTGTCTCCCACGGGGGAGCTGGGCGCTGTGGCAGCGTTCGACAACAGCGAGGGACTGCCTCCGGCTGGAGCCGACGTGCTCAGCAGAGCATCCACTCCTCCGGGCGGGAAGAGGCTGGGCTCGTACTGGGACTGGGCGCGATTGTACTCCACCGGACGTGACGGTATGTCCACGGGCTCGGAATGAGCCGGCGGTGGCTGCAGTGGTGCAGAGACTCCTCCTGCCGTGCCTGGCCCGAAGATATTCATGACATTGGGTCGCGGCTCATTGGCGCGCATGGAGGTGATGGTGGCCTGCTCATCCACCTCCTCGATGACCTGTTGGGTGATGCGCAGGCTTCCAGCTGGCTTCCCGGCCGACGTGGCCGATCCCACATTTCCAGCCGTGAGACTAGCAGAACTGGCGCTGGACGGGAACTTGTACGGTTTCTGATCATCACTAGGCGTGGCCGATCCCGGGCGACTGTCGTCGCGACTAAGGAACCTCTTGAGCGCCGAGGCCACAGTATTCACGCGGGACAACGTGCCCGACACACTGACCAGCGAGGGGGATGAGCCCAAGCGCATTTTTCCATTGCCTGCCGAGAAGTGAATTCCGCTGGCATCATCCGCCTGCAGGAGAGAATTGTTACATTAATGAGGGAATATAAAACATAATAAAATTGTGTTGTGCTGTCGGTTTGCTTGACACCATTCAGTGCGGTAAAGTTTTACTTTTGGTGCAGTTGAAAGCGTTTTAGAAGTCGTGCAGTGCGTGGTGCTGTTAGGAGGCTTTTAGACTGTAGGCAGATTGATTAGAATAGTTAGAATCAAAAGTTAGTATGCATAGTCATAGAGAGACACAAACACCATCTAAGATCAAGCACTGTGTACACAAATTAAAAACTAAATTTGATTATAGAAAAATATTTCTGTTGAGTAACATAGAGATCTCCATGTACCACAATGCTTGATCTGCTTAAATTTAAACACTTTTTACATTCGTTTATATTTTATAATTAACATATTTTTATATAACTACCAAGCACCGTTGTGATTCTGAATGCCAATGAGAGAAGTGTGATCCCAAAATGAGCGAATAGGAGGTTAGAAACTTTGATTTTGATTAGATTTTGTTTTGGATATTCGAGACTGGTCACATGGACAGATGAACGAATTGTTGTTTGTCTGATAACCAATTGAGAGTCTGGTGCCAATGGTTCGTAACTCTAGAAAGTGCTGCCAACGTTCTGATTCTAACCTCCTCATCTGGCGAGCCCTTGGGAAAGTCATAGGTCACTGTCTGCAGTGGCACGCCCTCCGCCTGCTCGGCGACAGACGGCATTGTGACCACCGATTGTGTTGTGGGAGCACCGGCAGTAGGGGCGGCAGCGCCATTATCATTACCAACCATTTCATCGATGCGCACGGAGGACATCGTCGAGGGCATGGCCGCACTCTTGGGCACCTCGATCTTGGCAGTGGACGGCTCCGGGTGATTCTCACGGAAACGCTCCGCTGCTATGGTGTAGGGCAGCTCGTTGGGGAAGACCTCGTCCCAGTACTGATCCTTGAGCAATTCGGGATGATCGTGATGCATCTCGTCGACAATCAGATAGGACACCTGCAGATTGCGATCAACCATCCAGTTAACCTGCAAGAAATATTTATATCAAGACTAAAACGAGTTTTTTGGTTGAGTCTGTGTTATGCTTACCTCAAAATCATCATCATCCTCGCCAAAGGGATTGATCAGGGACTCGGCCACCTTCAGCCAGCCCATGTAGAAGAAAAACTGCAGCGTGGTGAAGACGGGGAAGTACAGATCAACCTTGTTCAAGTAGCTGGTGTTGCCCACCACCTTGCCATCTATCCACTGCTGTCCCATGCAGCAGGTGAGAAAATATGAGTACACGGCCAGAGTCACCACCTGGGTGTAGACCAGGGGCACACTGATCGTATCATAGCTGATCAGGAGTCCGCACTGGCCCCGAAACTTGTTCAGCTCATCGATGATCGTCTTCACGGCAAAGTCATCACGGATGCGTCCCTCCTTCCGGGCGCGCGTGATAATGCTGGCGGCCCAGACAATGGGCAGCCAGTGCTTGGAGGGTCGCGGAAAGGACTTGTTCATGGCCTCGATGATGGTGCGCTCATTGTCGTTGAGCAGACCAGCCTCCACCAGATTGTCGAGGCCCGGGAAGCGCTTCTTCACACGCGGCGACACATTGGCCAGCACCATGGTGAGGCAGAGGCACGCATATCGCATGATTGTGCGCCTCATCATGCGGCCACGCTCGTCCTGGCCGTGCACATTGGAGCTGACAAAGACGGCGATGGGATCGGGCCAGGGTATCGAGGTGTACTGGTTCCACCAGCGCGTCATCACAATGGACACATAGAAGCCCAGCACAAAGGATAAGGGAATGAGATCACTATAACTATCGCAGTACTGAACGATGGCCTCGAAGGTTCTGCAAGTGGTTCAGTTAGTAAATGTGTAAAAGATATAACAAAACGCTGGGTATACTCACTCTTTCTGTGCGGGATTGAGAGCGAAACGATATACCATATTGATAACATAATAGATGGTGAGGAAGGCCAACAGATCCAGCCAGACCAGCTTGTAAATGCTTCCACGCCATCTGCAAAAGGGAAAGTATCATGAAGGTAAATTGGCATGCCACTCGACTTATTTGTATTGTACAGTAGATACATCAGCCTATATAAATAGACTCAACACGTCAGGCTAATCAGCATTTAGCTGAATATTGACCCTTATCAGGCCACAGTGGCAATCGTGTGTTACGGATTCTCCACGGAGTTGATAGCACCTCCAATCTGATTATCCTCTTCCGCTTGGCAGCGTCACTCTGTCTGTGGATGAGACATGTGCCTCGGTAACTGGAACTTCTATGATTGGCAACGTCATGGCCAAAGTTAGCCCTCAGATATTATGGGCCGATAACATTGGACACTTGTTGTTGGCAGTGAAACGTCATAAAACACATTTGGCTGGAGCACAAAATGTAAACATTGCCTCCCGAACTGCTGTTTGCTGTCTACGTCCACGGCATTTGCACAGCTTATCAGTCTAATAATGCGTGATATAATAAGTAAAGGCTCGTACGATATGGGAATGGCCAAAGCGGTTGTCCTTTAATCGGGCAAGCAGAAACAATATTTATATGGTTTTTGGAAACTTTTTGAAATGTATTTTCAGAGTAAACGCTGCTGATTCACGGTCGCAGTGGGAGATTCCGTCTCAGGTGGATGTAAACAAATGTTGATAACGCATTTATTAGATCATCAACAGTTCCATTGATTGGCCTATCATTAGTAATAATCGCAATAATCATGCGCTATCAGTTACGCGTGGACAGAGGATATGGGGAAAAGCCACCCCCACGAGTGGCTCTTCATTATTAAATTATAATTCATACAACAAGCCCTGACAGATGTCAGACACAAAGTACATTCATGGGACTACATCAGGTTCAGATTACTACCCACACTGATAGGGGACAGACCACTCTCTGTGGTGGAGGAGCAATTTCAGTGCAGTTTTGCATCATGAAAGAAAGTGGAAAAATTCTACAAGTGTAATTTGCATTTGCGGCAATTGTTCGGACTGCCGTTCTCTGTGTGTGGGGCTATCCCTACCAATTGTATGAACTGTGTCAGTGCTCTATAATTAACAGACAGCTAGCAATTTCGCACTCTCTATCTATATATATGCTCAATGACTTGCCTACTTCGTGTGAACAGTGTATATAAGTTGAGACTTTAACTTCACTCACCTGAGCAACAATTTGAGAAAACAGCCAAAGCCGCGACAAGTGGCCACTTCACCTGTATACGTAATTGTCATTTTTGCACTCTTTTTTTATTCCTCTACACTATATTCGTATAGTTTTTGTAGTTCTTTATTATAGCTGAGATTGTTCGGTTGTAGTCCCTCGATGCTGACTCTCTCTCTCTTATCGCGCCTCAGTCATCACTTTTTTTGTCAGTATTCATTTGCTAAAACGAAATGAGATAAACCAAATTGTGTTCTTGTTCAGTAAAGAGAGACAAAGAGAGACCTTTGCGTTATGTAAGGTTAGATGTGAGTAACTATACCAGGAATCGCAGTCCGGAATAACAACAACAACAACAACAGCAACTATAATGCAATTTATAATTCAAAAATCGATATATTTTTTCACAATTAGACATGCAATGAAACAAGTAAAAAGGGGAACAACCTACAAGGCGGAATACAATTGAAATGCATTTAACATTTAAGAGAAATGTCACAGTGTGGGTCTGACTACATTAATTGCTGCAATTTATATGAATACTACATACATAAATGTACATATGTATATGTATGTAGTATGTACTAGTTTATCTTTAATACCGATGCGAGTTTAAATGGGTGGAAAAACGTCAGACACTCGCTCAACTTTTGCGTGTGGGCGATGCCAGAGATACAGCCTCATGCAAGGCGGTATCTCCATTTGATTTCGAGAGGTGTCCATGGGGGTCACTCTCCAGCGATTAGATGCCAATTACGAGACAGACAAACATAAAGTTCTATATTGAATGGCATTTATTAATGTTTGGCATATACTCGTAAGACAAGGGAAAACCATATGTAATGATAATCGAGTTCAGATGAGCTCATTTGTTGGTAAATACTACACACATATGTTTGTACATGACGATGTTTGAATGAATTTCCGTCATAAAAGAGAGACAACGAAGAATGCGAGAATTTCTGCGAACCAGCGCCAGCTAATGATCAGAAATCACACCACGAACTGGGCTTCAAGCTCATACTATGCCATATACTCGCATATACAAATATATAAGAGCAGCTCTGTGCCATGTGATCCCAGCATTTAATGGGGAGAACATGACATCATTTATAGGTAGGCCTGACGCAAGGTAGAGTTCCAAAATGATCGCTTATTCTACATGGGTTTTATTTGTTTGGTTTGCTGTATTGGGCCCTGGCTCATAAATATTGTACAAAACAATTAGTTAACTTTTAATACTAGAGATTGTCTGAAATTGATTAGAAATACATACATACATACGAATGTATGTACATATGTATGCATTTTTTTGTCTGAGGGTTTCATTTACTTAGTTCCCTTGATTTAAGCTGCTGCAGCAGAGTGGCAGATGCCTGAGATCGTGTTTGTACTTGGATAAACAAACAGAAAGCGCGATAAGAACGAGACTTTCGACTGGATATATAGTAGGTATAAAGCGAATGCATGATTTGGAAAGTACATAAATTATTGTCAAATGCAACAAAGAAGGATAATAATTCATTGATTTCTTGTGCCGAAATGCTGACTCTACAAATCTTTACAACAAGCAGTCCCAGACGGAAATTAATTGAGTCCAGTCTTGAGTGCAGGGGAGCCCACAATCGAATTCGCTCACTAAACGAAAGTGCCACTCGAAGTGATATACAACTCAATGTTTTCTTTGTCACATGCGTTTTCCAATTGTTTATTGCATGGAAGTTATCAATGTGCATTCTTCAAGAGAACTGACCTCTTAGCGGCGTATGTTTATAGTAGTAAGTGCTCATGATGCATTTCACTGACTGGGAACAATATTTGCGGAACAAACAGAGAAAAGACAACATTGTTGACCTAGAAAGACGGAAAAATTCGGTCAGTCATGTATGCCGCGATTTGACTGGGAATGTCATTGGCTTTATCTTTCGTATTTGCATAAAGCTCAATATTCTTTACAGTGAATCGAATCTAACGACAACATTCGAATTCAAATCACCGAGGTTAATGACATTTTCAGCGAGTACAAGTATTTCAGGCGTCTGTAGAGAATTGTCAGTGGGCCAGAAAGGCGCGTGGCTAAATTTAAATAATGCTCAACGATTGCGTCTTTTGGCGCAGAGAACAGTGCATTTTCTTGAATGCTTCACGAAATTTGGGCATAAGCTGCAGAAGAGTGGGTTTCGTTGAGGGACAGATGGAGGTAGAAAATAATTATAATATTATTATTTTGATAAATTGGTTTTTGGGCGACCTATCTTAGAGGTTTATAAATATCTATATTTCGATGGCCAAAGTAATTTGCGTAGAGATTGCAGTTGGCAAAGATGAGTCATGAAGCAAAAACATGCACAGATATGTACATATTTATGTACTATGTACAAAATATGTATGTACAATATTATATGCTATGTACAGTGAAAATTCTGCTGCTTCAATTTGTCGTACCGTATGTTTAAGCACAGTTTTACATCAGGTTTATACATATTTAGGAACTCAAAATGGAACTTCTACTCTCAGTGCTCACAGTCGCGGTACTTTTGTAATAAAAAATTCTTGCTTCAATTACGAAATTATCTTTTCTTTGCTTTGCTTTGCTTTGCTCTGAAAGGAGATATCTGGAGCCATGGAAGCTGGTCAAACAGAGATAACTTCCTTTTATATGATTTCTGAACAAACGGCGTTTGGGATGTTGCAAAAACAGTCTTTGCTTTTGTTGTTCTTTGACTCTCCAATCGATTTTAGTCACGCGTTGGAAGCACAGTTTATAGTTGTAGTCTATGGTTGTTGCTGTTGTTGTTGTTATTATTCCCAGCCATGCACTGTTATTAAATCGCATCACGGTCACTTACATTTACGAATGCTTGGCGAATGCTATTATTTGTGCATGTTGTTGCTGGGATTTACGGCACGCAATGCAAAGTACCAAAACTGAATAGATTTATGAATTAGCCCCGCTCAGGTAGAGTATGGCGGCTGAAGGTAAGAAAACAAAAACCCTTCCCACTGTTCACACACAATCACAACATGAAGACACACGCACGGCGTACACTGAACACACACACTTGGACGGGCACGCGGTCGCTTTTGGTCGCTTGGTCGCTTGGGTTTTTGTGTTTTTCTTCAGTCTTCGCCTTTATGCTTCACTATTTTTTACGTTGTTTTCGCCGTTTTAGTTGTCGCTGTCGTTGTTGCCGCCGAAGTTCTTTCCACACACACAGACACAAATGCAGCCATGCCCGACACAACAGTCATTCAAACAAAAATCGCGTACGGTGCTCTGCTTTGGTCTGGTCTCAGCCGTTCTCTCTCTTTTTTCCGAGCACCCTCCACGACTGACTGTTTTGAAATGAACCAACAGCCACAGCCATGCGAAAATCATGCACGGAGACCATTGAGCAACTATATAAGGTGGTCTTATCGGCTGCTCATCGCACTCTTGCACCATTAGATTTCAGTGCGTGTTTTCTTGTCGACACGGAATTTTCATGCAAGAAAGTTGCAAATTATTTTAGAATGAAGAGCCTAAGAAAACAAATATATATTGAGAAACAAAAGTAACGGCTAATATTAAGTAGTATATTTTTAAAGGTCAAAATTCAAAAGAAAACTTCAGCTCTTATTCTTGCAATGGGCAACTTTACACCCCATGCACACTCCATTGTCGTTTCACTCGCACTTACTTACAGCACTGATGGTAGTGCCGATATGCCGACGGGACCACCTTACATAATTACATCATGGAGACGCCGACAGCTGTTTTGAAAAAGAGTGCAAATTGTCGGTGTTGGTAGGAGAGCAGCCGCCCGAGAGCGAATTTAAGCAGGCAGAAACTCGTTGTGAGAGCGAAGGGAGATAAGCTGAGCGCAGGGCTGGAATCAGCGGACATGCGGGTGGGCGCTTAAATTGATTTTATAAATGATTCATTTGTAATTGAGTGCCTGAATGAAACTTTTTAAGAAACTGTGGCATATCTTTAGGCACTTCCTCACGGCATCCCACAGCGTAACACAGGTCTTTAATTTATTTTCTACAAAATAGAGCAATTCCACAGGATGATTTTCTCTCAAAGATACCAATTTGATAGTTTGTTAGCGCCGTATGAGAATTTTAGTGTCCAATCTAGTGAACTACAAATTGAACGTAATATTGCGGCTTCTTATTTAACATAAACATATATCATAGTCGTGTTGTGTTAGAAATTTTTGAAATTGTATATATTTATATATTCTCAAATAAAATAAATTCTTATGCTTTTTTGTTGTTTCTTTTAGTTTTTATTAAATTAATTGCTTTAATATTAAATTAATTACAATTCGTACGTTTAACGCGTGTTCCAAATGGGGTTGGTTGGTTGGGTTTACTTTTCTTAACATTTTAGACTATACTGTAGTTGTGTGTGTACTTTAAAATAATTTTGCCGGCTTCTGTTTATTTTTACAAGTAGTTGAAACATTTCGCTAACACACATTTTTTCGCACTTATGACAGACTAATGACTTATGTTAAGTAGTTGTATTATAATTAGGGCAAAGGGGACGTTTAGTGTTTCCTTTTAGTTTAGTATTTTACAGCGGCATCATCTCTATCGTTAGGAATTTGGAAAAACTTGTAGGGTGAAGAAGAATAATCTTATAATCTTGTAGTTATATACATTTGAGACGCAAGATAGAGGGGTGAGGGAGAGAATCTTAAGCTAGCTTACAGAACTACTTTCATTATGGTCGCGTTCCTATCAATTGGGTTTATCGGTTCAGATATTACTGGGCGGTCCCCGATGGGCGCGCTGTCCGTGTAACGTGGAATGTCTAGAGCCGGGACGCGAGTGCACAATTGCATAATCGTTATCGTTATCGATTGGCATTGACCTTCGAAGTACGTTGGATAAGTTTGGATTTAATACAATACAATTCAATTGCATAGAGAAATACGAGTAGTAGCTCAAGAGAAATCTTCAAGACGGATTAGTTAGCAAACTCCTTGAAACTGACGGTTAGTTTTCGTACGACTACGAGTTTGAGTACGAGTACTCGTATTGTTTTCGATCTATTGTTCTGGGTAAAAGTGGGAGCAGGAAACTTAGTTGGAGTGTTAGTTTATATCAAATGGAAGTTACTATCGGTTAATTACAGTTGCAATACTAGGCACGAAATGGTTTATCATTCTCTCTTTTGTTTTTGTATTGGTTTTGGTGAAGACACACAAGAGGCTGTGTTGGTGTTGTGATTTTTGTGTTGTGGCTGTTGTTGGTTGGAGGTTGGTTTGCTGTCCAGAAGGGCGGGCACTTCAGCAGAGGTTAACGTTAACAAGAACAAGAGATACGAGTACGAGTACAAACGAAATACGATACATAGAGACGCAGATACAAGATACTTTTGTTGTAGGCATGCTTTTTGTTGTGTGGGTGTGTGTGTGTGTGTCTGTGTCTGTGTTTGTTTGTTTGTTTTGCTTGGGGGCTCCACAGCTACCGGAAAATAATTTGGGAGAGCAGAGCAGGTGTAGAGAATAGAGATGTTCGTGTGTATATGTATGCGTGTGTATCTGTGTGTTGGCTTTTATGTGGCTTGTGGAGGCAGCTTAATATCTATCAGACCTATTTGAGTGTATCGTCGAACCGCCGCTGGTGTAGCCCTTGTGCGCATCCCGACCATGCAGCGAATACCGGGAGCCATACTGACTGCCGTGCCAGCTGCGATACGGATCGTATTCCTCGATGATCGATGGCTCCTTCTCGATGATCTGCAACGTGCAAGATGTGTTCTATTAGCCATGATTTATGTACTCATAAAACGCGGAAAACTGACCTCTGTGTTGGCACAACTGCAGCTCATGGCCGTGCAGAGGAAGATGTTCATGAGCAGCATGATTAGGAATAGGACACCCAATGTAATGGTCAGCCAGAGCAACCAACTGGGTCGTATTCCATCCTCGCAGCTCGACGAGATTACTGTTCGCATATAGTAAATCAATGAATATCCATAAATCGCCATTCATTTGAAGCTGCTACTTACATCGAGCCTCTGCGGGATCCAGAACAAAGACTGTGGTGCCGGCCAGGCTGGAGCCCTCCTCATTTGGACCGAATTTCCTTGGTGTATTACCGCCCTTGGTGAAGCCAGCCAGGGCCACATCATTGCAATCATCGATCTCCACACAGCGACCATAGCACTGGATCACATCGCACTGCAGATGCACCTCAGAGCCTGTCGGACACAACAAAAAGCGAGAGAGAGAGAGAGAGAGAAAGTTAGCATCGAGTTGCTTCAACTGTTAAGGAGATCCAATAAGTCCTACCCTCAGGAAACTTGAACATCGAGGTGAGAGTCGCCTCGGCAGCTCTTCCATCCGCAGTGGGCACAAAGCGACTGATAATCGTGGCATCATAGGGGCAGCTTTTGGGCAAATTCAAATCGGATACTAACTGTTTTCCAGACACTTTCTGAGCGAGTAACTTACCCGCTATCATCGGTGAGCTTGAGGGTTCGGTTCTTCTTGTCAAAGGCAAAGCAGTTGCCCACACGCAGGCCATAGGTATCTGGAAAATGGGCATGGCAGAGCGTTAGTAGTTGGCTCGAGGGAGAGAGCGCGGCACAACCCACCATTTGGCTTGGAGAACTCGGCGCGTATCTTGTACTCATGTCCGTAGACCGTCTCACGCACCCGATGATCGTTCTCCAGAAACTTGAGCACCACATGGGCATTGTCGTCGCTGCAATTGATTATATAGTTGGAGATGGTTTCTATTAGCTAACGGGAAGCCTGGGACTGCTCTATAATTAATGCTCTATGAGCCAGTGGCTAATTAAAAGCGCAGACCCAATAGACCCAAAAGCTCTGGGTCCGCTGCAGTTCTGTTGCAAATGCAGCAATGCTGCAATTATGCAACAATTGCCGGTCATTGCGCTATAGGCAGTGGGCTTTGTGGGCCAAATATACACACAAACAAACACACAAATATATGAATTACATCTATAACTATTTGTTGTTTGCCTTGTACACGGCTTTGCACGATTTTTGTAAACAATTTCTTTGCTTTTGATTCATCGTAGTCGTACTCGTACTCGTCCCCGTATCACGAGCTTAACAGAGCGCAACGTTTTGGAAAAACCGTTTTTATGCCATTTTTATATCAGACTTGAGCTGTGTATTTTCTATAGCTAAGCTGGCATTCCATTTCCATGAACACTTCTTTGAGATAGACTTGCGTAAGTCGGAAAAGAGGGACAGAGGGGCAGAGGGGCAGCGAGTCATTGGCACTATGCAAATGAGGCAAGAGGCTCGAGATGGTAAATTAAATTGTTTCTCATTCACCTCCAGATGATTATCAGTGGCCCCTTGAGTCGTTTACCGTTAATTGAACTGCTGCTAAGTAAACAATAAAAATTTGTTTGGATTTGGATTTGGGAATTTCTGCGCAAAGTTCTGCCCGAAAGCGGCAGAGATCGAGTGAAAGAGCCCCCTATTGTGGGCAAGAGCTTAATGGCCTTGAGTTCTAATTCTACATATATAGAGAGGGAGAAATTTGAACAATGGCAAAATGTTGGACGAAGAGCAACACCTACAGACATATGTTCATATGTAGGTACGATCCCCCCACACTCTATGATCTATGGCCAGTCAGCACAATTTGCTGTGATGCTTTGATTCCAGTTCATTTGTTGTATGCCGACTGGCAGAATGGCAGAGTTGTTGGTTGGCAATTGGCAAATCGGTGTGGAGAATGGAGAACTTGGAGCACTTTGGGCTGACGGAAGCCTGACCAAAAAATTACAGCCCAAGCGTTTGGAACTGCGATTTAAGTGCAATTGTCTAGACAGGTTGGGCATTCAAAAACTTACCGAGTGTAGCCAGATTTGCCACAGGTAATCACATAAAACTTATCGTCCGCCAATTCCAGAGTCTTGTGCACACGCACTGCCAGCTGTATGGATCGCTCCTCGGTGCGCTGTGGGGAGGGAAAGATTGGGGGAAAAGTCCATTTAATTGCCGGTTATTAAAAGCTGAATGCCCCTGACGTTAATGTTGATTGGTTGGAGAAGGCGAGTTAGGACCGAAATTTGTGCCCCACCATGAAAAAAAAAAGAGAAACAGAAGCAACATAGAAGACTGCACCATGATCGTGGCTGCCTCGTACTTGCACTTGTGGCATGTTAATTGTCACATGATGCAATCGCGCAACAAGGAAATGCAAAATGCCGCCAAGTGTGACGCATTTTCCACTTGTTTATTTTCTCCTTAGCATTTTCCACTCCAACTTTGTGGTCGCTCTCACTCTCTCTCTCTCTCTCTCTCTCATTCATTTGTTGGTTTTCTTAGTTGCTTGTTGCTTGCTTTACTCTCCACTTAATGAGTGGCACTATCATTGGTTTGCAGTAATTATTTTCTATTCACTTTGAATATCATCCGAGGCTCAGCGATATGTGACTGTGGAGACTCGCTCTGCGCTTGGGTGGTCAAGAAGTGATCTCCTGCGGTAATTGCTCTCTGGCCCAACTTGGGTTTTGTAATATTCATTTGCACTTAAGATCGGCCTTGACCCGCAACCGAAATCGGATCCCATGTAACACAACAGCTTTCCATAAAAAGATATTTTCTGTTGGCTCCAAAATACAGAAAAAAAACGTACAAGTTTCTTTGTCACTTCTGTGGCGGTTTACATAAGTTTTTCCACAGCACAACAGCTGGCTGTAAAACTGGTTTGCACATTGTCCAGTAAACAGTTTATAGGTAAATGGTTAAGTTTTGTATTTATTTATTATTTGTTTAATCATTTTGTGTGGTGTGGAGCCCACGCCTTCTGGTGTTTACTGTATTAAATGTTGTCAGCTCATCTGGTGAATGAGTTGGCTTGATTATTGGTTTGTTGGATTTGCTTTATTGGTTATGGTTATGGCGTTGGTCAGTTGGATTGGCTTGGTTGAAGCAGTTAGCAAATAAACACAACATATCGAATCAGTTATAAATACCTCAAAGCAGCAGCAGCAGGATCGCCTGCTGCAATCACAACTGTCTTCAATGGAGGGGAACGCGAGGCTGTTGGCAGGTTGGCCAATGATGTCACAATCTGTTGGCCAACTCATGCATCACGCAGTTGCATGCCACGGCGGATGAGCTCATTATCAAGTTATTATTATCAAAAGCCGAGAAAATGGCAAAGTTGATTTTCCATATGCCCATTACCCGGGCTAAATGTGTTGAAATTGCTTGATGGCAAATTGCTCTGAGGTTCTTCTCTGTTCTGTCTCTCTGTCTGTCTATCTGTCCCTGCCCACAGTCTCTGGCCATATTGCATTTGCAATTAACATTTAAATGTGTACATAATGGTGGCAGACAAAGAACCATAACAGCCATCATCAAATAATAGCTAACAATTTCTGTCTGCCTGCCTGCCTGCCTGCCTGCCTGCCAGCCCACTCGCCACGAAAATGGCAGAAATAATAGCAATAATAACGTTGCGTTGGTAATAAGAAATAGGTTCAAGTACGGCTGGAATTGTAGTCGGAGTCAGCCCACATCCAACAGCAACAAAAACATCTTGAACTCTATGTAAAAATTGTTTCTGCGGCTTTGGCATCTTGGCCATTGTCAGCGCCAATTTCATGCTCTGGCAAGTATCTGCAGACCAGAGCAATGCCTCAACGAGAGAGAGAGAGAGAGTGGGAGGCAGGCAGCCTGGGAGTGGATGGTGCTGCAGTCTGTGGCCAAGGTCAGACAAGGCTGAAGACTGCCGGCATTTCGAGAGCAATTAAAGGAAAAACGAAAATATTTGCCAAGAAATAGAATCAAAATTGCGCCGCAGCACAAAAAACATTCTTTTGACACAAATTCCACGCAGAGGCAGGCGGCAGGCGGCAAGCGGCAGGCGGCCACAACAACGGCTTGGAATGCTGTCAAAGTCGAAGCGTGGAAAGCCGTGTCTGGGCATGTGAACTCAGAACAGTCTCGCCCCAGTCAGAGTCTGAGTCTCAGTCTCAGATCTCAGAGGCACAGCCCCGGACCTGTAGCTGGAGCTAGACGCCGGCGCACGCTGCCAAGGCACTCCCAGAGAACTGGGCAAAAACTCGTACCCGTCGGTCGACTCGTGTATACGGATGCTTATGTACGTGAACATATAAAAATAAAATCCAAGCCCTGATAAGCGTGATTTAATTTTATGGGGGACCTCCCTTTTTTTTCAGACAAACGGAAGGTGGGCCCTAGTCCGGGCCCAAGCACAGGGAAGAAGATCCTGAATCTTCCCTCAGCATCGAATGCGAGGCCCTACTTCTAGGAGGCAGAAACAACAGCAGAGAAAACAGAAATTGGGATCGGTCGGTGCGATTTGACATTGCAATTAATAATGTTGTATGTGCTTGTACTTATAAACATGATGCGGTCTGCCCTGCCCCCCTGCCATCCGGGTGCCCAGCGGCTAATTTGCATTTCAACCAAGTGCATAGGGTGCGAGAGTACGAGTATTGCGAGCGCATCTACTATATAGGATGACTATGGCCAAGGCGATTTGCCTTTGTCTGGCGTTGTCCGAGTGCGTGTAGCGCAGACCCACACGGAATTGCAGTCGTCGCCTGTCAACGCCCGTGATGCACGTAGGATTAAACTTGATTTTTATTGCCATCGTTACTATATAGACTGACGACTACGACTGGGGCCAGTCCACCACATCTTGGTACTGGCTTTGGCTTTTGCGGCTCTAGCTGATTTGCGTTGATTTGGGGCCAAGACTCAACTGCACAGTCAAGACTCCGGTAGAGGCGGTCGCAAATTTATGCGCATGCGTGCCCTTTTTAGCCATACAAGGTCTCTGCTGCTCTCAGATTCTCTTTCATTCTCTCTCTCTCTCTCTGTCTCTCTGTCTCTCTGTATCTCTCGTTAAAGTTAAAATTTGTTTGCTGCGCCTGCTTGAGAGGTTTTCCAGCTGTCTGCGATTGCCCAACAATTCACAGTTGGTGATTTTTTCTGTCTGCCTGAATTTTTGGTGGTAATTTACAAATTATAGCCAATGGCTGACCAAACTAATTTGCCATTTAGCAGGCGCAAAGCAGCCAACGAAAGACTTAGGCAACGAACTTGCCTAGGAAGGAGGAAGTGCTGCAGATGTAAGAAAAGGTATTTCACGGATGGACAATTACATTGCATAAACAATTGAACTTCCTTTCTTTCACTTTCGTAACAATTGCTCGTTTGATTGATTAGTTTAAACAATGAAATGTCTTCATCTTCGATTGTGCCTGGTTTAGTGATTAATTTTGGTTAGGGAAGCGATGAACGGTTATGCTTACATTGCTTCCACTCACGTTGCTGACAAGAATGCCGCAGTAGTCGCTGGCGCCCTGCTTGGCCCAGAGGTTGAGGCTGAAGGCAACCGCATCGCTGCCATCGCCCATGGCCATGCAGGCCGGAGTGCGAAAGTCCCGGGCATGCACGGCGCCCGTGTAGCCGGAGTTCACCTTCACCTTGATGTTCATCGTGCCCGCCTTGCAAGTGGCCGTCACATGTGGCGCAAATTCGCTGGGAGACGACGCCGGTTCCTGTGTGGCAGCCTGTGTAATGGAAACAAAAGCGTAGAGATTTGATTAGATTCTTTGGCTAATAACTTTGACCTGGATTCTGGACCCTGGGAACTAACGCACATGGTCCGAAAATTAACGCCAACTCATGGGACAAAAGCAGCAGAAAAAAGCAGAAAAAAGCCGAAACAGCAGCCCCAGCGAAAGAGGAAAATTCAAATTAATTTTAAAAGCTAAACCAAAGAGTCGGCCCGAGTCGCAATTAATTGCAAAAAGGCAAAGGCAACAGCAACAGCAACAGCAACAGCTAGAGCCCCAGAGATTGCTCAGAACTTTGGGCCAAGAGAGCTGCCAATGTTCTGCACGTTTTGGGTCAGCACCGTTCCAGTCGCGCACTGTCAAAGGCATTTGGCTCTAAGATAATTTATTGGCATGCTCGACTTGGGCTGCTGTCGCTCTGTCGTGATAATTGAATTTGTGCTCCAGCTTTGGGGGCCAGCACAGAGCCACAGAACGTTAGGGAAACGGAGCTTGTGGTGACTGGGGAGACCGTGGACTGTAGGCGCTAGATAAGCAGCACAAAAGTTAAGTAAGTCATGTCATGACAATCGCAGAGAGACGCCGCCTTTGTGGTCCAGCCATAGCACACAGCCCCAACTGGCCCTCGGGCCCTCGGGCCCTGGCCCGAGCCCAACTCACAGCCGAATCTCTATTGAGCCTGTCCCGGGCGAAAGGCGCAACTGTTCTCCGGCCTTTTTGATTTATATTTACTTTCGAAATGCTGCAGCCAATGTGCCCTTCGGCTCAGCTCAGCTCAGCTCAGCTCAGATCGGATCAGCTAGCTCTGGGATCCGCTGAGGGATCGCAAAACAAAAATATGAAATTTTGTTCAGTCATTAAAGCAATTAATTTTCCAGTCAATCCTTCCTTGGCTCGCTGGCTACTGCTACTGTGCGTCAAGTGAAATGCAGCCGGATGACCCAGTTCGATCCGTTGGCGCTGTCAGGCTACAGTCAGCGACAGCGCCAAAAACATGTTGGCCAGTGTGCCACTTTCTATGGCAACTAGAACATCCACTTTGCATGCCATCAGCAATTTATTGTATCTCAATGCGCGGGCCACTTTGTGCCAAAGAAGAGACAATGAAAGGCCCGCGATGGCGGACAGACCCATATCCAGCACCGATCAGGAGTTCAATGCGCCGAGCACACGTTCGAGGGTCACATGAGAGTCTGGCTTGGGCCCTGTGGCTGTGCCTCTGTCTCTGTCTCTGCCTCATGCCAACTCCAACTCCAACTCCAGCTGCAGCTCCAGCTTCGATCCAACTCCCATGACAATTTGTCGCTCGGCAAAATGCAATTGTTTTGCATGGATTTTTGCCAACTGGAACTGCAACTGCGACTGCAGTCAATTAAAATACTTTTTGCATGCTCGTTTCACTATCGTTTCGAGCGGGAGGCAGGAGGACTGCTAGCTGCGAGCTGCGGCGGCTTGTTAAAATAGCAAACAACATTTTTAACAGCATTTGCCTTTTGTATTATGCAACACGCTCTGATTGTGTTTGTGTTTGGACTTTCCATGGTGGAAAATTTACAAACTAAAACCGAAACACACAATTAGACACTTGCGCTGCCAGTCACGCCATGGCCAATGAGCCGCGCTCCGGCTCCGGCTGCGGCTCCGGCTGCGGCTCTGATTTTGATTGATTTCCCAAGAGCCTAAAGCCCCGCAGGACACTTGGGCTAATGTCTGCAAAGTATGCTTCAGCGATTATTCAAAAATTCCTTTTCGACCGCATGTAAATCGGATCGAAAAATCGAAACGTAGCCCCCAAAGCCAGGCACAGCTGGAGAGCTGACTGCCAAGGATCATTAAGTGGGTCCAGAGCCAAAGCCAAAGCCAAAGCCTCAGAAGCAGACACAAGACGTTGCCTGCCGCTGATTTATATGGCTGCAAGGGGTCAGGCCATAAACCAAAAGTGTTCGGACCGCCGCATTTAGCCACTTTAACTATTAAACCAAGTGACGTGAGCAATTAGTACAGGAGAGTCAGCTCAGCTCATGGCCCGCTTCTTTCTTTTTCACTCTGGTTGCTTTTTCGCAGCGGCAATTAGCCGCTTAAGAATGACAAAACTGCCGAGTTCCTGTGAGAAAAGGGGCTTGTACTGGAGCTGGCATGGCACCGACACCAAAATGCTCTGCAGCACAACAAAACATCAGGCATTAAGGTATCAGAATTGATGGGTTTTTGCGGTTTTTGCCCCTTTATTTGGCTGGCAATAACTTTAATGGTGGACTTTTATTGAATTTATCCAACGATTTTGTGGGGCATTGAAATGCTGCTGGAACATGGAAATCCAAACATTAATTTTTGCTCCATGTATGAGACACATTTATGGAACAAATCTTTCATCTAGCTCTGCAGATCGTCCTTTCTCAGGGCAATTAAGTCACAAATGATTGTGATTTATGTGGACAACTAATTGAACTCAATTTACGTGGCTGGGTGTGTTTCTTTTATGGCCGTCTTTGGGCACAACTTAAACATTTCGCAAGAGTTGTGGCTTTTTTTATTGTCTTCTGTTTGGTTATTGTTTTTGTTTTTGTTTTTGTTTGTTTGCGACTTTAGTTGAGCGATACAATCGCCAAAAGACTTAGTGCAGCTGCGCATTCACGTAGCCGTTCGAACAGATTGGCGAACACACATATTCCGATGTGCAACAAGCTCGGATTAGAAGCGAAAACAAAACTCGTGCATAACAAAAGGAAGGGGGGAGGTCGCTGTCTCTCTGTCTCTCTGTCTCTGAGTCTGAGTCCGGGCTCTTAACATATTTCGCGTGCATTTGAATTTCCGCTATGTGGCGCTCGAGCAATAAAGCTCAGCTCAAAGTAAATTATAACATAAGGCCCGAGCCAAGCCTCGGTTCAAAGCGGATTGGATCGGGGCCCAGAGTCCAGCTCGGGTTTGGGTCGCTCCGACTGCGGCTGATTGCAAATTGTCACGGTATTTTCGCTGGCAGCACATAAATTGCCGTTTAACTCGCATTACAGTCCAGCTAGGTAGGAGCGGGCACCAAGAGACGCGTCCGTGGACATTGGGTATTTATGTTTATAGCTGGCTTTTTTGGACAGAGCTTGAGCTTGAGCTGGAGCTGATGCTGGGACTGGGGCTGGGCATGCGGCCGAGGCCTGGAACTGGCCAAAAGCTTAATGAAGCTGACAGAGGCGAAACTCGTTCCGAGCTTTGGCTGATTATATAATGCAGACAAGCGACCAACTGACAGCTGAAAGGGTTTCCTTACAGTTTTATCTACCCATCGTTTTCGGCTCGCCTAGCCTAGGGTTCAACGCCAGGCAAAAGGAGAAATATTTTGGGCGAGGAAAGCAGATGAAAAGCAGTCGGCAATTAATGTCGCTGTGGCTTCAATTAAATTTCAATTGCCGGCGCGCTTTTCCATTGATGTTCTGACGCGCTAATTCCATGGCACGTCCCGGACTTTGACTTGGACTGGGATTGGGACTCCACCTCTGTGACTCTGTCAGCGGCTCTGCACGTTCTCGGGCTACGCGACCCGGAGCTAGAGCTGGGACCCCCTTTCAGCACTTGCTGCTGCTGCTGGTGAATGGGTCAATTCTTTGGCTCATAATGAAACGCTGTCGTACCACTAATATAATAATAAGCACTTGTCTGTCTCCCTCTGCCTGTCTGGCCTTTTCTTGGCCATGCCGAACAGCAATCAATAGAAAAAGCTTGGTAACTTCTTCAAAAAATGTCCGAACAGCATTCCAATGGGGTTCTGGGCGAGTCGAGACCTTTGCTGGTTATTTATGTACCTGATTAAACACCGTGGTTCGATGTAGTAGCTTCATGGCTCAATGCCATGTTTCGTTTTAATGGATTTTCTCCATATGCCGCCGGGGCAATTATGCTAAGTACTTTATATTCTTGGGCTAAGCTGAGGCCCTACAAGGGCTGGCAATGTTTTGAGAGCTTTCTTTAAGTGAATTAGCCTCCTTTAAGCCCAAAACTGAGTGAGTGCCGAAAGTTCTGGAATCAGTTCATAATCTCTAACATTTGTTTCCCTTTGTAGTAACCATTAATCAAAGGTTTGAATGGGAGAGCAGATGGAAATCAGTTGAGATTGAGGTGCAGGTTTCCTCTGCTTCTCTTGATGGGCTGGCGCCGCAATTTTAACTTTCATTGTACCATTTTGGGGCCTCGACTTGAGTCGCCTGAGTCATCTGTAGGTTGATTGAAATAATAGCTTATCGTGATGTTGACTTGGCTCTAAAGTTGTCACACTTTCTTTGACCATTGCCTTAATTGCTGTCAAATGTTGCCTCTTCTGCACGGAAAACCCATTCGCAGAGTTTTCCCAGAAGCAGAAACCACACCGAAAGCCCTCAATTTGTGTGCAATTTTCATAAATGTGCACTTTCCATGCGCATCATTTGCCTGGACAGAATCTGAAAGGAAATTCCGCCAAAACACATACATACACGGACAGATACACGAAAACAAAACATGGCCAAATGAAACTTTCTGGGCATAAAGCCTCAATGACAGTCGGCAGGCAGCGTGCACTGCACTGGCAACTGTGCTGCTGGCAACAGAACAGGGAAATGGTTTTTCCCATTAGTTTCAAATAAAACCTACTTTTACCGCTGAGGCCGAAGCTGGAGCATAGCCAAACAAAGGTAGAAACAATTGCTAAAGTGTTTTTGTTGCTGCTCTTTCGCTGGGAGCGAGTCGGTGAGTGACAGGCCGACCGCCTGGTTGAGAAGAGCTCCACAGAGCCACAGTCAGCGGCAAGCCGCGCAAAACCAGACCACATTGGGAGTGGGATTGCAATGTGAACAATGCAAGTTAATCAAATAATGAAATGTG
The DNA here is from genome assembly GCF_900245975.1 of Drosophila guanche. Classification (NCBI taxonomy): domain Eukaryota; kingdom Metazoa; phylum Arthropoda; class Insecta; order Diptera; family Drosophilidae; genus Drosophila; species Drosophila guanche. Next base: position 622,894 of record NW_022995755.1, on the reverse strand, counting down.
CTAACCGACCCAGAGGCAGCCCAAGTCAAACAAAAGAAAGAACTTTCTCCATGCTGGTGGCAGCTGGCTGCTGGCTGCTGCGAGTGTCTAACACAGATGACCCAATATGCCAAGCACTTTTGCATACATTTTAATGGCTTTCACGCTACAATTCATTCGCACAGCATTAGCATTGGGCGAAATATTTTTTGCACTGCAAAATCAACGCGGCGTTAAATTGCGTCAGCTCAGAGTGGCTAGAATTGGATATATTTTACAGACGGAAATGTAAACATACCTATACATAGGTAGTTGACATGAATATAGACCACTTTTCGTGGTCAGTTGTTTTTTGTAGAAATTTACATAAACACAAAACTTTGCGGGCCATTTCCTTTAGGCACTCCCTGCGTAAAAACGAGAGAATTATGATCAGAATCTAACTGCGACTGCCACACTCAATCTAATGGCAGCAGACTCGAGCTGTGACTCAGTCTTTATCTATGTCTGTAGAACGGCAATGGCAGGCAACGGCTTCCTGTCCAGACACAGATACTACTAACCCACTGCTGGCTGAGGTTGCGTGCAGTGACCAAACTGGTTGCCCCTCTTCTAATTGCCCCAGTCGTGGCTGCGTTCCGAGTATGACAACCAAGCCATTCGGGGACCAACTCCCAGGTCCATTGCATCCGATATTTGTGGTCAATATGCCAAGGGGCTTGGTCTTGGTCTTGGTCTTGGTGTTGGACTCCAGTGTGGTCATATTTTCTGTTAATTAGAGCATAATGGCTTATGCTTAAGCCGGCGGATATTCATTGGCAGGCTGCGGTTATCAGCTGCAGACAAAAAATGTATCTGCTGATAGCTCTCCAGGGGAGCGAGGCTCGGCCAACTGTATCTGCCACAAACCGTTAGCCCTCCGCACACTCGTCGAGAGGGAAACAAAAAACTAAATACGGAATAATAAAACAAGAACACAACCCAAAGAATATCATTTAAATGGTGGCCCAGACAATCAGCAAGTTTGTTGTCCAAGTCTTTTGTCTAGCAGCTGCTTTTTCTTCCCTACTTTGCCTCATGCTGCCTCATCTCGGGTTCTAAGAAACAAATAAACACATGTGCGACTAAGGCACAGTAAACAATGAATCATATTTTTGAGCACATTCATATGCGTATCAAAGGTTTTATTGCCTGCAGGCCACCGCATCAGTGGATCATTCGAGCAGGGGGCAATGGCAATACGGAAGGGGCAAGTCTTGTGTGGGGCACTTCAATTGGCTTTGGCAGCGGTTGTGAAGCACGTGCTTGTCAGTCAAGAATGGGTTTTGCGGTTTGTTTTTGATACACTACACAAATACTGGGTAGGATAAGTGGATGGCTCATGTTGCTCTTAAATTCTAGCCACCTTTTCCTTGATACTTTCCCATTGCTTAGTAGATTTTAAGCTATTTTATTCTTCATAAAAAACCAAAAACCAAAAACCATGAATATTCAAATTATTTCTTATGTGCATTGAACATTAAAAATCTTGTTCTACAAGAGTATGCTTGGCTTCTTTACTTTTAAAATTGTATCTTTTGGCCAGTTTTTTGTTGAACTTGAACAGTTTAAGCCGCAGGCCAACACGGACTACCTGCGGTCACATTCAACACGTCACTTTCTGCCCAAATACCCAAGACACATTCTGTTCTGTTCGTTTTTTTCGTGTGTGCTTTATATAAAATGAAACGAAAATCGCTTGGGTTGTTCTCGCTGGCAATCGCTGTCTTATATGGCTGCTGGCAGGCCAAAGCCATGACGACTTGCTCAGTATACAAGCTGCTGCTACCAATACATGCTCGTATGTATATTCCCATATATTCATATTGTATTGGATTTGGATGGCATCGAGAGAATTAGCATATTTCAGCTCATTTTCTGTTTGTGTGAGCTGACATTGAAACTGATTTTAATGGCCCGTAACAACAACAACAACAACAACAACAGCCACACACATATGGCCATGGCAGTAACAACAAGCAACAATACAATTATCACCAAGTACACGCACTCACTAATAGCCAATATTTAGCCAAGAGAAAAAGGCGTCAATTAAAATGAGTTATTCGTCGGCATATTTTGGGCATCTCTATGTCAAGTCAAGTGTGTGTCGAGCGTATTAATGGGCCAAGCATATGGGAAAAGCATATCAAGTTGTTGGCTTCTTGGCTTCTTGGCTTTTGGGCGAACAACCTTTCTGGGGTAAGAGAAGACACGCTGAAAAAGGCGCAAGTTCATTTATTGTTTAATGAGTGTGAAAAGCGGACTGTGTGGAAGCGGCCAACGACTCAGCCAGCAGCTACCAGCAGCAGCATCAAAAGTACCGTAAGCACAGCCAAGTTTCAATTTTAACAGATACTTAACACGCACCCATACAGAGAGATTTACTTTCGCATAGGTGGTTATCTTTGGTGTATTTCTGTCTGCCTTTAGGGCCACTGCAGACGGGCAGACTTATATCAGCGTCGCCATCATCATTATCATCCCAGAAAGCATCATCTACAGCGTCGAGACTGCGTTTTGTTTGCCGTTGCTTTTATGCTTCAAGGTTTTGTGAGTTTTGCATTAACCGAAAAGCCAACTGAGATGCCAAAGTGGTTGTTGTCTCTGTTTGAAGTGTTTGAGTCTGTCTGTTGTAGGCCGAGTGCTTTTGCCAAGCCCAAAGAGCGTATTTTTACGCCTACACCCCAGCCCCGGCATTTTTTATGATGTCATTCGCATTCGGCCGCTGACTCTAAGGAATAGTTCAACACACCCGTTATCATTTTGAAGGGGATAAATGGATGTTTGAAATGCAAAGTGTAAAGAAATCAATTAGGCCAAACATAAATGATAATCAAAGTGGCTCATTGAAAGGTTTTAAGTGCTCTAAAAAAATGGAGAAAGGGCATTCTGAGGGTACCATTATAATTGAGTGTTTGACACTAATTGTATACGACATAGCCGTGGGGGAAAAATTGAGGAAAGAAGAGTTTTTCGTTCAATTCTTTCAGTATAGGCTTTAAGCGGTTGCTCTTGAAAGTACTCTGTCAATCAATAAGGTCACTGACATAATATTCATGTCCGTTTTGTATTCCTGCAAACAATTCTCAGCAGATTTTATAGGCAAAAAGAAACTCCTCATACGGGTCTTCGAATATAGTTAATTACACTGAATAGTTTTGCAATGAAACTTTCTTTTGTACTCGAGAAAATGATATATGATTTATAGTTCCCCCCAAGTGCGAGCTATGGCAAAGCCCCCCAATACACCACAATCTAGACTTGAACCAATTTCAATTGATGCCAAGCCCTGAAAAGCAGTCAGGGCCCTGACTCTCACTCTGATGGATTTGTGCCATTTAATAGGAAAACTGAAATCAAAGCAAACCAAATCAAAACTGAAACCAAAACCGAAACCGAAAAGCATTCCTGAAGCGCTCACGAACAATGGACCAAGTTAGGGAGTTGGGGGCACATAGTACAGAGTTGGGTAAAAGTTAAGATATCGGTCAGTGGCACATTCGGTGTGGCAGCAGAACTGAGGGCCAAGTGAACCACTAAGACTGCTGCCGCTGCCCGCTGAGTTATAGTTATGGCGATGGCGATGGCGATGGCGATGGCAATTGCTATTGATAAACTGGCCCAGCTGCAGTCATTGTGGAGTTCATTAATTTGTCTGCCCTGGAAAATTGCCGTGGAAAATTCACAGAGCCGAACCAAGTCGCCATGAAAGTGGGGAAGGCAGAAAGGCAAGAAGGCAGAGATAGAGAAAGACAGATACAGAGGGCTCGGGCCGTAGTTAACCTCGTTTTCATGACTGGCCCCCCGAGAACATTATTGTATGCAAATGAAAAGTGAAATGTCCAGAAAGTGGTCTAATTATCTTTCACTTGGTCGTACATAGTAGTCGGATACACTTACCTGTCCAGCCAGCAGTAGGATCAGGGGCAGGAGCAGCAGCGTTGAGGCAGTGAGCCCAGGCCCAACAGTTTTTGGCCTTTGTATCATCGTGCGCGTGTGTCTCGACGCGTTCGTTCCCTCAGTCTTTTGATTGGATAGCAGCAGGAGAAGGAGTGGTAGTTGAGGCGTCACTATATCCTTTTGGGCAACTGCAAAAACCCACTCGTTTAGCATCCAATTGAGCAATTGTGCAAATTGTTTTGCTTTGATTATGGCTAATTTCATGCGGATCACGCTCAGCTCAGGCGGCAGCTGCATTCCAACAAAAGTTACTCTTAAATTACTCATCCAGCGATGAGCATGAGTCAACGTAACTTTAGAGAACAATTATTAAGTTGAACCGAACTGAAAACTGAGCTGAAAACGAAGCTAACCCCAACTATTTCACTGCGGCTGCGGTTTATCAGCTCGTTTTCATCTCCCCCTGCTGCATTTTCAAGATGATTTCGAGATGTTTTGTGGCTTTCGGGGCATAACTTTCTAGGGAAGTTTAAGTACGGAAACGTGACACAAGTGCATCAGTTTTCTAATCTTTTAATATGCTCTCTCTATCTGGAGGAGTTTCTCCTGCCCAAAAGGGCCCAAACGCATCCACTTCTCACGTACTCTGATTTCGTTATCACGCTAAGACGACCCCGACCCCATCGATCAGTGTCTAATAAGCTCCCAGATGAAGCTGCGTGCCGCCCGTTTACTTGGAAAAAGGTTTCGCAAATGAATTCGAATGGAACAATGAGTCGGAATGCTGAAAACAAGTTTGTGCGAATTGTATATTTGTCCGGCCGGGCAAAAAGCAAACACTGACATAGCTCAGAGGAGAGCAGATTGGAGCTCTGGCTGGCCCTGGCTTACGTCATGGTGCTCGAAAATGACAAAAACAGCAATGTCCAAAGGCTAACAATTATTGAAATGTGACATTTTGTGACATTTATGCGTAAAGTGATTTAGATTTGCCGTCGATATAGATTCCAAAATGTTGAATGTGTGGAAAGGAGTCTATGTTTTACATTGACTTCCATGTTTCGACTGGCAAAAGTTATTTATTACCCACACATGTGATTTATGACGCTTTTCTAACAACAAACTCGAGCGGAAATGGCCAACACACACCCACGCCACACACACCACACACACACACGAACACCTGGTCACACTCAAACACACATTTGGCCTTTACTATTCTCAAAATAACTCATAAATTAAAACATTTTTTATGCAACCCCAGCCACAATGTGCAATACTCGCCTCAACGCTAAAGCTTTACAGCAAAAACTTCGTCATTTTAGTTTAATAAAAAAACAAACGAACTTAAGCTAGGAGCTTAAGAGCACTTGCAATTAAGAGAGAGAGAGAGAGAGAGAGAGAGAGAGATAACCGAAGAGAGCCGTCTTAAGAGAGGGAAAACAAAGCTGCAAGTTTCTCGCAGTTTCGTGCAAATTCGCAGGCGCTCTAAAATTATTCCATTTAAAGTTCAACTGTAGAAATATTCAGGAAACAAAACGGCGCATGAAATTATCCATAATCAGAAACAATTGTATATTATTTAACATTAATATTTAATATTTTTTGTTGCTTCACTTCAGAGGGTTTTGTGCTCTGTGGACGGCAGCTTCAGTTTTTTGCTGCTCTTTTAAGGCGAGCGACGTCGACACGTGAAAACAAGTTTTATGCAACAGCTTATTGTTTACTTATTGTGGGGGCTTTTTGTTTGTTGCTCATTTCAGTTTGTTAACTAATGTTTTGGGTTTATGTATAGCTAATATCAGCTACCTCTACTGCACTTTGTACACTGATGTGGTGGGGATCTATAAAACGCGTAAGCTGGAAGAACTCTGAATGAAATTCACTGCTTTATGTTCCGCTTGACACGTTGGACTCGACTGAACGGATCGAGAGTTTGTTGGCAACTGATTCGAGCAGACGGAAATAGGCAACGTGCTGGCTCTAAGCCAAGCTTTGCTGCTCTTTAGCTTCATTTTCAGCTCCGGTGCTTCGCTGTTTTGTTTTCTTTTTTTCCCCCGTCTCTTCGCTCTTCGCTCTTTCTCTCATTCTTTTTGGTCACATCTTCCGTTTGTTTTTGCCGTTTCTGCTGTGTGTCTGTGCTTGTTCCCATGGTGGTTGGATGGTGGTGCCGGATCACTGGAAAATGATTTTCAAACTGCAGCTTTGCCGCCCACAGCAACAGCTCGTCTGGCATGACCCCTTTTTTATCACTTGCTGATAAAAATAAAGCCATGTGAGTGTGTATCTGTGTGTGTGTGTGTGTGTGCGGTGGTTGTTGGCATCTGTAGAGTAACGCAGCAACAATGAATCGATACGCGCGTGTGACTCTCCAACCGACTCATGCGCTGTAGCTTCAGGGGGGATGGCACTTGTCTCGGAGAGAGCAGCCAGTGTTGGTTAACTGCTTAGATATAACGGTAAATATTAGAATTTCATGCAATATATGAACTAAAAGTGGATAAATAAATAATATATGATGTTTTGGGGCCATTTACTATTTAATTCCTATTTTAGTTTCGCATTTGTTAAGTAAAAATTAAGTTCAATTCTTCACGTTGGTTATAGATTACTTTCTCACTCTCTTTCTCTCTCTCTATTTAATCGCTCTCCTGCTCTCTCTGGACTCTCACATGTCTTTAGACTCATTTTCCGTTTGGGAAATTCTTATACAAAAACCAAACTCGCTGCTCAGTGAAAATTTCATCACCGTCGTCGACAGTTCAGTCAAAGCAATTTGCTCTCTAAATTCCACAGCACAGTCTTGCCTTTCAAATTTGCCTAAAATATCTCTTTTGTGTTCACTTTTGATCTATCCCCAAACAGCATTACAGTTCATTCACAACTTAACTGAGATTCTCGCGCATTGCATACCGAAATCGTGGCCAGGATAATTCAGTTGGTAAAAAGTGCAACTCAAACTCGAAAGAACTGCCAAAAAATCGAAACACGGCTAAAGAAAAATACTTGTACAAAATTTCTGTATCAGCCAGTCAGCGTTGTTTGTTCGGAGTATCTGTGTGTGTGGTGTGTGTGTGTGCGTGTGCATTTTTGTGTGTATTTGTATGTGCATTTGTATAGGTGTCTGTGTGTGTACGTGATAAGCGTAGACAGACGCCGTAACAACAAAACGGAGACCCCCAGCCCCGTGGCCCAGAGGATAGATAGAAGAGGCAACATAGCTTTATTGAATTACAAGTAAAACAAAGAGAGAGAGAGAGAGCGGGCTGAAGCGACTAAGTCGGCGATTAAAGCGTGCTGCGGAGTGCAACCTGCTAACCCACAAACCCACTGCCAACGGGGGTGCCACTGGGTGGTTTTAATATTGCTAATTGTTTGCAAAAAGAAATGATATCCCAGCTATACACAGAGGCAACTCTAGCCAAGATAACTATTTGCCACTGTCCGCCTAGAAGTGTGCAAGGGAAAATTGTCTGGTGTTTTCCGGCGATCCGTTTGGGGAAGAGACAGTTTTGTGGTCAGTCTTTGACCTGCGCAAGTCTTTGACCCCAAAATAACACCAAGGAAGAGGCTCCAGGCGGAGTTAAACTTTAGGACGAGTCGGAATCAAAACAATTTGCGTGTCGGTTAACAGTCACACAATCTAGGTCCCTGGACTCACCGACTGCTACTGCGACTGCGACTCCCTGACTTGACGCAACGTTGACATTTTTAATTACCATCGAAAAGACATTAAGCCCTGTTTTATGACAGGCCAACGCACATGCCTGGCGCACAGTCAGCGCCGGCGTCGGCTCGAAACTAACCCGAACGGAAATGCCGCACGAAAAAGGGGCTAAACATAGCTTCAGGTGCTCCAACTCCGGTTGTGGCTTCCTTCTTGGAGCTTTGCGAAAACCTTTCCTTTTCCCCAGTGCAGTTTATATAACTAGTTGACAGTAATGCAGCGGCTTAAGCTGCAATAAATGGAAGGGAGAGAACTTTAATTTCGCCCTGACTTTGATGGATTGCGGTGGCAGACTGAGTTGAATCCAACGCCAAATAAACCCAGAATCAGCTCGACCAGAGGTTAAGCCTTGCCATAACTTTTTTTTGCCAGCACAGATTTATGCTGGCTACAAAAAAGTTGCGGGCCAACAGCCCAGAAACACTTCAGTACCACAAACTTGCCGAGGGACGCAGAGGGAACACAACTGAAAAGGACCGAGAACCGAGAACCGAGAACCGACAACCGAGACCCTCAACACGTTACTGTGATTATTAATTCAAAAAGTTTTCACACATACACACGGGCCCTAGGGAGAGAGAGACTGGGAGAGGGACAGAGACAGGCAGTCTGGCAGACTGTAGGGCATCCGAAAATATTCCCCAAATCAGTTTCACTGGCTGGAAAAGCATTGCTATGGTAGCAATCATATGAATTATATAAGCAGACTCATTCAGAGTTTACATTGGGAGAGCCAGCTGCCCTTCAAAGCCAGACAGTTGATGGCCCTGTCCAACCTAATTGGCACACTAACGAGAACTAGAAAGAGAACGAGCCTCCAAGTGGAGCATCATTTAATCAGGCTTAAAGTCACTCGGCAAATAAGTTACTCCGAGGAGTTCTGGCGTGTTTATTCGGCATGGCAGAGGCAAACAATTGAGGCCATCAATAATGAAATCGATTCGGGGTTCTGTCACTGCCAATGGGTAAGTTTGCCGTCAGCCTACCGGTGAGCATTTCATTTCCGCTGCCATGCTCACCGTTTCTCTTTGGCACTGCCAGGCGCTGAACTTTGACATTTCGCTGCACGGCCAGCCAGCCAGCCAGCCAGCCAAATGCCAAATGTCAAAGAAGAGCGGCACATGTCCTGCGGCCAGTGCAGCCCCAGTGCAGAGTGTGGGCTTAGCTGAGAAGAGCACCTCGAGGATGCCCTCAGCGAGTGTGGGCGCCAAGAGCGGAGACAATTTAACGCGACAGACTCTGTGGCGTCCTCTGCGTCTACGTAACATGCCCACAGACACTGCCACAGCCACGGGCACAGCAACTTATTAGGAAGGCTTATGTCATGAATGAGATTAGGTCTCTCAAATTGGATATTTTTGCCTTTGTAATGACTTTGAAATTATGTACATCTCATCAGGAATAGAGTCTCAAACTGTCTCGACTCTCTCTCTCTCTCTCTCGACGAACCTGTCGACTTTAGGCTCTAAGCCTTTGACCCTCAATTGCTGCCACAGAAAGTTGCACAACTCCTGCTTTGCCCTTGGCTGGCATACATATTTCAGTTGGGATAAGTGAAGCAGAAATTTCGAATGTGCCTTGGGACATATTAACGCAATTTACGCACACTTATGTAGCTGGGTTTCTGCCACGAAAAGCCTGGAGGATGTGAATTTGTTTAGGGCAGGGACCGCTCTTATTTACATACAACACTTTGTTGCAAAATGTTGGGTAGAGTCAGTCTCCAGCACTGCCTGACTGCCCGATTGACTGTGTCGGAGTTGTGTGGGAACTTGTGTTTGTATGCTTTGTCCTAGTTAGCGGCCAGTGTCAGTGCAATGAACCAAAAACAATCTTTGGCTTGCCACCCACCAGTCGCTGGCAACAGCCACAAAGGCGACAGCCAGTTGGTCCTACAGATGGCAGCCAGTCAGTCAGTCAGTCAGTCCGACTGTCACTCGTTCAGTTGGCTGGACAGCAGTCGGATAGCAGCCACGATTTCACGCTCTTTGTTGTCCGTTTGTTTTGTGATAGTTGTGGCCAAAACTTTTCGAGCTGAAACAGCAGGACAATTGGGCTTAAAGTTCTCAACCCTTTCTCATGTGTTTTCTTCCCTTTTCATTTCAGATTAAAGCAGCAACCAGAAGAGCTTCTTTAGGCAAGCAAAGCCGAGCATCAGCGAGCATCCGAGGCCAACTGTTCGACTCCATTGTCGACCACTGTCAATATTAGCGCCATTGCAACTGCTGGGTGTGGGCGAATCTGCGCCCCGCCACCGGTAAGACTGCTCCAAGCCTCCAACCACCAGCCACCAAACACTCTAACTATGTCTAACTCTAACTCACCTAAGCTTGCCTCTATCACACGTATCATATGCCACATATCGTATTACCTCACCTGCCCTGCTTCGCCTTCACTCAGCTTTTAAGTTTTCCATTATTTCCCGTATGCTTCTTAAAGTGGCCGCACGAAACTTCAATCAAATGGGAAGCACCCCACACGCATAATTTCAAATTGTACCCACAGGCGAGATTCTGTGTGGCGCGTGCTCGGCTGCCACCCGAGTGGGCCCCCAGACCTAATGTAAGGCTGAAAAGTTTCAAGTGCTTGCAGAGCCCGCAGGCCTCGACGTTGTGCGACATTCCGGTCTACAAGTGTCTGACACTGTTGACAGCAGGCCACCCAAGGACCCAATTCCCAGTCCAGCCGCTTTTCTGGCCCTGCCAATCCCTGGCTAAAATTGATTTTCGTTGCTTTGTGTACCACCAAATGCCACACAAAAGACTCTTGGCAATATAATGGCTGTTTTTTGTGACTGCTCTTTGTCGTGGCAGCTATGCACATTTCCACTTTGCCGGCCATTGTCCTTGGCAAGTGCACCTGTTGCAAGAGTTTACTTAACCTGCACAATGTACACCCTCAACCTCATTCCCATTCCCATTCACATTCCCATTCTCATGTGCAGTTTATTTTTATGTTCTGTTCTGTTCTGTTCGCAGTGGCCGCATATTTGAATAAACTTTTGGTTTAATCTTTTCTAATTGCAACGTTTTTAATGGATTTTTAGTTTTCACTTAACTCGACCTCGACTCAGCACCTTTACCTCCGTCCGTTCTATGGATTTAGCCACTCATTCAGCACATTTTCCTATTAGCAAAATCAACTTTGCAAACCCCATTGCTCCGGCAGTTCTGTAAGTGAAACGAATGGAGTTGAAGTGGACAGCATTAGAGAGTTCATTAAATACAAAAATACAAAATAATGTACTAATCGTTATCCTAACCAGCTGACATATGAAATTTGAAATGGGTTTTTCCTCCCACACCATTGCAGAGGGCAATCATAATTGCCATCAATATGTGATGATTTTTTACGATTTTTACCATCTTTCACTGTGAAAATTCACATTCGAAGTGGCCGCATGGACCACGCTACATAGCAAAAACGTTCACCCACATCAGGTGGGAAACTAACAACAGTTTATCCATTATCAATTGGTAATGACAGAAACAGATGAGAAACCGATAAACACCTAGGCAGATAGACGTCCGTTTAAGTGCCTTTATTTTATGTTTAAATGTGTAACGCTTTAAATAAGTTTATGCCTTAAAGTACGATCAATGTCTATGCACTATCAATTCGGGAAATCGCTTAGTGAATGCCAAAATTGAAAGCACTCTAGCTAATTGTTAACCGATAAGTGAAACCGTTACCGTTACCGATACCGAAACTGAACCCATAAAATCCACTTTGTATTTCCCCCTTTTTCCGGCGTGCCGCAACTCTAAAGGAAGCGAAAAGCAGCACCCTGAATTTCTCATCGTTCAAATCTAGCTTCACTTCCAATGTTAATTTCCTGAAGAGAAGGTAAAGACCTTAAAAAGGAAGTGCCCCCACTCCCAAGTGCCAAGTTCCGACTTGGGGCGGGCGGGGGCCTCGATGAACGAAACTAATTTGAAATTTCATATGTTTGTCTATTCTTTCCCCCATCTCTCTTTCTCTCTCTCTCTCTCTTTCTCCATTTCTCTCTCTCTCTCTGTGTCTCTTGTGGAACTTTGTATGTTCTCGTGTACGTACCACCTTTTGCCCAACTGCCACCCAACTGCGATGCACAATTAAAATTGTGTGCAATCACCCGATCAATCAATCAATCAACCAATCGAACCACCACTACATGTCCAACCACACACCCAACCACCACTAACACATTCCACCACCACACGATGCGCAGATTCAGTTCGGGAGACTTGTCTTCCGAGGTCGACGATGTCGATCCCAATAGCTTGCCGCCAGCGGCTCGTCCCATTCAAGACCAGCCCACGAAGCCGACGGTGCCGGTTGCCGGCGGCCCTCCCAATATGCCGCCTCCGCCGGCACCGGGCCAATCGGCGCCTGGCCAACCGACTGGAGCCGCTCCGGAGCTGTCGCTAAGCTTCGGTGCCGGCAAGGCGCCGACTACAGCGGCTCCGGCACCACCGCGCGGTGTCAGTGCCCCCACCAGTCCGGCCAAGTCGCGCGAGAGTCTGCTGCAGCGAGTGCAGAGCTTGACGGGCGCTGCCCGAGATCAGGGCGCCTCCATACTGGGTATGATCTGGCTACATTTTGTAGATTAAAGTCCCTTGCCCATGTTCCGGATGTTGTAATTTCTACCCAACAGGAGCTGCTGTGCAGAGTGCCACACAACGGACGCCGGCCTTCAATAAGGACAAGTATTTCACGCTCCTGGTGCTGGACGACCAGAACACGGACTGGTCCAAGTACTTCCGGGGCAGGCGGCTGCACGGCGATTTCGATATACGCGTAGAGCAGGCCGAGTTCAGGGTAAGCTGCGCCCAGCACCTGGGGGACCATTTTGCTAATCGGAATAATCATTGTTCGTGTTTTGTGTGTGTCCTTGTGTCTGTGTGCTTTCGCAGGACATTACGGTGGTCTCCAGCGCAGATACCGGACCGGTAGTCACCATGGCCGCCTACCGCAGCGGCACTCGGGTAAGTTATCCCTGTCGCCAGGGTCTGTTTGCGCTTAATTAGTGCAATGGCCAGTCGTCGCTTTAGTCCTTAGCTGCCATCCGTTTTTGCGTTTACTGCCCGCTGGGCTGTCAACTCTCCTTTATATCCGCCACAAATACACAAATAAGCCGTGGCAGTGGGTGGCTCAAGGACTTTGGTGTCCAGCCAGCCAGCCAGCCAGCCAGCCAGCCAGCCAGCCAGCGCCAGCGGGTTTAATCCATTGCCCGACCACCACTTAAGCATTGGCAGTCCATCAACGGCCATTGTCTCCCAGTTTGTCCAGCTTTGAGCTCGACACTCTGACGCTCCATTTTTCACAGTTTATATTCGAGTCGTATTTGTTGGTGGCTCTACGATGCTGCCCAGTGCACTGGCGCATACTTATCAGCGGCAATAAAAAACACTTGTGGCACGACTGCGAGGCACTTGGGTCGGTCAGGCAACTAGGCGCCAGTGGCAATAAGCTGCGTTGATGGAGGGAAACACATTTGAATGTAATAAATACTTTTTAATTTGTACTAGATCCACGTGTCGTGCATAGGTGGCAATAAAAAGGAGAATAAATTAAACGAAGGCGTAGCTAGTTCAAGTGGAACATTCTTAATAGAGCACAGCAGCAAGCCATAAAGTACAAATTTGAATTTAAGATCCGTTCTTAAAAGTGTTATAGTTTTTCCATTCCAAGCTAATAAAGATTTGGCCAAAGTCGGAAGGCTATTTCATTTAAAATACAAGTTGGCGCTCCGATGATAGCTTCCGTATAGTAATTTTAAGCAAAGTTTTCGTGACATTTACAGTCAATTAGCCGCGACATCTACATCCCAGCTGGCGCCACCTGATACTTTTACATTACATGGCGGAGACACGCCCACAAATATAAATTCTACATGATTTCAACATTTATACTGAACGTTTCTTGGGGCGCCTCTGCAAATATCAGCGGTCACTTCTTGAACTTCGCTCATTGATCGCTTATTGATGATCTGTCTATCGGATTTGAAACTTCGTTGTTCGTTGATCAGCAAAGAAATGTCAGTTCAATAAATTGTTTTATTGAAAGAATACGTAAACTCCAAATGGGCTTTTTCTGCTAATCTAGCACTACATCTAAATAAATTGCTTTTATTCGTATATTTTCCAATGAAAAAAATTACAAAAAAAATGTGTATTTCGTTCGTTTTGCATGTAGCGTACTAATATCTAATTAAATTCCACTTGATTGTTTCTTTTTTTGGAATATCACACCAAAAACAGGTTGCGCGTTCCTTCCGGCCGGACTTTGTGTTGATACGGCAGCCGCCACGTGACGGTTCCAGCGACTTCCGCTCCACCATTCTGGGCCTCAAGTACGGCGGTGTGCCCAGCATCAATTCGCTGCATTCGATCTATCAGTTTCAGGTGAGTCGTAGGACACTCCTCGCTCGAGTGATGGATGCTGATGTACGTGCTTTGGTTGTAGGACAAACCCTGGGTGTTCTCGCATCTGCTGCAGCTGCAGCGACGTCTGGGCCGAGACGGCTTTCCACTGATCGAGCAGACCTTCTTCCCGAATCCACGCGATTTGGTAAGTGTACACGATATATAAACATTAAAAGCTAGACACTAATTAAGTAGCTGCTCGAAGCTCGGTTACATTTCAAAAGCATCAATTAATAAATAACACATTAGGCATAACGTACGTATTAAAGCTCTGGACAGAGAGAAACGGTAGCATAACAAGGATTAGGGGAGTGCGGGCTTCCGCCTACGGATTGCTGAGGCACTTTCTGTAGAGTTGCGTGCGTCGCCAGCGGCAGCGGGAGATGCTGCCATTCACCGTGTGCGTCACATGGGGCATGCAGGCGCTGTAGTCGCGCTCGCACTTGCCGAACGGCGACCACTTGCAGCCATCGGAGTACTCTCGATGGCGTAGGCACTGCTGGCCAAAGCAGGGTGATACCTGTCGGGGGGGAAAGCGAAACCAGTTAGCACGATCAAAGGATCACCTACACATTGATAAATACTCACAGTGCAGTTGCAGCTTTTGGCATAGCCGCCGCTGAAGCCGTGGCGCTCGGTGATGGTCATCTTGGTGTACTCCTTGTAGTAGCTGCACACGTTCAGCGTGGGCATGCGTCCCGCTATGATGTAGACCTTTCCCAGGTCCAGCCTGATGCCACACATGGAGTCACTGTTGGGCGTGGCTAGGCGGCCATCGCGCAGCATGCGACGTGCCTCGGGAGTGGCCTAGAGTGGAAGAAGAGTATTGGATTGCATTACCCTTCCAGAGAAATCCCAATGCCGCGGGACTGGCTCACCTTGTATGTGCGCTTGATGTGCACCTTGTAGGTGGTCCTGCCCGGATCAATGGTGTCCGATTTGCGCAACACTCGCAGCTGTACAACTGTCAAAGAAATGCAAGCATTTACATATTCAATTCGCCAACAATTGCCATTCGGTCTGACTCACCATAGTCGGCCTTGCAGAAGTGCGTCTGTGGGTGCGAGGGCATGCAGGAGCAGGCGTCTGCTGGGCGACCGTTGAGCGCCAGAACAGCCACCAGGACGAGCGCCAATAAACCTAAATATTTTCTGATATCCATGGCTTCTACTCCACTGCCTTGCAGCGGATAAAACGATTTTATTGCTCTAAAGCGGAAAGAGTAAGACAAGAGGGAAAATTGAGATTACTTTTTATGATGACGACAATGTCTTAATGGGTTAGCGTACATGCATGTGTGTGTGTTTATGGGTAATGATTATCAGGCAGAAGCAGAAGCAGAAGCAGGCTGAAGGTCGCAGAAAGTTTAATTATGTCTGTCTCACTTATGCCATTCAGATGTGTGGGTTATCACCAAGATGAGGCTGAGAAGGAGGCCAGCAAGAGCAGGTCGTCAATCAATCATCAAGACGTCAATGCAATGCTCAATTATGCATATAATATATACATATAACACGTACACCACACACATAGCTCCCTGTGTGACAGCAATTAATCGCGACTTCTGTCAGAGACACGCACGCACGCCTCAGGGGCGGATCATCAAGAGGCATTATGGCTAAAGCACTTGACTGTCTTTCACTCTGCACTCGGCACTCTGCAATGCCTTGGCCATATTCTCTTTTCATCAATAATTTACTTGCGACTTACGCAAAGCCCATTGCGGCAGTCAATTTAGAATGCATAAATCCTACGAAAAGTAGTTCAATTGCCGGAGCATTTCAATTGAAAATTGTTTATGGGAAATTCATAGTAAAACTTGAGAACCACAAATCGAAATCCATTACAAAACGGCTGCGATACGATGCGATATGCGCACCCCTGCTCCCCCTCATGTACATACATATATTAACGCAAAAATATTGTATAATATCGAGAGTGGCAAAGGAAGGCAAAGTAATCAGCGCCGCACTGCCGTTGTCGAACTGATCGACAGAGATAGGCAGGTCGTACGAATATATAGACAAGCGGTGCATATACAAATATGCATGTAGTATATATGCATATAGCCATATGCAGGCCAGGCCAGGCCAGCCTATCTATCCATGTGCAGCAGTTTGCCCTCAGTTCCAGCTCCCCTATCCCCAATCTTGCATCCACAGTCTCAGTAGCGCGGCATCGACAACCCGGCAGCTCGGCAATGTGGCAATTAAATTGAAATAAAATTGAATTAAAAGCATTTTGCGGAAAAGCCACTAGAAAACATACGCACACATAGGAGACTCCTTCTACGTCTACGTCTACTCGACTGGGGCATGGGGCACAATCGCTAGAAGTTGCATGCGTGAATCGATCGAGGGGGCTGTCGGGTCGCGGGCCATTGATTGAATGCAACCAGGCAGTCAGCCAGGCAGGCATAATGCATCAAACTACATATTTATTAAGTGGCAGGCCAAGCGGCGGCCAGACAGGCAGACGCGCGCCGCCTAATGGGATAAACTGGAGCAAAGGAGCGAGCGATGGGATGGTATGGGATGGGATGGAGGTCGTTGGAGGTGTCGGTGTCGGTGTCGGTGTCGGTGTCGCAATGCCATGGGAGAATATTTCGTAGATGGAAAGTTGCCCCGTTTCGGCCAAGCGCTGACACTTTGCCTGGCAATTAACGGCGCGGATTTGTTTAACAAACAGCCAGACAAGTCAGCCAGCACTAATACCCACCGACGAGAGTGACAACAAACAAACAAACAAACAAGCGGGGCATTCATCCAGCGCAGCAACAAAAAGTGGCACACACACACCACCACACAGACAGAACACACATTGAAAACGTCATCGGCGTTTAGCCGATAAATCACCTCCGAGAGCCAATTGGCAGCAAGAAAAGCGTTTTAGAGGCGCTCGAAATTCGCACGATTTCCTTTTGAGCTTTTTCTTTTTGGAGTCACCAACGAATGTGTATGTCTTTATTTATATATGCACTGATATCTGAATACACAATTAGCGTGGCCATACATCAGGCAGGCCCGTGTTGCTTTAAGCCAGCAGCAACAGGGGCTGCCTGTCAGCAAACTTTTTGTTGGTGCTGTGCGTGGAGTTTGGAGTGGGACCAGCTTCTGGTGTTTGTTGACAAGCTATACACGTGTCAATTAAATGTTATATATTACGGGCACACGGCATCTTATATCCCCTTGCAGTTGGTGCCACCATTTGACGTCACTTTGCGCCTCGGCTAATTGACACAGATGTTTGCTCGGCCTGCCTCTGCCAGTGGCTGTGTGTCGTCATCATCATCATCATCATCATCATCATCATCATCGATGTTGACATTTGACACTAGTGTGATTGTCAGTCGGTTAGAATTTCGAGCGGCTGCCATCGAATTATGCGGGGCCACCAGCCCCAGAAACAACCACCCAGAGCAACAACAGCAACAATGTGCCACAGTGCGCAAACAATTTCGAAAGATATTAAGTCAAATATCAGTTCAAGCTCGAGTTCAATTAGCATTGATTTCCACTTCAAGAATGCCAGTTACTCGCACAAGTAGCGAAATTGTTCTAGACGGTGCATAGATACCCTTTTTGGGGAGAGGGTTTTCTCGGGAGATCAACAAAATTGTGACAAACTATTTGGTTTCGACCATTTTTGGCAGAATTTGAGAAGGGTTCATAAACGAAAAGTCCAATTACCATTACTTAAATAAAAGTTAAGCCCAATTCCGTGACAATATTCGTTTTGAATAATTTATGTATTTGAAACATGGCATGGCTACTGTTTTATGAAATTCAAATCACAAGCAAAGCACAAAATATGCAAATTTAATGATTATTAACACTTGCCCAGACAGAGCAGGACAGACACAGGCAGAGATTTCCCAGGTGAATTCAAAAGGATTCACTAAGCACAGACATGAAAAAGGCCACAGAAACGTAAATAAGCAGCAAAATACAGACAGAAAAAGGTTTTCCCGGCTCAGCTAAAGCGCCTTTTGGCCGAAGTGCGGTTTTGTGGGACGGATTTCCATGGTCCCGGAGCCGTACCCAGAGCCAGACCGAGAAACTGCACCAAAAACGGCTCAGAAAGCAAAGCCACATAATTAATGCGATTCTGGTTTGCTGTTTGGGTGTTTTCCGAGCGTTGAGTTTCCAAATCAGAGCTAAAAGCGGAGGAGCAATGCAGCGCTGCGATGTTTGTTTTATGAGCACTTAATTGCGCCATAAATGGACGATAATGTCGGCCTAATGTGTGTGGGACCCACAGCATTATTGACAGCTACAGCTACAGAACAATGGGGGAAATGCACCAATATAAAAATGTATTTATAGCATACGGATTCTCCATTTTCATTGCACTG
The DNA here is from genome assembly GCF_900245975.1 of Drosophila guanche. Classification (NCBI taxonomy): domain Eukaryota; kingdom Metazoa; phylum Arthropoda; class Insecta; order Diptera; family Drosophilidae; genus Drosophila; species Drosophila guanche. The sequence goes on along the minus strand of NW_022995755.1, from coordinate 604,485 downwards.
CAAGGCACTTCAATTTACGATGCTCGATATTTTGCGCCCATACAAAATGTGTGTCTAATTAGCTCTGCGTGTATCGGCTTTCGAAAGCTACATTTTGTAGTACCCTTTATATGAAGAGCACACTTACATACATGCTTGAACACTTCTTGCTATGTACACACCATATTTAAGAGCTTTTGGATTCTTTGGCATCTCGATACATCCACCCAGAAATGTTCACAAATCTAAGCCAACGCTACAGCTAGACAGGCATCTCTCATCACGAAACTTAAGTTCTTCTAAGTATTTTCTTTCTTATCTAATAATTATCCCAGGAAATTTGCACTCTCCCCTCCTCCTTTCCTCACCTCTTTACACAAGCAAACATCATTTGTTTAGAGGGTGACAGAACGGTCGAGATGTACCGCAAATGTTCTTGCTTTTAGCGGTCATTTACTTTTTGGTTTTGCGCTTTGTCGCAATTCGCTTTTTCTGTTTGTTTGTCATTTGCCGATTGACTTTCTAAACAGACGGAAAGGTGGAATGGGGAATGGGTTCGGTTATGGGATCAGATTCCCATATAGAAACTGCGCAGTATTGGAAATGCTTTGGAATACTCATGCAAAATTACAAGCCAGATGATGTCACCTTGCACATCTTCTTCAATGACAGCGAGGGGGGCGTGTAGTCGAGCTTATCAGCTGAATTTAAGATAAGCATCTCTTAATTAGATCAAGTAAATGCTTGCTTTGCACCTGAGTTATGGATAGAGAGGGTACATGTGGGGTAGCCAGGAGATGGCATGTTCAACTTTAACTTTTTTGCTGCTGTTGCTGCTGCTGCTGCTGCTGCATTTTTGCCAATTTCCATAACGATGCTGAAAAACTTTCTTTGCCCAGCGGCAACTTTATGGCTTTGTGGCGTTGGTTTTTCCAAACGGCCAACCGACCAACCGACCAACCAGCAAACCAACCAACCAACAGACCGAACAATGAGAGAAAATTAAAGGAAAAATATCAAAGTCACGATCGGGCAATGCCATAATCAGCCCGATCAATGGCGGCCCAAACAAAAGGAGTCAAGTATTTTGATTAATGCTTGGCCTCCCCCCATGACCCCTGGTCCGAGCAGTCTGCATCTTGATCTTTGACACGCAACGTTTTGTTTTCCCCCATTGCAAAAGTGCAAACTGCGAACTGAAGATAGCGATGCGCTCTAGTCGACCATTAGCATTTACATGCACTCAGAGACACCTGTGCCACCACAAGCCAGAACCAATGGAATATAAATAATTAAATGTGCATACGAATCGGAATCCGAGCTGATAAGAGGCGCTGAAGTGAGTGCAGTGTCTCCTATCAGCCACTGCTAATTGAATTGCCAGCAGCTGCCACCTCAACTGCAACTGCAACTTCAAGTGCAATTGCAACAGCCACTGCTGCCACTGCTGCCACTGCTGCCACTGATGAGATGCATTCGCTCAGCGTCTGACAGATCTAGTCAGGTGTAACGAAACCTGGTCTGGGATGGGTGGGGGAGCAGCACAGCACCACAATGCTTGGAATGTTTATGGGTTTATGCATCATTAAATCATGCACAAGTATGTATGGCATCGAGAGATGGCATCATTATGCCGAAAATAAGTCTTACGCCGGCCCCTCTTATTCGGCCACTCGGTGCATGCGGCTCGAGGTGGCTCGATTCTCTGACTGTGTAAAAACAAACAAAATTAGCAAAATACCCAAAAACCGAAACAGTTTCAACACAAATTCGTCACGTTCCTGCAGGGTTTCTCTTTACTAAATTAAAGAACAAAATTTCTCGACTTAAGAAAACAAACAAAAATTTCGCCTCTCAGGCTTTGCTTTTTCGTCTCAGGATGCGTAACGATTCAATTAAAAATGCTAATGTGTCGCGCCTCTCGGTTCGAGTAAACAAAACCTCAATAAAGAGGGGGAGAACAGCAGAGAAAGGTCGGAACCGCGGTTCAGGGACCATGTCGGCTCGGACTTGGAATCGGCTCAGACCAGGCACAGCTCATATTGCATTTGCAGGGCCGAAAAAAACATAAATTTTTAATGAGCAGACCCAATGCCTTTGGCATTTCATATTTATGTAAACATGCATGCATCAAAATTAGTTGCAAAAATAAATGCAAATACAAAAAAAATACCCAGACGACAATGGTGTTCTGTGTGGTCTTCTGGCATTCCCTTATCAAATTGCAGAATTTGCATAAAAAACAATCAATTTCAAGCTTGCATTTTTGGAAATTGATCAGATTATGGAGAATTCAATTTACATTGAAAAATGATTGGTCGCGACTTGTAACAATGCAGATTCTGGAAACACTGAGATATTATTTACTTATGAAGCTTTATAGATCGTAATTATGAAGAAACATTCTGTCACTGTATTTTTCTATATAGAAAACTTTAAAACTCATAGAGCATTGTTCATGCTGGTCAAGAGAGTGTACAGAGCCCCACATATGCTTCCCCTCTCAAAAACAATTTGATTTCATGTCAGATCTGGAACATTTTGCACATTAAAATTGAATCATATTTCATCAAGACGAGTGGTGATTTATTTTCTTTTTAATACCCAACATTCCATGGGCATGCCATTCAAATTTGTGCCTTGGGCGACAGATCTTGTTAAGGAAATTAAAAGGGAGAAAAATAAGAAAAACAAAACAGCTGACAGACAATCAGACAAATTGACGGCCCGTGGCCCACACGCAACCAGAAGGAGGGAGTCTGCCCTGTGACAGACTCAAGGAATGGAGAGACTAAAAAGAAATCATTGTCAATAAATTTGCTGGCTGACTTGTGAAATTTACGCAAAAGCCGAACAACGCGAGCGGCAGGAAAATACTTGAAAGATGCTGCAGAAGGCGAAGAAGCGGCACCGAGGATGATGATGAAAAGTTATTAATGGAAAGGAATACCAAAGACTCTTTGTCGCCACGTCGGTGTGTCTGCGGCTGTGGCTGTGGCTGTGGCTGTCTCCTGTATTTCTTTTTTAATTGTACAATAATATTAAATTGCAAAAGTTGCACAAGCAAATTATTAATGGTCCCATGAGTCGCATGTTGAGGATAAGCCCAACAATCGTCGTCTGTGGGTGTGTCAAGAGTCAGGCAAGTGTGAAGGAATAAACAATCATGTTTGTATCTGTATCTGAGGACGTATATGGGTATATGTCTGACAGACTCTTTTTTTGGGGCCTTAAGTGCACCAGCGGCCAAATATGGGGAATCGAATGATGTGCGAAGGAAAAGCTTCCCCAACCGTATGACAATTTCATTTTAAATGCCAGCTGAGTTGATTTTCCTCGAAACGAAATCCAAGTGGATCAGCCACCGCAGCGATCGAGCTGGCATTCTGGGAATCGCTGAAATGGTCGTACTTGGGTAACCTAGCCCACTAACCGGGTTCCATTTTCATTCACATGCTCGCACAAACAGGCACACAAACAGCTGTTGCGGTTACTGCTTTTGTGAGACATGAAAAGCAAACAAAACAACGCGAAAAATACAACACAATACTCCTACGAAATTGTTATATTGGGACGGCAGGGCGGCAGCGAAACGAAAAGAAAAGTCAATAATTCCAAGAAAATCAAGACAAACAAAAGGCAAACATACATTAAAGCCAAAGTCAAATGAAGGAAAAATGGTGAATCCATTTCCACGCGAAACAGAATGTACGAACAAGGGGGAGAACACTTGAAATGCATTTTCACACAGACAAAATTCTTTGGTTAATTTTGATAGTTTGCTGCGCTGTGTTTTTGCGGTAAAACGATGGCACTCAAATATGTATTTACAATTTGTAGAAACAAAAATATTTTATGAGTTTTGGTATTTTTAGCCATTAAATGGCCAATGCCAAAACACATTCATGACGTATGCGTAATATGAAAATATCCCACGCAAGACGGAGCCACAGAGGACTTGCCTTGACATCCAACAAATTCCATTTACAAGGGTTGTGTACGAGTGTGAAAATGATATATGGAATACAAACAGTCCACCCATATTCGGACAATTCTCATGGCCGGTCAAATTTCATCAACACAATAACCTTTTCGGGAAAATTTCCACAAAAAATAACTGCAAAAGAACACTGCCACGGTGGGTGTTCGTCCCCGGGTAAGTTCCAGTGTGTCTTTACGAGCAGACGACATTGCACAACGAGCCGCATGTATATTTTTTAATAGCTGCAGTTTGTTTACAAATTGGCGACATTAAAAACTATTAAGAGGAATCGACAGGCGGGCAGGCCAGACGGACGGATGGCCGGACGGCCTCCTCCAAGAAGAAGGGAAAACTCTTGACGAAGGCAAATAAAAACAAATTATAAATAAACGCAAATAAATAGAAAGATATGTGTGTGTGTGTGTGTGTGTGTGTTTCTTGCGGGCATGGAAAACTGTGTCGCTGTGTCAGTGATGCTGCGACGCGTCGCCACATTTCCCCGCGCTCGCGTTTTAAATAGCCAG